>NW_027397089.1:3136010-3406941 GCF_003265705.2 Callorhinus ursinus
CCCCCCTTCATTTTTCCCTTCCTATCTTCTTTTTTTTTTAACATATAATGTATTGTTTCAGAGGTACAGGTCTGTGATTTAACAGTCTTACACAATTCACAGCACTCACCATAGCACATACCCTCCCCGATCACCCAGCCACCCCATCCCTCCCACCCCCCACCACTCCAGCAACGCTCAGTTTGTTTCCTGAGATTAAGAATTCCTCATATCAGTGAGATCATATGATACATCTTTCTCTGACTTATTTCGCTCAGCATAATATCCTCCAGTTCCATCCACGTCATTGCAAATGGCAAGATTTCATTCTTTTTGATGGCTGCATAATATCCCATTATATATATACCACATCTTCTTTATCCATTCATCTGTCGATGGACCCTTTCAGTTTTTGCAGCATTATTTACAATAACCAAATTATGGAAGCAGCCCAAGTTTCCACTGATAAATGGATAAGATGTGGTGTGTATATATAGGATAGATGGACAGAGATGTGGACAGATGGGTACACACACACACACACACACACACACACACACACACACACACACAGAATATTACTCAGCAATAAAAAATGAAATCATGCCACTTATAATAACATGGATCAATCTAGAAAGTATAATGCTAAGTGAAGTAAGTCAGAGAAAGACAAATACCATATGATTTTACTCATATTGTAGACTCTTAAGTATAGAGAACTGATGGTTACCAGATTGGGGATGGGGGGTGTGAAATAAGTAAAGGGGTTTTTAGGAGTACACTTATGATGAGCACTGAATAATGTACAGAATTGTGGAATCAAGATATTGTACACCTGAAACTAATATAACTCTGTATGTTAAGAGAACTGGATTTAAAATTTAAGAAAAAAAAACACATTAGACCAGAGTTAAGAGATATACATAGAACATTCCATCCAAAACTAACAGAATACACGTTATTCTCAAGCACACATGGAACACTCCAGCATCGATCATATATCAGGCCACAAAACAAATCTTAGTAAGTTTACGAATACCGAATTAAGGGGCACCTGGGTGGCTCAGTCAGTTAAGCGGCTGCCTTCAGCTCAGGTCATGATCCCAGCATCCTGGGATTGAGCCCCGCATCAGGCTCCCTGCTCAGCGGGGAGCCTGCTTCTCCCCCTGCTTGTGCTCTATCTCTCTCTCTCTGTGTCAAATAAATAAATAAAAAGTCTTAAAAAAAAAAAGTCTCTTAAAAGAATACTGAAATGCTATCAAGCATCTTTTCCAATCACAATGGTATTAAAACAGGAATCAGGGGCGCCTGGGTGGCTCAGTTGGTAAAGTGACTGCCTTCGGCTCAGGTCATGATCCTGGAGTCCCGGGATCGAGTCACACGTCCGGCTCCCTGCTCAGCAGGGAGTCTGCTTCTCCCTCTGACCGTTTCCCTCTCGTGCTCTCTATCTCTCATTCTCTCTCTCTCAAATAAATAAATAAAATCTTAAAAAAAAAACAGGAATCAATTACAAGACTGAAAAATCTGTAAATATGTGGCGATTACACAACATGCCACTGAACAATGGATGAAAAAATTTTAAAAAACAGCTTGAAAATGAAAATAAAATATACCAAAATTTACAGGATGCAGCACAAGCAGTTCTAACAGAGAATCTCATAGTGATAAATGCCTATATTAACAAACAAGAAAGATCTCAAATAAACAACCTAACTTTACACCTCAAGGAACTAGAAAAGGAAGACTAAGGTAAGCCCAAAATTAGTAGTAAAGGGATGAAATATACCAAAGATAAAAATAGACATAAATGAAATAGAGACTGAAAAGAGAACAGAAAAAAAAAAATCAATGAAATGAAGAGCTGTTGTTTTGAAAAGATAAAAAATACAAAAACCTTTAGCTAGGCTTGCCCCCCCAAAAAAAATGAGGACTTGAAATCAGAAATAAAAGAGATGTTAATCACAAAAATACAAAAGATCCTAAAAGACTACTCTAATACACACATGCGTGTACAATCGAATACTATTCAGCCATAAAAAAGGAAAGAAATACTGCTATTTGCAACAACATAGATGGATCTTGACCGCATTACACTAACTGAAATAAGTCAGAGAAAGACAAATACCACATGATCTTTCTTACATGTGGACTCTAAAAAAAAAAAAAAGCAAAAAAGAAGTCATAGATACAGAGAAGAGATTACTGGCTGTCAGAAGCAGGGGGTAGGGGAAATGGGTGAAGGTGGTCGACGGTACAAACTCCCAATAAAGTAAGTCCTGGGGATGTAATGCACAGTATGGTGACTACAGATAATAATACTGTACTTTCTATCTGAAAGTTGCTAAGACAGTAAATTTTAAGTTTTCATAAGAAAAAAAATGCAACCATGTGTGTTGAAGAATATTAACTAGACTTACTGTGGTGATCATTTCACTATATATGTACATCAAATCATTCTGTTGCACTCATGAAACTAAAACAATGCTGTGTGTCACTTATACCTCAATTACAAAAAATTATGTCAACAGATTCACATACAGACCAAACAAAACATGCTTATAGGTTCTCATTTTTACCTATTATGAATAATATTGGCTTCCTCAACAACTGGTTAGAACAGTGCTTGTTTTCCCCAGTGATTTAAACACCCAATATCCACAGTTTTTCCAGGAAGGTGAGTGGCTACAGAAATTCCGGTATGGCAAGTCACAGGCAGCTTGCTCTGAAAATAGGGCTCACTTGGCACTGCAATGCTTTCTGCTTTTTTCATCTCCAAATATTCCCCAAATTGATTCACTATCTATATATTTAAGGGTTAGAGATTTGTGTGCCTGGTCTTAGTGTCATCTTTCAGTCTCTTCCAAACTGTACTGTATTGAAATTTATACTGTATAGAAATATATAACTTTGGATTTATATTTTGAGACTGAACCTTTCACTGAAAAGGCTTTGTCGTATTTTTAGCTTTTTCTCTCTGATAACTACCATCAGTTGGAAATAGGAAGTGGTAAATATTCACTCATGACACATTACTCAAAACTGATTCAGTTTTTAACTAAGTTTTTATTTTTCATTGTATAAGACAGGCCTCTTAATTCTTTGATAATATGAGATAAAAATGTATTTTTTTAATTTTTTAACTTTTTATTTGTAGTGAAAGAAGCCAGACATAAATGATCACCTATTTTAAATTCCATTTCTATTAACTATCCAGAATAGGTAAATCCACAGAGACAGAAAGAAGACTGGTGGTTGCCAGGGACTGGAGGGACAACGAAAAATATGAAGTGATTGCTTAATGGGTATGGAGTTTTCTTTTTGGGTGATAAAAATGTTTTGGACCTAGAAAGAGGTGGTGATTGCACAACACCATGGATGTACTGAATGCCAATGAACTGTACACTCTGAATGGCAAGTTTTATGTTATATAAATTTCACCTCATTTTTAAGTCAAAAAAGAAAGGAAGCAGCACATGAGCTATATAAAGAAACTAGGAAAAAAAGAAAAATATGTTTACCTAAAAATATTCACAAGAAATATAGGAATGAAAATTATGATCAATATTTGGAAGGAAATTACTAAACTTAATGAAATTATCACCTCTATGAACACAAGACAAATGAAGGTATATCCAGCAGGAAAGGGCAAGATTTCAGGAACTAAAATATAGATAGCAGTGTGGGGGGTGGAGGGTGCTTTTTTTTTTTAATAAAGAATTCTAGAATAATTTAGCACTTTTTTAAAAAAAGATTTTATTTATGAAAGAGAGAGAAAGAAATGGGGGAGGGGCAGAGGGAGAAGTAGCCTCCCTGCTGAGCAGGGAGCTCAAGAGGGCTCCTACCCAGGATCCTGGGATCATGACCTGAGCCAAAGGCAGACCTTTCACTGCCACCCAGGCGCCAGGATTTAGCACTTTTTTTTAAAAGACAATAACAAGAATTGGTGAGGGTGTGCAGAAACTGAAACCCTCATACACTGATGGAGGGAATGTAAAATGGAATAGCCACAATCAAAAACAATGTGGCAGTTCCTCAATGTTAAATAAGAGTTACCAAATGACCCAGCAATTCCACTCCTAGGTATATACCCAAGAGAACTGAAAACATGTCCTCAGGACAATTTGTAAACAATGTTCATAGCATTATTCATCATAGCCAAAAAGTGGAAGCAACCCAGTATTCATCAACTAATGAATGGATAAGCAAACTGTGGCAAATCTATACAACGGAATTTTAGCGATAAAAAGTAATGAAGTAAATACATGGATGAACCTAAAAAACATGCTGAGCAAAAGAAGCCAGACACAAAGAGCCACATATTGTATGATTCTGTTACATTGAAATGTTCGGAACAGGCAAATCCATAGAGACAGAAAATAGATTAGTGGTTGCCAGAGGATGGGAAGGGGGGCTGTGCAGTGGGAAATGACTGCTAATGAGTACAGAGTTTCTTTCCTGCATAACAGAAATGTTCTTTAAAAAAAAAAGTTTAGGAATTAGCGGTGACGGTGGCATAACCTGGTGAGTATACTAAAACTGAATTTTACACAGGTGAATTTTATGTTATATGAATTAAATTTTAATTTTTAAAATGTTAAATTAAAAAGAAAGAAAAGGTTGGTTTGGAAACTGGTCATTTAAAACCCAAGATTCCTTTTTGAATTACAAAAGGTAGAGTGCTGAAATCACTGAAATAAAAGGTAAAATGAAAAGTTCCTTACTAGCAACTCTGGGCCAGCATCTCAGGTTAATGTCATCAGCACTGGGATTCCTATACTGGGTGGTGGTTTGGATTGCATACCTGGAAGGGCTCCCCCTTCTAATTCTCAACTTAAAAAAGTGATTAAATTTCCCAAGTTGAGTCACAAAAGTTGTTTAAGTCTATCTCCTTCTCCACCTGCAAAGTACACCATGGTCTAAAAGTATCAGCCTTTTCTCTCCCCTTTTCAGGGCTTTCCACACAGATGCTCTCAGAGAAAAAAGAAAACTACTTAGCTAAGCCATAAAAGCTGTGAATGATCTACAGCTATAAACATGATTCCCTCTCAACTCCTCCAACTCTCTAGGCCTGAAGTAAGTATTACTTGGGCAATTTAAGAAATCAAAATTTAAAACATTAGCAAGGGGCGCCTGGGTGGCTCAGTTGGTTAAGCGACTGCCTTCGGCTCAGGTCATGATCCTGGAGTCCCGGGATCGAGTCCCACATCGGGCTTCCTGCTCAGCAGGGAGTCTGCTTCTCCCTCTGACCCTCTTCCCTCTCGTGCTCTCTCTCTCTCATTCTCTCTCTCTCAAATAAATAAATAAAATCTTTAAAAAAATAAATAAATAAAATAAAACATTAGCAAGAATGCCACCAAGATCAACATGCTACTGGATGGTAGTATGCCCTTAGGCTCAGCTTCCCTGTCTTTTCCAGTTTCATGCATTTTAAAGTCAAAGACGCACTAAAATTATTTTCAGTTAGGATCTATGAACCATCCACATCAGAATCACCTATGATGCCTGGCCGAACCTAGACTTAGAAAATCAAAATCTCTGGGGATGGAATCCAGGAACTTATTTTCAAAGTGATTCTTACATACACTTAAGTTTGCAAATCACTGTTCTAAAAAGTTAAAAAAAAAATGGGACCTACAGTCATTTAAGATATGGATAATGTGTAAGAGAGAGACTATACCTGGGTTATGAAGACATCACCACCGCTACTGAGATGTTTACCTGTCAGAACACTTATTATGTCTGGAACTCACTCATTGTACACTACTCCATTAAATATGAATGTAATGCATGTGCTGATTAAATATACAAAACATTAAATGGCATAGATGACAAAGTAGTGGTGTACTTGTATTCAAGTCAAGTAAAAGAGATTTTCTTCAACATACTGAGGAAAATATGGAAAAAAAAGACACTGTTTCTTATTTATTTCTTCTGTACCTGAATAATAAAGGAGTGAATTTCAGCTAATAAAGACCTAAACGGAGATAAACTTCATTAAATCAAGTCTTGAAAAACTAATTTCCCCAGGGCACCTGGTTGACTCAGTCAGTAGAGCATGTGACTCTTGATCTCAGGGTTTTAAGTTCAAACCCCATGTAGAGTGTACTTAAAACAACAACAATTAATTTCCCTTCTGAGTAATTTCAAACATCAACATACAAACACGGCACATACCTATCACTACTAGGATGGTTTTTGCTAGCACACAAAAATGACTTTCCTAACAGTGAGATCTTTACTTTTCTACTCTGACCCTCCCAATTCTCCCAACAGGCCTACTCACGGAAATAAACTCAATTTTGTGTAAGAAAAATCCTTCTTGATTTTAAACTATTTATGCTGACACAATAGCCCTGATTCTTTTACTGCTTCAGGCTTAAAAAGCATGGAGAATCTCTTAAAAGTATATGGAAAGTTTCTGGTCCACAGACAGGAAACACTTCCAAATTACTACTAAAGGTTTATTTCACCTCCTTTAATTCTATTTTCAAAAACAGATCCGTTTGAATGATAGAAGTCCCAGTGTTTTAAAATATTATCTAGTTACAGTGAGCAATATTCATTCAAAGTATTTATAGAGCACTCACTACATACCCCAGACTGTTCCAAAGCTAGGAACAGGAACACAGCAGTGAACAAAACATGCTAAACAAAAATACTGCTCACAATATTATATTGATGATTCAGTGTCCAATCATTACAAATACTGAGTTACAAATACTATATGTAGGCAGGAAAGACCAGAATCGTTAGCAATCCTACAGCAAACCAAGCAAATGTGTTTCTGAAATAATTTCTATTACTATATTTAAAAGCAAGAAAAAGTGCAAGATGTCTATGGTCTCCAAGGTTTCCAGTGTTTGAATATACTCTATAGTATTCTCTCGTAATATTTATACTCTACACTAAAATATTGTAGCAAGATACAGCAATAGAAAATGGGTAAACTGAAATGAAAACACTTAAAATCAATATACCAAGTAATCTCTAAAATGCATTTCTCTGAACTCTAATAATAAAGTCCTAGGATTCTTTTTAAACCAAGAAAAGCAGTAGGCAGAGAAAATAAAACTTGTACTTCTCTGTCACTCTAGAAATAATTTATTTCTTCAACATTTCTGCATATAAAAAAATATGCTATCTATGGGGTGAGACCCAAAATGGAAAGACCAGAGAACCTTGATGCCCAATTTGGATGGAAGACAAAAACCACAGCTTACTCAGAAAAACTGGTTATTCCTTCCTCAAACCCAGGTACAGGTGGTTTCGGGGTGTTTTTTTGTTTTCTGCTTTTTGTTTTTTTGTAACTACTTCGGCGTTCCCGAAACGTGAAGGGATTGCACTGCAGGAAGACACTCAGGTGCCACACAGCTGCGGCCTTCGCAGCCCCGACCCCGCAGTTCCAAAACTGACTCCGCAGCCCCTGAGCAAGGCAAGGAGGGGAATAAAAAAACCTTGCCGCCCTAAAACCAACCAAGGAAGGGCTGGCTGGCCCACCACAAGCCCTGTGTGGCCCCGCGTGCCCCGCGCGTCCCCCAGGTGCCCTTGCAAACAGCGGCCCGCTGGGCAAGCCGCGCCCGGTCCCCGCGGACTCGAGTTCAGCCCGCCGGTCGGTCCCTCCCCTAGCCCGCCCCCGGGACCCGCGGGGCCCGCCGCGCCGGCTCCGCCCCTCGCCTCGCAACCCGGCCCAGATTCCCAGGCCCGAAGCAATGCAGCCCCAGGCGAGAAGGCGCGAGCAGAGCCCCGGGCGCCCAGGCGTCCACAGCAGCGCCCTTCCCCTACAGGCCGCAAAGGCCAGCTGGGATCAGGCGCTGCCGCAGCCCCCCACCAGGCCCGCGCCCCGGACTCTGGCCTGGGCGGACGCCGCCCTCGTCTCTTACCTGCGTTCCCACCACGACGATCTGAGGCAACTGGATGATGTCGGCGCCTACCGTGTTGAAGACATCCTGGAGCTTGTTGATAACGGGAATTAGCGCCTCCATGACTCCGAAAACACGGGACCCTCGCCCCGCCGGCCGCGGCAATGAATGGGGCCGGGGCCCAGAGTCCGCCTCCTTCCTCCTCTCCTCCGCCCTCTCCTCGGGAGCCGGCACCCATTGGACCCCGCCCGCCCGCTACCTGCCCCCTCCCGGCAGGCCACGCGCTAAGAGGAAGGTGGAGAAAAACAAAGTCTGCCGGGAGTTGTAGTTCTCGGAGGAAAGCCGAGGCCTACGGCTTCCAGAAGGCTGCGCGGCGCTGGGCGGGCGGAGAGCCAGGAGCACCCGCAGGGTTCACCCGCACCTGTCAAAAGGGTAGGGAGCGAGGCTCGGAGAGTAGGAGAGAAGAGATACATTTATGCCTGTATTCGGGGCGTAACGGGTGTGAAAATGCCGGATATGTACAGCACGGAGAAGTACAGCGGAATATCTTGATTATCCAAAATGTCATTTCCTTATAAGGACGCTTGCTTAACAAGGGCGGGTTGAAGAGGCTTAAAAGGATAGCTCATAGCCTCAGGCACCCCTATCAGGTGCACAGGATCTGTAGGGTGATACTACAGAAGGCGTGGGGTGCTATTTTGCAAAACTACACCACCAGCCCCGGTTAGAACACGCGGGTTCTCCAAGATTTTTGTAAAAACGTGTTCAAAAACAAAAAGTGTTAAGACTCTTAGGTCAAGAGTTTTGGAGGGGAAAGGCTGAGCCCTTGTTCTCTATATTCTGTATAAAACTTTATTTGCTGTGGCCTGATTCCTGGCAAAGTGGAGATCTGATAAGTGCCTTACTTGCTTTTTGCTAACTGTGCTTACTGTACTATTCCTAAACGTTTTTCTTTTTAGACAGATCGTACCTCTCCCCTTCTCCAAACCTCCAAATGTTGTTTTTTTTTAAGATTTTATTTATTTATTCATGAAAGACAGAGAGAGAGAGAAGCAGAGGGAGAAGCAGGCTCCCAAGGAGCAGGGAGCCGGACGCGGGACTCGATCCCAGGACTCTGGGATCATGACCTGAGCCGAAGGCAGACGCTTAACCATCTGAGCCACCAAGACGCCCCTCCAAATGTTTCTTTTCTCGAAGTAAAAAAAAAAAAAAAAAAAAAAAGTAACATTTGAGCAAAGATCTAAAGTAGGTGGAGAGGGGCGTGCGTGGGTGGCTCAGTCGGTTAAGCGTCTGCCTTGGGCTGAGGTCATGATCCTGGAGACGCAAGTGGAGGGGGGCGGTCCCTGCTCAGTGGGGAGTCTGCTTCTCCCTCTCCTTCTGCCCCTCTCCCCGGATCCTGCTTGATCTGGCTCTCTCTCTCTCAAATAAATGAATAAAAAATCTTAAAAATTTTTAGAAAGGGGCACCTGGGTGACTTAGTCCTTAAGGTCTGCCTTCAATCTTGGGATCAAGACCCGCATCTGGTTCCCTGTGCAGCAGGAAGCCTGCTTCTCCCTCTCCCACTCCCCCTGCTCGTGTTCCCTCTCCTGCTGTGTCTGTCTCTGTCAAATAAATAAAGTCTTTAAAAAAATTTTTTTTAAATAGTGTGTGAGGAGAAAGCCCCTTTGGCTTAATTTTTCTCTGTAGTACTTATGTCCGCCTCACATGCTACATATTGAACTTGTTTACTCTTTCCTCTTGCTAGATTATAAACTCCTAGAAGCCAGGGATTTTTGACTGTTTAATTTACTGATGCATCCCTGGCCCCTAGAAAATGACAAATAAAATAGATACAATCTCAGCCCCCATCTGAGTTTACAGTGTAACACGATGACACCATTATAAATGGGTAAAGTGGGGCGCCTGGGTGGCTCAGTTGGTTAAGCAACTGCCTTCGGCTCAGGTCATGATCCTGGAGTCCCCGGATCGAGTCCCACATCGGGCTCCCTGCTCAGCAGGGAGTCTGCTTCTCCCTCTGACCCTCTTCCCTCTCGTGCTCTCTATCTCTCATCCTCTCTCTCTCAAATAAATAAATAAAATCTTTACAAAAAATAAAAAATAAAATAAAATAAAATAGGACTCAATTTACACAACTGCAAGATACAATTTTGAAAAAAAATAAAATAAAAAAAAATAAATGGGTAAAGTGTTATGACTGGGTATCATAGAACACGTAATAGGAGCACTTTTTCTACTCTGAGGAGAAAAAGTGAAAATTCAAGCAAGACTTTTGAGAAGTCACCAGATTTAATCTCCAGGAGGGTAAGGACCACCTGCAATAGTAGAAGTTGTGCACTACACAACTACACAGGGTCCCGTTCACCTGCACAGCCCTGCACCACAGCCTGAGGAACATGCTCAATTTGTTCAGCAGGACACACAGGAAGTACTGAGTGTTTTTGGACAAGTGAATAAAATATGTAAGCTAAGACCTGAAGGTCCACTAGTAGTGTTTTGGCATCTTAACAAGTTTTATGAACATTCCTTTCTCTTTGTTTTAAAAAAAAATTTCAGAAACAAAGCAAGACAAAAATTTCAGAACCCCAGAAAACAAAGAGCAGACAAGACATTTATTCCAAATCCTCTTATTTTCTATCAAAGACGATGTGATAGTCAGATTTTACCCACTTTGCTTTTCAGTCCTCTACTGATAGAGATTTTCATCTCTTCTTTTTCTCTGAGCAGTCTGTATTCCTTCCAAGAAGAAAAAGCAGACAGAGAGGGCAGGCTCCTGGGGAAGCTCCATGGACGTAATCAGTAACTGCTTCATAGGGGCAAGTTGCCCTGGGGCAAAAATGAGGCAACTACACCTGCTTTGACCTATTTGTGGCACCAACAGACATAGTCTTTTCCTATTCACAAAATTAAAAGAACCAGCATACATATATTCCAGGAAGACAAATGTCATGGATTTTGTGTGGCATTATATATTTCCATTTGAATTATAAAATATCTCTTGGGAGGGAACATCCAGTGCTTCAGGAATAAGAGTGACTGTTTTTTAATTCTATCTTTTTTCTAGGAGAAATGACCACATGGCCAGTGCTCAGAAGTCCTATAACCACCACCACCAGTTAGGTTTAAGCAGCTTTGTCCACTACTTGTCTAGACTCTAGAGCATTGAGTTTATCGGGTGCAAAGGAAAAGTGTTTGAGACTGCAGAAACAGGAAGTGGTAAGGCCTTGGAAAAGTGTGGCTCTGTTTTGATAACTTAAAAAAAAAACCATAAGGCAGGATACTCTATGTGCAATGTGTTTCACTGGAGACAAACAAAGCGAACCAATATGGGTTTTAACATTTTAAATTCAGAATATTCTTGCTTGTAGGAGAGCCACATAGCCAGTAAATATGACTTTCCTCATCTAAAGTAGGATAACGTGTTTCTCAGTGGGTTGCTGTTAAATCACATTAATCCATTATCAGCTATTTTTCCAAAGGCTTAAAAAAAAAACAAAACCTCTTCTCCTTTGGCCATCCCTCCCTTACCATAGGTTTATGATTTAGGCAGGATCGCTTGGTTGCAAGTCACAGACATTTAACCCAAACCAACTAGCTCAAAAAGAATTGATGAGCTTGTATAACCAAAGGTCTAGCAGGACGTTGGCCTCAAAAATAACTGGAACTGGGGGCTCAGGTAGCATCAGAATTCTACCTCTTATCTCTGCTTCTCTCTGCATAATCTACTTCATTCTCTCACATCAATGTATCCCTGTGGACAGGCGAGCAGGCAATGGTGGAAGCTATAGGGATCTCAGTGAGCAAGCCACCTCAGGGCAGATGATGTTGAGTGAATCCGGGAGGAACTGAAACTAGGTTTTTCCACCCTGTTTCCCTGGTGTATGAGTTTCCTATTGCTGCCTTAACAAATTACCACAAACGTAGTGGCTTCAACAACAAAAGTTTATTATCTGACAGCTCCGAAGGTCAGAGGTCCAATGTGAGTCTCACCTGGCTAAAATGAAGATCTCATCAGGGCTGCATTCCTTTCTGGAGCTTCTACTGAAAAGTCCATCTCCTTGCCACTTGCAGATTTGAGCATGCTCACGTTCCAGCTCTTGTTCCCCTTCCAACATCTTCGAAGCTAGCAATGTCACATGTCTTTGACCCTTCTTCTGCCATCACATCTCTGACTATAGCCAAGAAAATTCCTCTGCTTTTAAGAACCTGTGATTAGATCGGCCCACCTGGCTAACCCAGGACAATCTCCCAGCACAAAGTCCATACCTTTAATCATATCCACAAAGTTCCTTTAGTCATGTAAAATTCACAGGTTCCAGGGAGTAGGGCATGGACATGTTTGCAGGGCTGTTATTCTGCCTAGCACATCAGGTTAAGGGGATTGCTCTGGAAATGGACCTGACCCCCGCAGGGCCATTTAGAGGCCTTCCCTCAGAATTTTTGTTTCTCTTCTTTCTCAAAGATTTTATTTATTTGAGAGAGAGCAGAGCGAGGGAGACAGCACGAGAAGGGGGAGGGGCAGAGGGAGAGGGAGAAGCAGACTCCCCGCTGAGCAGGGAGCCCGATGTGGGACTCGATCCCAGGACCCTGGGATCATGACCTGAGCCGAAGGCAGACGCTTAACCGACTGAGCCACCCAGACACCCTCCCCCCACCCCCAAATTTTTTAACTTGAGTTAACTCAAGAATTTTCCCTCTCTGGTTATGGAATTTTAAGGATGTGAGTCACTGTCTCCAGAGATCATGTTTCCTACCACATGGAATAAATTGGTTTTGGAAAATAGATCCCTTATTCACCATAAAAAAATTTCCCAAATCCAACATTGTCCTATACGTCTAAATGTACATATATAATCTAGGAAATCTAATCCCCATATTTAATCACTCCTTTTCCTCCTTGCCCTTCTCACATTGTATTATTAAAGTTATTAAGTGCTTGCTGGGGGTGAAAGCATTTTACTCTGTGGGATTGCTGTACAGATGTGGCCACTGAGGCTTCAGGGATTTATTTATAAAGTGATACATTGACATAGCTAGTATGTGGCAGAGCTGTGATCAAAACAGGCTATTTGGCCAACTCCTAACCTTTACACATACTGCCTAGTTTCTTCATTCATTCCCTCACTTATTCAACACATATTTATCATGTACCTATTAGACATATGGGTCTTAGCCAGGCACTGTATTTGCTAAAGGGAAGGGGGTCCTGCGGACATGACAATAGCATGCCCTTCCCCACTAGTCAGCAGTGAGCTGAAGGAGGGCAGAAGTGGTGTCTTATATAGCTAGTTATCTCCACTACCAAGTATGATGCTTGTTACATTGTACCACTCTAGTGAAGGGGGGTGAGTTCCTTTTGCTTTACTTGGAAAGTCTGGAATAGCAAGGATTTAAGCAGGTCTGAAATGGTAGAATTGCAACTAGGATTTGCAGTTAAACCCAGCCAAGACATATGAGGCTGGCCTGGCAGAGGACTCATCAGAATAGCTGCCAAATTGTTTTGCTAGGAAGTAGGTAGGCTTTTTTCTAACTTAATAACCCTAATGAGAGAAGGTTCATTTTGAATTAAATAAATAACTGGAAATTATTAATAGCTCTTGCAGGCCATCCAGACTTTTTTAATAGCATAATTGTCCGGTATCATTTTATGCCAACATTTTGATCATCAGTCATAGCCAAGCTGCCACTATCCATGCCTTCAAATCATAGTGGACCGTGCAGATCTAATGTTAACATAAAATACACAACTCTGATGGGGAAGCTTCTTTGTTATATTTTGGAAACTGTCTGTATTTTGGAAAGACGATAAGGAAAACAGCTTTAATCAATTTGCACTACTCCCTAGGCCTCAAGCTTAACACATACTTTGTCAGCAGGGGCAGGAAAATTGTCCACAGATGGTGGGGCAGGTCAGGTGGTTCAGCAGCCAACAATGAAATCTGGGGAGAGATTGACAGCCCAGGAGAGGGCAGTGTGACAACATAATTAAGAGTAATAGAGCCGGCTCCTCTCCTTAGCTGACTGTCTTCTCTTTCTCCATACCAATTCACCGATGGAACTTGGCCATTTTTTTAATCCTCCCACCCTCAAAACATAAAACATGTATATTTCACTAACTGTTTGAGATATAGAGTGACTTTCCATCAGGGCAATGGCAACAACTGAAAATTACTACCTTTCTCACCTTGTCTATGGGAATTTCTCACTGGCCTCTTTACAACTGCATTCCAGGTTCCCAAAATGTTGTTTGGCATTCTTAGAAACTCCATAAATCTCCTCTATCCTCTGTTCTTCAGACTTCCTTTATATCTTCCCTAATACCAACTCAATTAGCTCACACTTTTTGGTAAAGCGAAATCTAGCTTTTCAGTCCTTGGTTAGCTACCTTTGCATCCAAAGACTTACTAGTACACTGTGGTAAACAAAAGGGACTTCTACTCAATTTCTTCCATTAGTAGCCAGGCCTAGTATAGACTTTGAACATCTTTCCTTTCTAATTGCCCAGTCCATCTAACCAGTAGTGGGTAGCAGGAGTCCATTGAGTTTATAAGATCCAATTTTATGAACATGCCACACAATTGTAATGGATGATAAAACTTATACATCAATGATATGATTAGTAAAATTAGTGAATAAGACAGTATATCATAAAGTACTAAGTACAGTATGTATAATATATATAAAGGTTTATCCAACAGTTGACTTATGTTTCTTTCTGATGGATTTTATTCTAATTCTTCTTCAGTTACTGAATTTTGACAAAATGGATGGATGGATGGATGATAGAATGAATGATTGATGTTTTGCATACTAAAAATCCTTAATCTGGGCTAGTCAGAAACTAACAAGTTATTTTAGAACTAGTACGGAATGAGGAAAATTTTTCTGAATTAATCAACCTCTTTAAGAAGTTTTACTTACTCCCAACCCCTGATCTATGATATAGGATAATAATGTAACTACTAAGGATGTGACCTACTCCCTAAACAGAAGTTTTTAAACAGAATTAGCAGTCGTAGTAAGTTAATGGAAAGATAGAAAATGGTGTACCCAAAACCCAGAGAGCAGTTTCAAATGTGTGCCACTATTCACACCAGTAGCAAAAAAAATGAAAATAAAAAGAGCTATTAAATACTAAATTAGGTACGAAAGATCCAAAAGTGAACAAAACACATCCATTGGCATTCTTCAAAACTTTTTTTTCTTTCCCTCTCCTCAAGAAGAAAACAGGCAAGTGGTCAGAATTAATCTAAGTCAGCATGTAGGAAAGAGACCTTGCTTGGGCTTCCTGGATGAAAGAATGAACAGGAGTTGACCAAAGAGGAAGAGAAAGGACTTCCAAACCAAGCATAAGGAGCAGCTTGTGCAAAAATGAAGAGGAAGGAAAGCACATGATGCATTCTCAATGCTTTAAATAGTTTCGTATGGCTAAATATAGGGCATGAGGGTCTGTAGGGGAGTGCTATGTGGCCAGACTAATAGCTTGTCAGGCAGAGGTGAACTCATGAGAGTGAGGAGAGAGAGATGGATCCTCAGGGTAAGGGAGAAAAATCAGAAGAGTGCAAAGAGACACAGTACCTTATGAGTTTTATAAAGGTCAGCCACATCCCACTGGATTGGGACGAGGTAAGGGAGAATGGGAAACCAGATAGGGAGTGTCACAGTAATCCAGGTCAGAGAGAATGGTAATGGATACTAGAATGGGAATAATGGAGGTGGGTTGGTGGAACTGGAGAAATTTGGAATAGATGAATTTGTCCAGATAATATAAAGGAAAAAAAATGGCCAAGGGCAGATTGGGCAGTAGGAACATCTAAGAGGAGACAGAAGAAGGATGTTAAAGAAACTATAAAATAGTGACCTGAAAACATAAAAGGAAAAATTTTTTACTTGTGCAAAATGTATTTTAACCTCTTTCTTGTGGGCTTTTCTTTGCTTTAGAAGCTAAAAACTACATTTCTCAATATCTTTATAGCTCAGTGTTCCATATATAATTTTAGCTCCACAAAACAGGTGCATTCACTCAAGGCTTAAATTCTGATCTAAATTATGAGAAGATGACAAGTTACACAAGGTGTCCATTTTGCTTGCGCAGACGTGATTCTAGAGTTAATGGTTCTGATGATGTTTTCCGATTCTCAGATAGTGGCTAAGGTGAGGAGATCCTGAGAGCCAGCTCCTAATTGTGGTAAATGTATCAGTAACTCTTGGTGCCCGGTTTTTCTGGGAGTAATTCCTGGATGTGTAGCCTAGAGCTCATTTTCAAGTCATTCTAGCAAATTCATAAACATCTAATTCCATGCATTAAATCTCTTTCTGCATAAACTTGATGAGTGTATTCATTTCCTAGGGCTGCTGTAGCAAAGTACCACCAACTCATTGGTGTAGGAAAATAGAAATTTGGGGCACCTGGCTGGCTCAGTTGTAGATCATATGACTCTTGATCTCAGAGTCATAAGTTTGAGCCCCATGTTGGGTTTAGAGGTTACTTTAAAAAAGAAAGAAAGAAAGAAAGAAAAATATAAATTTATTGTCTCATAATTCTAGAAGCTAGAAATCCAAAATCCAGTGGTCAGCAGGATTGGTTCCTTTTAAGGGCCATGGGGGAGAATCTATTCCATGCTCTTTTCTAACTTTTGGTGACCCCAAGTGTTTATGGCAACATTAGTCCAATCTCTGCCTCCACCTTCACATGGCAATCTGCATCCCACGTATGTTCACACCATCCCTCCTTCTGTGGGTGTCTGTCTCTGTGTCCAAATGTCCTCCTTTTATGAAGACACCAGTCATTATTGGATTAGGACTCACTCTAATGACCTCATGTTAAGAGAAGACTGAAGAGGGTGCCTGCTGGCTTTCTCAGTTGGTGGAATGTAAGACTCTTGATCTTGGAGTTGCAGGTTCAACCCCCACGTTGGGTGTAAAGATTACTTAAAAATAAAATCTTTAAAAAGAAAAAAAAGAGAAGACAGAAGAAGAATTTTAACTCAAAGGAATTCTAATTTGGTTACCTCCGTAAAGACCCTATTTCTGAGGTAATCAAGTTAGGACTTGAACATATCTTTTGGGAGGAATGCAATTCAATCCATAACAAGGAACATGACAGGAATATTTGGTATTCATTAAATATTCAATAGTTCTTATATTTCCCAGCTTCCTTTGCAGTGTGCTTGGGGGCATGTGACTACTTCTCCAAATCACTGTGAGCGGAGGTAGCCTGGGATTCTTCTGAGCTGGGTCAGTGCAAAGCCTGGTGCAACCTTTTAGCTCCCTTTTCCTGACTTGGCAATCTCTGAGGACAAATCTTGAAAGAGTGGTTTATCAAAATGGTCAACCCTTAGTCAGCCTGGGTTCCTGACTGTCTACATAGAATTGAGCCCTCTGCCAAAACATATTAGACATGTAACATAAGCAAGAAATAAATCTTTGTTGTTTAGAGATGCTAAGATTTAGAGGTGTTTTGCAGCAGTTGGTGTCAATTATCCTCACTGCTACAGCAGTCTAACCTTGATGGGCACATTATTGAAAAGTTTCTATCCTGGGGTGCAGCTTATGTCCTGAAATGGGCTTTTTAAAGCATCTGCAAAAAAGGGGGGGCGTGCACCTCTCCCAACAAAGACTATTCAAGGGTAAGAGTATAAAAATCTCTACATATCTGTATTAGTCCACTCAAGCTGCTAGATACCACAGATTGGGTGACTTAAGCAACAGACATTCATTTTCTCACAGTTCTGGAGGCTGGAAGTCCAAGATCAAGGTGCCAGCAAGATTGGTTTCTGGTAGCTCTCTTTTCCCAGCTTAGAGATGGCTGCCTTATTGTGTTCATGCATAGCCTTTCCTCTGTGCACAGGTAGAAAGAGCTGTCTGGTGATCCTTCCCCTTCTCATAAGGATGCCAGTCTTATAGGATTAGGGCCCACCCTCATGACCATTTAACCTTTCACTTCTTTTACAGGCCCTATCTCCAAATACAGTCATAATGGGGGTTAGGGCTTTAACATATGAATTTGGGGCAGGTAGGGACACAATTAAGTCCATGATAATATCATTGAATGAATAATATAAAATATGAAGAGCTCCTCACCTCTTATCTTTTTTTTTTTAAGATTTGTTTTTAAATTATTTGACAGAGTACACGCAGAGGGTGGGGGAGTAGAGGGAGAGGGAGAAGCAGGCTCCCCGCAGAGCAGGGAGCCCGACTCCGAACTTGATCCCAGGACCCTGGGACCATGACCTGAGCCAAAGGTAGACAGTTAATGGACTGAGCCACCCAGGCGCCCCTCCTCACCTCTGATCTTACTCTCTATCGAGATGGGAGAGTGAATAGCTTCTTTCTGTTCTTCATACATTTTAGTGTTCAGACACAAACATAATATAAATTAGATCACACTACACCTATAGCTATTTTTTCACTTATAGTGGAAAAAGCTTATTATGATTTTTCTTCACTAAATGCTATATTACAGATATTGTCCCTATCAGTACATAAAAATCCCAAAATATTCTTTCAAACAGCTGCATAGTATTCTCTCGTAAAGATTGTGATAATTTACTTAAGTTTTTTCTCTTGACAGATGATAGATCAGTTCAAATTTCTTAATTTGGACAATATTGCAGAAAATTTGTGATGATTAAAAAAAAATTTGCAGATGAACCGGCTCCAGTTACTAGCAAAGGATTAGAATTTAGCTCTCAGTTTGACAAAACCTAATTTAGGACTTCCTATATCTCTGGTTTTAAAACCAAACAACAACAAACCTCATACATTTTAAAATGTGACTTTTTGCAGAATTAAAATTTGACAGTTTACTTATCAGGCTTTCACAACTATTTTATGTCCCTAACACCCAGCTGAGCTGAGCTGTTTGGTATGTGGTGAACCCAAGCCCTGACACCAACTCAAACTCCCAGGAAGAAGCATTCCTGAGTCTTGCCCCCAGACATTAGTTAAATTCACATAGACAATCAACTCCCAGGATCAGCAACTCAGAGCTAACTGTGGCCTGGAACCTGATCTCTAGGGTCTCTAAAAGCCACTTTCCTGCCCACCCCCCCACCCATCTTGCCAACTGTGTGTTGGAGATTGCACACCTTACTCTGTAGATCCCATTATAAAACACTAGCATGCTGACAACCTTTAGATTACTTTTATCATACCCAAAGTAGGGTATGTTCTCAAGCTAGGAGGTTCTCTAAAGGCTGTTTTAGATTTTTTTTTACCTCAAAGAAACAGTGGTAATAATTTTTAAAATAATAAAGAAGGGTTTAAAGGGGAAGGTAAAAGTCACCTGAACTCTGCAAATCCCTTGCTCTAGAGGTAACTACCATTAAAGGTTTCTGGTGTGTGCTTTCACAAATGTCCAACACTTGTGGGAGTAGAATCATATCGTTTTATAATTAAGTTTAAAAAAACTTTTTTTTTTAGTTTTCACTTACCATCTCGTCAGCATCTTTCCAAATCAATATATGTAGCATTACCTTATTCTTTTTAATACCTTTAAATGTATGTATATATGTGGAGCACAATTTGTTTATGATTTGGTTTATTTTTTAAATTGCTCTGGTGCCTCAAAGGCACCCACACTGACAGAACTTGAAAGTTTTTGGTGGAATGAGCACTAGTAATACAATTGCCTAATTATATTTGGCTAAATCCATGTATGGGGAAAGACGTGTGGCCTTAGATAGGTAACCTATGCCTCTGAGCTTCAATTTTCCCATCTGCAAAAAGGGACCAACATTTTTTGCCAAGAGGGTAATGAAAGCATTGATGAGATGCATATAGGGCTACCTGGGGAGGTGGAAATGGGGTTTTGGGGGACAGTATACTGTATTCTTTATAGGCAGACACAACATGCTTGAATCCAAGTTCTGTTTACTAGTTCTAACCTGGAATGAGTGATGTACACTCTGAGCTTATTTGCTCATCTACAAAATACATAAGAAAATAGGGGCACCCGGGGCGCCTGGGTGGCTCATTCGTTAAGCATCTGCCTTCGGCTCAGGTCATGATCCCAGGGGTCCTGGGATCGAGCCCCACATCAGGCTCCCTGCTCGGCGGGAGGCCTGCTTCTCCCTCTCCCACTCCCTCTGCTTGTGTTCCCTCTCTCGCTGTGTCTCTGTCAAATAAGTAAATAAAATCTAAAAAAGAAAAAAGAAAGAAAAGAAGAAAAGAAAGAAAGAAAGAAAATAGGGGCACCCGGGTGGCTCAGTCACTTAAGTGTCTGCCTTTGACTCGGCCCATGATCCCAGGGTCCTGGGATCGAGTCCCGCGTTGGGCTCCCTGCTCAGCAGAGAGCCTGCTTCTTCTCCGCCTGCCATTCACCCCCGCTTGTGCTCTCTGGCACGCACGCTTTCTCTCCCTCTCTCTGTTAAATAAATAAAATCTTAAAAAAGAGAGAGATTTTATTTACTTGAGAGCGAGCGAGCTAGGGAGAACGCAAGCAGGGGGCGGAGGAGAGAGAGAGAAGCAGACTCCCCGGCTGAGCAGGGAGCCAGATGTGGGACTCCATTCCAGGAGGCTGGGATCATGACTCGAGTCAAAGGCAGACGCTTAAGCAACTGAGCCACCTAGGCGCCCCAACAAATAAAATCTTTTAAAAAAATACATGAAAAAATAGCTGTGTGATTCAAAACAAAATAATGCATATAAAGGGCTTAACAGAGTGTGTTTTTCATTAAATGTGCTCAATAATAGTATCAATTACTGTCAAGTGTGACCGCTGAAGCTAGATAAATCTGGGCTTAAAATCCGCCTCTGGCACTCCTTTGATACATATTCCTGAGGAGTTCTCTTAAAGTTTCTGAGCCTTACTTTTCTCATCCTGCCTTATAGGATTGAGGATGAAATGAGATGCTTAGGATCATTGCCAAAACATAGTACATATAGGCACTTAGCACTGTGTTCAGGTCTTTGGGAACACAGAGCAGGTCCTTCCCAGCTCATCATGCACAGGTGAAATGTATTTATTTTTAAGTAGCCTCCACACCCAACATGGAGCTTGAACTCACAACCCTGAGATCGAGTTGCGTGCTCTATGAACTGAGCCAGCCAGGCGCCCTCAGATGAAGTATATTTAAACTCTAGGTTAGCTGTGAAGATGAGTTTTAGAGTCAAAACCCCTGTGCCCTTTTGCCATTGTTAAAGTCCTTTAAAATGTTTAAAGTCCTTTCTATGGACTCAGTCTTACCCAACAGTTCATAGGAAGTATAATGAGATGTAATGAACAGCGATAAAATGTATTTAATCACTATGTTAATCATTTAAGCAAAAAAGTCCACAGAGGACTTTTTCCTTCAAGGCATACATTTTCTCAGCAAATTAATTTCTTAAGTTATCAAATAACTAATGCCAATTCTATTTCTCTTTTGAATTTACAAGTTCAATAGAAACAAACTACAATGACATGTGAGGGTGGGGAGTGGTTATGAGAGACTGAATCATAGCCCAAAGGAATGTAAAATTGAGAAACATCCTAAAAAGATGCTAAGCTAGAGAACTAGAGATAGCTCTGAAAGAACAGTTCAGCAATCATAGTTCAAGGCCACTTAGGGACAGTAACTTTCAAATTCTGCAGGTCACAGGTCACATTCCCAGCCCACCAGGATTTAGAAAACCGAGTTCCCAGGTTTCATAGATAAGGAATTTTGCTCAAAGAACCTTATTACTGAATACCACCTACAGACTGAGAACATAAGGAAACTGCTTGAGGCCCCTAAAGCATTCTGGTTAGGTCCCATCTTTCCATTTGGACCCAAAGGAAGTAGAGCATCAGATGGGGGCACAGAAAAAAGGAGGAAAGCGTTGTAGGGAAGTAAAGCCTCTCCAGCAGAGCTTCTCAGCTTCGGCACTATTGACATTTTGGATTGGAGAACTGTTTGTTGTGGGGTGCTGTCTTGTGCAGTGTAGGGTCATCCCCCGCCCCTGTGCATTAGATGGCAGTAGCACCATCCTCCTCCCAGTGGTGACAAACGGAAAATGCCTCCAAATGTCGCCGCTGAGGGGGGAAGAATGGAGATGGAAGACCAGGCTGAGAGCCGATGTTCTTGGGTGTGAGGAAGCAAAGAATAGGAATATACCCTGGGCATCTGCCTCCCCCCTTTCTCCTTTTATAAAAATTTCCCTTCTCTTTTAAAATCATTTTGCCTTTTTAGAAAGGCTTTCTAGGGATCCCTTAAAAGATCTTTATGGATCTTTTTCAGCTGGAGAGCTATCTCTGTTTTCCTCCTAATCACCCCACGACAGGTTGCGGCTTGCCCAAGACACTGTTGGTGAAGCCCTTGGGCATCTGGGAGGACAGCAGGAGGGCACGAGGGCACAGGGCTCTGGTCCGAGCGTTGAGGTCTCATTGGCACAGGGCTTGTGGTATTCGGCCTGAGTGCAACATTGAAAACTAATCTTCTTACCTCAATTTTGACTATCACTGTGGTTCGTAAAAAATGGGGGTGAGCAGGTATAGCAAGAAGGGGATGAATCAGAATCATCTGAGAGAAAATGATATAACCTTGTCCACCTACAGGCACATAGCCCCAGGCACAGCAAAATCCCAGCAGGCGCATGCGCTGGTTGGGTGTTCGTGGATGGGTGTGCCAGTTTTCAACCCTCTCCTTCCAGAAGAAGCACCTGCCTAAGAAGTCTTCTATGACATCTAACCTCAGCCACAGGTGGGCTCTCAATAACACGTTAAAGATATTCCTTGGGGCGCCTGGCTGCCTCTGCTGGAAGAGCATGCAGTGCTTGATCTCGGGATTGTGAGTTCCCGCCCCACATTGGGTGTAGAGATTACTAAAATAAATCCATAAACTCAAAGGAAAAAAAAGATATTCCTTGAAGTATTATCTAAACTAGTGAAAAATAGGATATAGGAGATTTGCTAAACAAGTTGTGGTGGTTCATTTCATATAAATGAAATAATTCATATAAAATTCCTAGAATTCTGCCGAGCACATGTTGACTAGCACTATGAAAAACCGCTTTTGGAGGTAGAGACGTGCTTAGGGTATGATAGTGAATGAAAATAATAAGACCCCAGGCTACAAATAGTGGATCCCTGTGTTTTATTTTTTTTTATTATTTTTTAAAGATTTCATTTACTCATTTGAGACACAGAGATACAGAGAGAGAAAGCATGAGCAGGGGGAGAGGCAGGGGGAGAAGCAGCCTCCTCGCTGAGCCAGGAGCCCGATGTGGGCCTCGATCCCATGACCCTGGGATCATGACCTGAGCCAAAGGCAGATGCTTAACCATCTGAGCCACCCAGGCACCCCTGGGTCCCTGTGTTTTAAAGAGATACCTATAATTTGGGGATCCCAGCTCAGGACTGAGTTGTAACAGTCTATCCCTTGGATTTCGTTATGACTGGTGGGGAGACACACTTGAAGAATTTCCTCTGGTGTTAAGGAGAAATAGGAGAACTGAGTGGAGGGGGCCAAGACAAGTAACTGGGAGGATCATGGGGCAGCGGTGTTACGGACTGTCCTTCCCAGCCGAGCTGGATTAAGGAATGCGCAAGCAGATGAGCCGTCCGTGTTGCCATTGTACAAGGGATGCTAAAGTATCAGTGAGCACTAGCCGTGGTGGAAAACAGTGTTTTGGAGAAACTTGTATTCACCAGAACTCTCCGAGTACAGAATGTGGTTAAAGTCACTGGTCACAGTTTGAAACCTCCAGGCGGCGCTCTTGAGTAAATGGTACCTATACCGCTTTCTAGTGAAATTGGGTCCTGCTGATTCCTGGCTTTTCATTTTGTGAATAGTAAGTATATGCAAATCTCTTGCCGAAGCTGGAGAGCCCAGAATACAATAGAAGAGGTTGCTAGCTGCCCCCAGAAGTCTACTTCTCTCCCCTTCCTTCTCTCAATAAATGTTAAGCAAGTATTTAAATAGTATTAGTTTGAAAAGGCACCAAATTATTACTTTCCCTGGAGCCTGTATGTCCCGTCTGGCCCTGATCCCAGGCCGGTCCCTCCGGGCTTCTTCGGAGCTCGTAAAGAACAGGATTATTGGCAGAAGCTGAAGAATTTTTTTATTTGTTGCATTTCGGGTTGTTATGTTGGCCAAGGAATCTGTTGCATACTAAGATCTGAGCAACTTGTGTCCTATAACTGGGGCTTAGGTGACAAATACTAATGCAGACTGTGGGAGCTGGGGACTTTCCCTTCTGTTTGGGCCAAAGTCACTGCCAGATAACACCTCGAAGAGGAAGCTTGGATCTGCCTGGCCTCCATCACTGTCAGCAAACTCTGGCAGGTGACTGCCTACTAGCGCTTGTATATTCTTGGGGGGATGGCAGCAGGTCCTTAATAATGGCGTGTTTCTTCTTCATTTCTGACTATATTTTTAGACTTTTGCCAGTGGGAGTCTCTTTAAGCTGACTCCTGGTTCTTCTGACATGTCCCTCTCATTGTTTAGGTACTTTCCCACTTTCTGGCACAATATAATATTCCAGCCTTATTTTGAATGTTCTCTGCCCCAGCCCTGGAATCAGCTGGTTTTCCAAGGAGCTCTGGTTTCTTTTAGTGGAAAATGGTATTTAGAAACCAACACAGATATGCTCATTATTACTGGGATGTTATTGCTTCTAGACCCTCACAGCAGACAGCTTGGAAATATATGAACACACATATGTCTATATGTCTGTACACATCTATTATATCTATATAACCATACCAACCTAGCCAGCTAACTTTATAAAACTATGTATTCATCCTGATTCCTGAAATTCTAGTCCAAAAAACTAGCTAATGTCATATCATGTCACCCTTTCCATACTGTCTTTTCTGATAGTGAGAAATTTAGCTTCCATTATACTCAACATAATGGAGTTCTAAATCTTAGTTCTAAAACTCAGCAAAAGTAATGTTAGAAATGTGATGCCATACCATTGGGGGGGAAAAAAAAACAAAGACCTAGAATTCAATATTTTTTTGTAAGTATATTTGTCTTTAGTTTAAGAATAGTTAATATTCTATATTTAAAAGTGTGCATTTGGGGTGCCTGGGTGGCTCAGTCGTTAAGTGTCTGCCTTCAGCTCAGGTCATGATCCCAGGGTCCTGGAATCGAGCCCCGCATCGGGCTCCCTGCTCTGTGGGAAGTCTGCTTCTCCCTCTCCCACTCCCCCTGCTTGTGTTCCCTCTCTCACTGTGTCTCTTTCTGTCAAATAAATAAATAAAATCTTTAAAAATAAATAAAAGTGTGCATTAGCTAGTTCTTCTAATTCTTATCTTCAGTTTGGCTGTGTTATTCATTTGCTATTATTTGATATACAGATAGGTTCACTTGTTTGCATTTGTATTCCATTTTAGGTTTTGTTTCACAATTTTAGTTTTATTATGTGTGTGTACACAAAACATTAAGATGGTTCACAGTCAAAACTCAACAAAAAAGGTATATTTAGAAAAGCACTGTGACTGCTTTAGCAAATAATTGTTCTTTTTTTTTTTTTTAAAGATTTTGTTTATGAGAGGGAAAGAGAGTGCAAGCTAGCACGAGTTGGGGGAGGTGGGGGAAGAGGGAGAAGCAGACTCCATGCTGAGCAGGGAGCCCGATGCGGGGCTCTATCCCAGGACCCTGAGATCATGACCTGAGCTGAAGGCAGACGCTTAACGACTGAGCCACCCAGGTGCCCTGCAAATAATTTTTCTATATTTGAAGTTTCCTTCTCCTATATTTATAACTGAGCCTGGGCCCTTTGATTCATTCTCCTTATGTTCCATGCCTGCCTGCCTGTTCTCTACTCCTCAAGCATACATACACAGATACATAAGCACATACCAAGGAGAAGATCTTGAAAAACTACAAGATGATCTTTAGAATGAGGTATGTTTCTTCCACCATTGGACATGATTCTCTATAGAAACATTCTTAATTTTTTCACAGTATATGATAACAATATATTTAAGTGGTTTAAAATATTGTTTCTTGTGAAAATACCATAATGGACTATAAGGTCCAATCTTACTATAAAAAAGCAGAGAGTTTCCTTTACTAAGACAAAGCAAGCTGGCTTATGTTTTTACTTAAATGCAGGACCAAAACAATCCATGAATCACTTCCTCTATGAAGTGACGGCAGACGAGGCACTCATTCCTAAACCCTGGGCCAGGTCCACTCTGCCAGCCCCACTTCCTCAGGACATGTGTCTTTCAGTACCTTTGGCTTCCTTTTGGAACAGTGACCAGCTGCCTCTAATTTCCGAAGTCCCACCAGCTGCTGTGGTGATGGTAGTGATGGTGGGTTGGACTGATTTTTGAAAGCAAAAATCCATTATGAAAAAATTAAGATTTTCATCATCATATTTTGAAGTCCTTGACTATGTTGTAAACAATCAGAAATCTGGTTTGGTTATTAAAATAGTTCAGCTTATAAAATGTTGATTTCCTTTCCTCTCAGTCTCTATTCCAAAAGTCTATACCCACAACAGTTTGATACTTCGGAAGAAATGTTCTGTTCATTTTTTTCCCCTTTCATAAACCTAGCTTGTGCACTAAGTATTTATTGAGTTCTTAAAATGTGCCAGGCACTGTTTTGTAGATTTGGGACAACAGTAATCAAAACAGATAAATGGAACTTATTTGGAACATTTTTTCTAGTAGGTAGAGCGTACATGAAAAATAAATGTAAAAATAGCTATTTTGCTACTAGATGTTAAGCGTTATGGGAAAAAATAGATCAGATTAAGGAGGTACGGGAGTTACATTGGTAGTAAAGGCAGTTGTAATCTAAAATAACATGGTCAAGAGAGTGAGGTGGTGAGATTTGAACAAAGACTTTAAATTGGCAAGGGTGTTACTCATGCAGGTATCTTGGGAAGCAACATTGCAGGAAGAGGGTACAGCCAGTGTATGTGTTATGTAAGGCTGTGGTGCACTTGGCTTTTTTTTCTTAATTAATTAATTAATTTGACAGAGAGAGACACAGCGAGAGAGGGAACACAAGCAAGGAGAGGGAGAAGCAGGCCTCCAGCCGAGCAGGGAGCCCGATGCGGGGCTTGATCCCAGGACCCTGGGATCATGACCTGAACCGAAGGCAGTCGCTTAACGACTGAGCCACCCGGGCGCCCTGCACTTGGCTTAAGAAAAAGCAAGGAGATGTATGGTACAGGGTGGTGGTGGGGGGAGACATATAGGGCCTGGGGAGGCCACTCAAGGCCCTAGGCTTTTATTTTGAGTGAAATGGGGAGTTCCTGGAGGGATTAGAGTGGAAAAGCAACACAATCTGACTTGTGCTTTAACTGACTCCCCTCGCTGATTATTTGACAATGGCAGGGGTGGAATGAAAGCCTAATTAGAAAGCTACTGCAGTAATGTAAGCAAGAGAGGATGGTGGTTCAGGCCAAAATGGTAGCAGTGAAATTGGTGGAAAGAATCTGATGTGGTTGTGGGAGATTATGGAAGTCTCCTATGATTAACTTTCTCAGTAAAGTAGGAAGGAAGGTCATCAGTGGGGATGCAGGAGCAGGGAGAAGGTGTTGGAGGTTTGAGGAGAAAAGAGATGTGAAATAGTGATCTAATAATAAATTAAAAGTGAGACCAATCCGTGTAGTTGTTTTAGACAGTTGCATAGGCATTGGCATGGAGAAGACAGAGTGGAAAAAATTAGGTTTTGGTTTTGTTTTTTTAAGATTTTATTTATTTATTTGAGAGAGAGAGAGCATAAACCAGAAAGAAGGGTGGAGGGAGAAAGACAAGCAGACTCCCTGCTGAGCAGGGAGTCCGTCCCAGGGCTTGATCCCAAGACCCCTGAGATCATGATCTGAGCCAAAACCAAGAGTCTGACACTCAACAGACTGAGCCACTCAGACGCCCACTACACGTGTTTCTTACCTGAAAATCTTACCTGTTGTGAGGCTTATATGAGATGATGTATATATATATATAGAGAGAGAGAGAGAGAACATTTAAGGGACCAAGCACTGAATGAAGAGTCAGTGTTTCACAAATGAGGTTTCCATCAGGATCACCTGGGGAATTTTTAAAACTGCTAATGTCCAGAGCCCAACCCAGGCAAATAGAATTTCTGAGGGTGAGGCCAGGTCATCATTGACAATGGCAGGGGTGGAATGAAAGCCTTGAGACTAATTAGAAAGCTACTGCAGTAATATAGGCAAGAAAGGATGGTGGTTTATTTCTCAGGTGATTCTAATGTGTAATCAGGGCTGCAAACATTTGAATTAACTAAACAATCTATTAATATTAGCAATTAGAGGGACTGGAGGGACTACAACTACATGCATTACAACTCACTCTGAAAACAATCTGAAGATGTGCAAACAGATCTCCCACAGCTGAAATCATAGAGAAGGTTGATCAAAAAGAGTAGGGGGGTGCCTGGGTGGCTCAGTTGGTTGAGCATCTGACTCTTGGTTTTGGCTCAGATCATGATCTCGGGGTCCTGGGATTGGGCATCCAGTGGGGCTCTGTGCTCAGCAGGGAGTCTGCTTAAGGATTCTTTTCCTCACCCATGCATGAGCTCTCTCTCCTAAATAAATATATATGCTTAATAAATATATATAAATAAATATATATATAAATATATATAAAAAATATAAATATTTTTTAAAGAAGAGTAGGAAGGGCAGGGACATGGTAGGAAACCAAGCCCCCAGTGTGGCTATCCATAAGAAGAATTATGTTACAAGCACCCAGGAACAAGGGAACAAGGGGATCAAGCCCCACACTGGGCATCCCCAGCCCTGAGGACAGCACCAGGAAGACAAGCCTCCATAACACCTGGTTTTGGAAATAAGCACGGCTTAATTTGGGAAAGGAGGAGGGCAATGGGAAACAGAGTCCCTGCTCTTAAAGAGCCAATGTGCTATGCCACTTGGTCTGAGACCAAGCAGTTTGAAAAGTGCCTATAGGTGAAGATATTTTGACTAATTTTAGGATGTGTGCTGGAGGGACAGAGACCTGTAGGAGCTTTCTCTGGGAATGGAAGTGCTGGTGGGCACCATTTTTCTTGCCCTCCTTCAGCCTAGCTAAACAGATATTTTTGTGGGTCCAAGTTTAGACACTGTCCATCTATCTTGCTAGCACTCCAGTGTTCCCCTGCAGACCTGCCCCACCCAACCTACCCATCTACCCCAGCAGGCACCCTCCCAAAGGGGCTCCTGCTCCACCAGACTTGGCACACAGCCTCTGTCAGGCCTGGCATCCTTTCCAGCATGACTGCTTCCCTCTCATACCCAGTGGGGCCTAATGCCCCTCCAGAGCAATTCCTGCCCCAGGTATGGGGTAGCTAGTCCCACCCACCAGCATGCCTGTCATAGCCACAGCCAGGCCTCTCAGCCGGCCTCTGTGGGGACAAGCCTTGCCTACCACTGCACCTACAGTAGTCGTGGCCAGTCATTGCTGGCAAACAGGCTGAAGGACAGCCCTGCTCACCCGTATGCCCACAGCAGTTGTGACTCAGCCATAACAGGAGGGCACAGGTGGACCAACACGGGATACCCTGGGGCCCCTGGTTCTAGTGACCAGGGAGGATTGTGCTAATGGGACAAAAGGACACCTTCTACACAGGCCCACCACTTTCAAGACCAGGAAAGGTCTCTGACCTACCTAATATGCAGAAAGAAACACAGAAGGTTAGACAAAAGGAGATAGAAGAATATGTTCCAAATGAAAGAACAAGACAAAACCTCAGAAAAG
The DNA here is from genome assembly GCF_003265705.2 of Callorhinus ursinus. Taxonomy (NCBI): domain Eukaryota; kingdom Metazoa; phylum Chordata; class Mammalia; order Carnivora; family Otariidae; genus Callorhinus; species Callorhinus ursinus. The sequence goes on from NW_027397089.1 coordinate 3,165,492, forward strand.
AGCTAAATAAAAACAGAGATAAGCAACCTAGTTCATAACAAGTTCAAAGTAATAGTAATAAAGATGCTCACTGGAATTGAGAAAAGACTGGAGGAACTCAGAACATCAACAAAGAGATAGAAAATATTTAAAAGGATGAGTTAGAGCTGAAGAAGAACTGAAATGAAAAATATACTACAGGGAATCAGCAGCAGATTAGAGGATGCAGACTAGTTCAGTGATCTGGAAGGCAACTAGTGGAAAGCAGCCATGCCGCAGAGCAGGAGAAAAAAAAGATCATTAAAAAAATGAGGATAGGTTAAGAGACCTCTGTGACAACATCAAATGGACTAACAGTCACATTATATGAATCCCAGAAGTAGGAGAGAGTAAGGGGCAGAAAACCTATGTGAAGAAATAATAGCTGAAAACTTCCCTAACCAGGGGAAAGAAACAGACATTCAGGTCCAGAAGTACAGAGAGCACCAAAGAAGATGAACCCAAGAAAGTCCACACCAAGGCACATGATAATTAAAGGCAAAAATTAAAGACAGAATCTTTAAAGCAGCAAGAGAAAAGCACACAATTATATACAAGGGAGACTCAATAAGGCTATCAGCTAATGTTTCGGCAGAAATTTTGCAAGACAGAAAAAGTGGCATGATATATTCAAAGAGCTGAAAAAAAAAAGGTTTTTTTCAACCTTAAAAAAACCCTTACAGTTAGAGAGAAGAACATGGCAGCTGAGGAGAAGGACCCTAGGCTTGTCTCATCCCACAAACACAACCAGGTAACTATCAAATCATTCTAAATAGCCCAGAAATTGACCTGAAGATGGACAGAACAAACCACGACTATAGGGAGAGAAGAGGCCACATCAAAGAAGGTAGGAAGTATGGAGACATGGTTTTGGGGAGAAACAGATCATGAGTGCTGCAGAGGGGCAGGAGCCATGGTTGTGGAGAAGTGAGAGAGAAAGAGAGAGAGGGAGGGAGGGAGGGAGGGAGGGAGAGGGAGAGAGATGTGCACACAGGGAAATGCACAAGGAGAGAATTTCCCCAAAGCCATTGGTTTGGAAAATGAGAGGTGCTGAATTTCAAGAGTTTTTGAAATCAGTGGGGCTTAAAACATGGAGTTTTAAAGGTCAGCAGGCTCCATCCACATCATTGCAAATGGCAAAATTTCATTCCCTTTGATGACTGAGTAGTATTCCATTGTCTATATATATCACACCTTCTTTATCCATTCATCTGTAGATGGACATCTGGGCTCTTTCCATACTTTGGCTATTGTGGACATTGCTGCTTAAACATTGGGGTGCAGGTGCCCCTTTGGATCACTATATTTGTATCTTTGGGGTAAATACCTAGTAGTGCAATTGCTGGGTCATAGGGTAGCTCTATTTTCAACTTTTTGAGGAACCTCCATACTGTTTTCCAGAGTGGCTTCACCAGCTAGCATTCCCACCAACAGTGTAGAAGGGTTCCCCTTTCTCTGCATCCTCACCAACATCTGTCATTTCCTGACTTGTTAATTCTAGCCATTGTGACTGGTGTGAGATAGTATCTCATTGTGGTTTTGATTTGTATTTCCCTGATGCTGAATGATGTTGAGCATTTTTTCATGTGTCTGTTGGCCATTTGTATGTCTTCTTTGGAGACTTGTCTGTTATACTAAGTGAAATAAGTCAATTAGAGAAAGACAATTATATGATTTCACTCCTATGTGGAATTTAAGAAAGAAAACAGAGGAGCACAGAGAAAGGGAGGGAAAAATAAAACAAGACGAAATCAGAGAGGGAGACAAACCATAAGAGACTCTTAATCACAGGAAACAAACTGAGGGTTGCTGGAGGGGTGGGGGGATGGGGTAACTGGGTGATGGGCATTAAGGAGGGCACAGGATGTAATGAGCACTGGGTGTTATATAGGACTGGTGAATCACGGAACTCTAGCTCTGAAACTAATAATGCACTATATGTTAATTAATTGAATTTAAATAAAAAAATAAAAAATAAAGGTCAGCAGGTGTAGCGGGATAGAGACCTGAGGGCACTGCCTGTCTTCTGGAGAAAAGGCAGGAAAAACCCAGGGGCAGAGAGCATGGAAATAGCGACCTGAAAGACACTTGGGGCACACTGTGGGGAGATTATTTGTTCTTCTTGGAGCAATCCCTGAGAGGCAGCATTCATGGAGATGCCACTCTGGGAACAGAGGAACTGGCCAGCACCATTTCCTTCCCCTACACCTCAGCATAAACAGAGCAACCTGTGGGAAGCAGTGCAGCACCAACACTGGCTGCCTAACTTGCTTACACCAAGCTCCACCTCTTTGTGCTCTAGCACAACTGTCCTTCCCAGTCAAGCTTGCCTTAGTCCCAGCTTGGCAGGCCCCTGCCCATACCATGTCTTTAATGCCTGGAGGGTTGTTGTTGTTAAAAGTAGGCTCCACGTACTTTTTGGGGAGCCCAATACAGTGCTTGAACTCACCACCCTGAGATCAAGACCTGAACTGAGATCAAGAGTTGGATGCTTGGGGCTCCTGTGTGGCTCAGTCGGTCAAGCAACTGCCTTCAGCTCAGGTCATGATCCCAAGATCCTGGGATCAAGCCCCGCATCAGGCTCCTTGCTCAGGGGGGAGCCTGCTTCTCCCTCTCCCTCTGGCGCTACCCCTGCTTGTACTCTCCTGCTCTGTCAAATAAATGAATAAAAATCTTAAAAAAAAAAAAATATATATATATATAAAGAGTTGGATGCTTAACTGACTGAGCCACTGAGGCACCCCTAAAGCCTAGAGTTTTGTTTTGTTTTTAATTTTATTTATTTGACAGAGATAGAGCACAAGTAGGCAGAGAGGCAGGCAGAGGGAGAGGGAGAAGCAGGCTCTCTGCCGAGCAGGGAGCCTGATGCGGGACTCGATCTCAGGACCCTGGGATCATGACCTGAGCCGAAGGCAGCCGCTCAACCAACTGAGCCACCCAGGCACCCCAAAGCCTAGAGTTTTAAAGGTCAGCAGGCTTGGCTAGGATAGAGCCAGGACACTGCACTGCTCCTGGAGAGAAGGGAGGCAAAAAACCCAGAGGCAACCAGCATGGAAACAGCTATCTGAAAAATGCCTGGGGTACATGGGGGGAATGGGAGGAGATTATTCATTCTTCTGAGAGCACTTCCCTGAGAGCCAGCATTCATGGAGACTGCCTCTCAGAACAAAGGAGCTGGCTGGTACCATTTCCCTCCCCTGTCCCTCTGCATAAATACAGAGCCACCTGAGGGAAGCAGCTCAGCCCCTACCTGACTTACTCAGCTGCCTTACTTACAGCAAGCCCAACCCCCTGTGCTCTGGAAGGACTGCCTTTCTAAGTCAAGCTGCCTCATTCCCGCGTGGAGGGCCCTTCTCCCAGAAGACCAGCACAAACCCCTTCCCCACACCACGTCTTCTGACCAGACAGTTCTATAGGGCCTCAGTTCTGGTGGAGTTGGTGTCAGGTCTCATTTCACAAACAGACCAGAGCACACCTAGTTAAGAGTTGCCACATTCAGGCCGGGAACCAGAAACTGCTAACAGCATGCAAGAAGAGCCTCTGCAGATGACTATCTTTAAGGATAGAGGAGCCACAACACAACAACAGAGTGATGCAGCACACGCCAGAGACACTCCCTGAAGCACCAGGTCTTGTGTACTATATGACCTCTTCTCCATAAGGCCATTACTTTCAGGAACAGGAGACATAACTGGCTTTTCTTTTCTTTTTAAAGATTTTACTTATTTATTTGAGAAAGAGAGAGAGAGAGAGCACAAGTGGGGTGAGGGGCAGAGGTAGAAGCAGACTCCCTGCTGAGCAGGGAGTCCGAGGTGGGGCTTGATCCCAAGACTCCGGGATCACGACCTGAGCTGAAGGCAGATGCTTAACCAACTGAGCCTCTCAGGTGCCCCCATAACTGGCTTTTTTAACACACAGAAGAAAGCAGAAACTTAGACAAAATGCCAAGATGGAGGAATTTATCCCAAATGAAAGAACAAGATAAGGCCATGGCCAGAGATCTAAGCAAAACAGATATAAGTAACATGCCTGATGGAGAATTTAAAGCAACAATAGTAAGGATACTCACTGGACTTGAGAAAAGATAATGGAAGACATCAGAAGAGATCCTTACCACAGAGATAAAAGAGTTAAGAGTCAGAAATGAGGAATGCAATAAATGAGATTGGAAAATAGACTTGATGGATTAACCACAGGCTGGAAGAAGCAGAGCACCAAATAAGTGAAATAGAAGACAAATAATGGAAAATAATGAAGCTGAACAACAGAGAGAATAATTATGGAACACAAGAATAGACTTAGGGAAATCAGTGACTCCATCAAACATAATAACATTTGAATTATAGGAGTCCCAGAAGAAGAAGAGAGAGGAAAAGGGGGCAGAAAATTTATTTCAGTAGCAGAAAATTTCCCTAATATGGGAAAGGAAACAAAGCCAGATGCAGGAGGCACAGAGAACTCCCATTAAAATCAACAAAAGCAGGCCAACACCAAGATATACTGTAATTAAATCTGCAAAATACAGAGATGAAGAAAAAAATCTTAGAAGCAGCAAGACAAAAGAAATCCTTAACTTACAAGGGAAGACCCATCAGGTTAGCTGGAGACTTTTCAACAGAAACTTAGCAAGACAGAAGAGAGTGGCATGATATATTCAAAGTGTTGAATGGGAAAAATCTGCAGCCAAGAATACTCTATCCAGCAAGGCTATCATTCAGAATAGAAGCAGAGATAAAGAGTTTCCCAGACAAAAACAAAAGGGGTTGGGGCACCTGGGTGGCTAATTTAGTTAAGAGTCCGACTCTTGATCTCAGCTCAGGTCTTGATCTCAGAGTTCAAGCCCCGCACTGGGCTCCATGCTGGGCATGGACTCTACTTAAAAACAAAAAACAAAAACCAAAAAAACCAAAGGAGTTTGTGACCACTAAACCAGCCCTGCAAGAAATATTAAAGGGGACTCTTTAAGCGCAAAAGAGAGACCAAAATTGACAAAGGATCAGAGAAAATCTTCAGAAACAATGACAAAACAAGTAATAAAATGGCAGTAAAAACATATCTATCAACAATTACTTTGAGGGGCACCTGGCTGGCTCAGTTGGTGGAGCATATGACTCTTGATATCAGGGTTGTAGGTTCAAGCTCCATGTTGGGTGGATAAAAATCTTTAAAAAAAATTACTTTGAATGTAGATGGACTAAATGCTCCAAACAAAAGAGATAGGATGTCAGAATGGATTAAAAAAAACCCAAAACAACAAATAAACAAATGAATAAAACAAACAAAAAAACCAAGAACCATCTATCTGCTGCCTACAAGAGACTTATTTTAAAGATTTTATTATTTATTTGAGTGAGAGAGCACGAGAGGGGGGAGAGTCAGAGGGAGAAGCAGACTCCCCGCTGAGCAGGGAGCTCAATGTGGGGCTTGATCCTCGGACTCCAGGATCATGACTTGAACCAAAGGCAGATGCTTAACTGACTGAGACACCCAGGTGGCCCAAGAGACTCATTTATCACACAAATGGATGTCAAAAGAAAGCCAGAATAGCATTACCTGTATCAGACAAACTAGACTTTAAAACAAAGACCGTAACAAGAGATAAAGAAGGGCATTATATAATCAAAAAGGGGACAATCCAACAAGAGGATATAACAATTATAAATAGTTATGTACCCAAGATGGGAGTATCCAAATATATAAAACAATAACACACATAAAGGAACTAATTGATAATAACACAATAATAATAGGGGACTTTAACACCCCATTTACATCAATGGACAGGTCACCTAAGCAGAAAATCAACAAGGAAACAATGGCTTTGAAGGACACACTGGACTAAATGGACTTAACAGATATATTTGGAACATTCCATCCTAAAACAGCACAATACACATTCTTTTCAAGTGCACATAGGATATTCTCCAGAATAGATTACATATTAGGTCACAAAACAGGCCTCAACAAATACAAAAAGACTGAAATCATACCATGTACCCTTTCTGACCACTACACTATAAAACTAAAAGTCAAGAAACAATTTGGAAAGACCACAAATACACGGAGGCTAAACAACAACAAACCATTTACCTTTTCTGACCACTACACTATAAAACTAGAAGTCAAGAAATAATTTGGAAAGATCACAAATACACGGAGGCTAAACAACAATAAATGGGTCAGCCAGGGAATCAAAGAAGGAATTAAAAACATACATGGAAACAAATGAAAATGAAAACACAAAAGTCCAAAACCTTTGGGATGCGGCAAAAGGAAAGAAGGAAACATATAGCAATACAGGACTACTTCAAGAAGCAAGAAAAATCTCAAATAAACAACCTAACTTTACACCTAAAGGAGCTAGAGAAAGAACAAATGAAGCCTAAAGCCAGCAGAAGGAAGGAAATAATAGAGATTAGAACAGAAATAAATGATATAGAAACTTAAAGCAATACAACAGATCAATGAAGCCAGGAGTTGGTTCTTTGAAAAAATTAATAAAATCAATAAACCTCTAGCCAGACTTATCAAAAAGAAAAGAGAAAGGACCAAAGTAAATAAAATAAAAAATAAGAGAGATAAGAAATAGGGTGCGTCTTGGTGGCTCAGTCAGTTAAGTGTCTGCCTTCAGCTCAGGTCATGATCCTGGGGCTCCTGGGATCGAGCCCCATGTCGGGCTCCCTGCTCAGTGGGGAGTCTGCTTCTTCTTCTCCCTCTGCTCCTCCCCCCGCTCGTGCTCTCTTTCACTCTCAAATAAACAAACAAAATCTTTAAAAAATAAGTAAAAAGAATAACAACACCACAAAAATACAAAAATTGTAAGAATATTATGAAAAACTATATGCCAACAAACTGGACAACCTAGAAAAAATGAATTCCTACAAACATATATACTACCAAAACTGAAACAGCAATAGAAAATTTCAACAGATTAATAACTAGTGAAGAAATTGAATCAGTAATCAAAAATCTCCCAACAAACAGATGTCCAGGGCCAGATGGCTTCCCAGCAGAATTCTACCAAACATTTAAAGAATTAATACCTATTCTTCTCAAACTGTTCCAAAACATAGAAATGGAACGAAAACTTCTAAACTCATTCTATGGGGCCAGCATTCCCCTGATTCCAAAACCAGACAAAGACTCCTCGAAAAAGAGAACTACAGGCCAGTATCTCATGAACATGGATACAAAAATTCTCAACAAGACACTAGGTAATCTGATCCAACAGTACATTAAAAGAATCAATCACCACAATCAAGTGGGATTTATTCCTGGCATGCAAGTGTGGTTCAGTATTTGCAAATCCATGTGCTATATCACATTAAGAGAAAGGATAAGAACCATATGATCATTTCAATAGATGCAGGAAAAGCATTTGACAAAGTACAACACCCTTTCATGATAAAAATCTTCAACAAAGTAGGGTTAGATGGAACATACCTCAACATCATAAAGGCCATATATGAAAAACCCACAGGTAATATCATCCTCAATGGGGAAAAACTGAGAGCTTTTCCTCTATGGTCTGGAAAAAGGGATGCCCACTATCACCACTGTTATTTAACATAGTTTTGGAAGTCCTAGCCTCAGCAATCAGACAACAAAAAGAAATAAAAGGCATTCAAATCAGCAAGGAAGAAGTCAAACTTTCACTATTCACAGATGACATGATACTCTATGTAGAAAAGACTCCACCAAAAAATTGCTAGAACCAATACACGAATTTAGTAAAGTTGCAGGATACAAAATCACCACAGAGAAATCTGTTACATTTCTATAAACCAATAATGAAGCAGCAGAAAAAGGAATTAAGGAATTTATCCTCTTTACTATTGCACCAAAAACAATAAGATACCTAGGAATAAACCTAACCAAGGATATAAAAGACCTATACTCTTGAAAACTATAAAACACTAATGAAAGAAATTGAAGAGGACACAAAGAAATGGAAAAACATTGCATGCTCATGGATTGGAAGAATACTGTTAAAATGTCTATAACTACCCAAAGCAATCTACATATTTAATGCAATCCCTATCAAAATACCACCAGCATTTTTCAGAGAACTAGAACAAACAATCCTAAAATTTGTACAGAACCACAAAAGATCCAGAATAGCCAAAGCAACCTTGAAAAAGAAAAGCAAAGCTGGACGCATCACCATTCCAGACTTCAAGCTGTATTACAAAGCTGTAGTGATCAAAACAGTATGGTACTGACACAAAAATAAACATAGATCATTGGAAGAGAATAGAAAATTCAGAAATGAACGCACATCTATGTGGTCAATTAATCTTCAACAAAGAAGGAAAGAATATCCAATGGAAAAAAGTCTCTTCAACAAATGGTGTTGGGAAAACTGGACAGCCACATACAGAAGAATGAAACTGGCCCACTTTCTTATACCATAAACAAAAATAAACTCAAAATGGATGAAAGACCTAAATTTGAGACCTGAAGCCATAAAAATCCTACAGAACACAGGCAATCCCTTTTAAAATACCAACAGTATTTTTTACAGAACTAGAACAAATAATCCTAAAATTTGTATGGAACCACAAAAGACCTCAAATAGCAAAAGCAACCTTGAGAAAGAACAAAGCTGGATGTATTACAATTCTAGACTTCAAACTATACTACAAAGTTGTAGTAAATAAAACAGTATGGTAGTGGCACAAAAACAAACACATAGATCAATGAAACAATAAAGAACTCAGAAAGAAACTCATGTGTATATTGTCAATAAATTTGTAACAACAGAACCAAAAATGGGGAAAGACAATCTCTTCAATAAATGGTGCTGGGAAAGTTGGAAAGCCACATACAAAACAATTAAACTGGACCACTTACACCCTACACAAAAATAAACTCAAAATGGCTTAGAGGCTTATACCTGAGACCTGAAACCATAAAACTCCTAAAAAGAAAATATAGGCAGTAAACTCATGGACATTAGCCTTAGCAGTACTTTTCTGGGTATGTCTCCTCAGGCAAGGGAAACAAAAGCAAATATAAATAATTGGCACTACATCAAACACATTTTTGCACAGTGAAAAAAAAACCATCAAGAAAACAAAGAGGCAACTTACTAGATGGGAGATTATATTTGCAAAGGTATGTCGGATAAGGGGTTAATACCCAAAATATATAAAGAAAACACAAAAAAACCCCCAAATAATCTGATGATAAAATGGGCAGAGGACCTGAAAAGGTATTTTCCTAACCAAGAAAGAAGACTTTCTTTCTAAAGAAGACATACAGATGGCTGACAGACACATGAAAAGGTGCTCAACATCACTAATCATCAGGGAAATGCAAATCAAAACCACAATGAGATATCACTTTACACAGAATGACTATTATCAAAAAGACAAGAAATAACAAGTCTTGGCAAGGATGGAGAAAGGGGAACCCTCATCCACAGCTGGTGGGAATGTAAATTGGTGCAGCCACTTTAGAAAACAGTATAGAGTTTCCTCACAAAATTAAAAATAGAAATACCATACCACCCATTAATATTATTTTTGGGTATTTACCCAAAGGAAAATAAAACAGCAATTCAAAAAGATGTGGCTTTTGTTTATTGCAGCATTATTTACAATAGCCAAGATATGGAAGCAACCTAAGTGTCCATTGATAAAGATGTGGTATATATAAATACAACAGAATGTATTCTTCCATAAAAAAGAATAATCCTTGGGGTGCCTGGGTGGCTCAGTCAGTTAGGCGTCTATTGATTTCAGCTCAGGTCATGATCTCAGGGTTGTGAGATGTAGCCCCGCTCCAGACTGTGAGGAGTCTGCTTGAGATTCTCACTCCCTCTCCCTCTGCCCTCCCACCACATGCACTTTTCTCTCTCTCTCTCTCAAATAATCTTAAAAAAAAAATCTTGCCATTTGTGACATGGATAGATCTAGAGGGTATTATGTGAAGTAAATCAAAGAAACAAATACTATATGATTTCACTTATATGTGGAATCTAAAAAAACAAATGAACAAAAAAAAAAAATCTCAGAAAACCGGTGGTTGCCAGAGGGGAGGAGGGATGTGAGCAGAATGTGAAGGGGATTAAAAAAATAACAAAGTTCCAGTTACAAAAATAAGTCACAGGGATGAAAAGTACAGCATAGGGAATATAGCCAATAATATTATAATAACTTTGTATAGTGATAGATGGTAACTACACTTATCCTGGTGAACATTTTGTAATATATATCACCATTGAATCATTATATTGTAAACCTGAAAGCAATATTGTCAACTATAGTTCAGCTGAAAGTAAAATATTATGTGCTGAATGCCTCATATGGACCAGGCAGTATACTAAAATATCATCTAAGTCCCACAACGTTTCAAGGAAGAGTGTCTAAAGTCACAAAAAGTGTCAGTCAGGGACTTCTAGCCAGTTGTCTATGACAAAGTCCTTCTCAGTATAAGCTGCTACTCCAAAGAATGGTTTGAAGAATATCAACATTACCCGAGACCCTGTTAGAACTGGATCATCACAGATATGCTAAATCAGAATCTGCATTTTAACAAGATCCCTGCATGATTCCTATGTACCTTAGTTTGAGAAGCTCTGAATTATGCCACATTGGCTCTCTCCACCATATTTCTACTCTGGTATAAGGTGGACTCAAACATGTCATATGGATAAGCCAAGTACAACCTTTAAGAAATTCTTCAGCTGATGCTAATTGTTTTTTTTTTTTTGAGATTTTATTTATTCATGAGAGAGAGAGAGAGAGAGAGAGAGAGAGAGAGAGAAGCAGACTCCCTGCTGATCAGGGAGCCCGATGTGGGCTCGATCCTAGGAGCCCAGGATCATGACCTGAGCCAAAGGCAGACACTTAACTGACTGAGCCACCCAGGCACCCTGCTAATTGCTTTTAAGAACCAATTGATAAATTAATTCATTGAGACCCGAACAAGGCTTTTAATTTCTAAAAAGGATTATCTCGAAGTATTTTCTCTCTTAAATCATACTGTTCACACATTCCTTTTTGGGATATCTCATGTTTTAAATCAAAAGCCAATAAGGTAACTGTATGAAACCCAGTGAGGTATTCCATGAAATACTACTTACCTGTATAGTGTTCTGTAGTCACCAAGTGTGTTTTTCATATTTCTTGGAATGACTCTAAGAGTTTATCACTGGGACTCAGGTAAATTGTCTAAGGTCACATAATAGGTAACAGCAGGACTAAGACTCAAATGTGGTTCTTTGACTTCCATTTCCATGTCTGTTTCACCACATAAGACTGAACAATGCAGGCAAACACCATAAACTATGTAGTAAAGCAGTCATTTCTCAGAAAACAGCAGCACTGTTTTCGCAGCTCCCACAGATCTAACCCTGGAGTTATCACAGGGAGAAGCCCCCAGTTCTACACCTGGGGAACCCTGGCTTCCATCGCTGCTTTATTCTTGAAAGACTTACACAGGTTTTGGTGGGGACTGGAGGTGGGAAGGAGCATCGGCACTCTACTGGAGTAACTTTTCTCTGAGACAACCAAAATCATTGTGAACATCTACAGTCCTAGCTGAAATAACATGTCTTTATAATTCATTTAAGGATGTATTTATTTACAAGATACAAATGCTTAATATTTAATAGGAATTAAAGTGCTTAATTTTACAATGTTTCCAATTCTATGCCTTTATGACCAAATATACATATGTTACATAATATATACACTATATGCAAATATTACATTCATATAGCTAGAAAAGAATTATTTTTGTGTATACTTTTTCACATTGGCATTAACTCTAAAATTCTGGTAACATACTTTTTCAAACTGATCAGTCAACAATTCCAAAACCCAGATAACACTTATTCAAAAATATCAGTCAATTGTCACTCACAAAATAAAATGCTAGTTTGGTTAAAAAAAAAAAAAGTTTTATATACAGACATGATTGCTAATGAATGGAGACCCTCTCAGGTGATACATTCCAACATCCACATAATGTGTAATATATAATGCAATTCTGTTATCATAATGGTCCCCAAGACTATTGTGTTCCTTACCAAGTCGATATATATATGTATATATATCTCACTCTATGTATTTGGTATTCACTTATTAAAATATGCTACAATGAGATTTCTTTATTTAATTTCTCACTAAATCTACCATAACAAATTTTAGGAAGAAGTATACCATCATGTAACTCCCAGTGACCCCAGTGAGTTAAAAACTATCTTGTAGAAGCCATGTGCTAGTTCATCTCAAAACACAGAAAAGACACAGCATTCTGCCAAATGCTCGGTCCAAAAGGTGGAAAAACCATGATTGACTTTAGAGGAATTTTTTACCTCAGTAAACAGTGTAGAAAATGGCCCATAGGTTGAAAGTATTTTAAGCCTAAAGGAAAAAGTAACTAATGGAGAAAGGCCTAGGTGCAACAGATCCCATCAGTATGCAATTACAAAGATTTCTATTTTATAGTTCATATCCCTTCTGCTGTTTAAGTATTTTTCTCTTGCCTTAACATAAACTGCTCTGATCTGGTGATCAGCAGTCTCTTTCTGTCAACCTCTCTGTTCACTCTTGCTTATTTCAATTCCTAATTTTTTATTCCTCTTTACTGTATCAGTAAAGAAAGTAATCTCATGAAAACATGATTATGGGGCACACATAAGAATGAATTGTACTAAAAATCCATGTAAATAATTTATGTTAAAATATTTAAGTTAAAAAGAACAGTTTCTATAAAAATTTCATTCCTATGGAAAAACAGAATTGGAAATCAACAATGTTTTTACATATATACATATATGCATAAATTCACAGAAAGGGTTTTCAAAGTATATCTAGTGGTCTTTATATATCATACTCATTTTCTAAATCTGAAGAATCTATAGTAGATAGTAATATGAAAATAAAAAGCAATTTGATTCTACTAAAATTGGATGAGAATGAAGAAGTAACACGATCCACTACTGGTGTCAATACAGTTCTAGAAAATAAGAACTGGTTAGCCACAGTTTTTATATTAATACATTCTTGAAGAATACAAAATTGAAGACTGAAAACATTAAGACATTCTTGCCTTTTGAATTAATTTTAGCTTATAAATACCATGTGCTTAATCTTAGACCCGCTAACACGAACATCATATGATGTAGGAAATTTAATTAATCTTCTATTCTGCATTATAGCAAGGATACCTGCAAAAAATAAGACCTTTGTTCCTTAGAAGTTTATTTGCTCCTGTTGGTGCCTTTTCCTCTGGATATATCTAGTCCAGAAAGATCATTATTAGAGTCATCGCAGACAATATTCTCAAAATAAGAACTTAAGGCTTTAAATATAATCAGAAATGGGATCTAAAATTTGAAAGGAAAAAAAACCACCTACCATGTTTCCACAAAGTAGACAAGAAAAAGTAAAACAGAATTGTGAACTCACAGAAGTTTTTAGAAGGCATCAATGAATCTTTAACAACCCTGCAGTACTATGAAGTTTGTAGTTTATATACTTATGACAACGACAAGTACTCTTTTAAAAAATCCAAATGTGTATTTATATATGGGGACAGGGCACATTTAAAAGGTTAGTTCTTCTAAAATGTTTAGTAATTTTTTAGGTTGGAGTATTTGTTTTTTAATTGGGGTAGGTCACCCAATGAAGGTAAGTACACCAACCTGTATGCGGTATTAAACTTCATGGAAAATGAAATGTAGCTTGATAAAGTAGTGCAGATGTGCTTAAATCTCTCACCCTCCATACCCTTTGCTAAAGGAAAAATGCTTTTGACAGTTATTTGAATCCAAGGAATAATGCCCCCCCTTCCCTTCCCTATACTCAGCAATTTGAGTTATAGTATCATTTCTAAAAGTAATTATCTATATCCTTGTGGCTAGGGGCATTCATATTAAAATTTCAGTATAAAAACACACCCTGAAGAATTTTATTGCTTGCATACATGATGGCATTATAGATGCCATTATTACAAAAGTGGCTGGTGGCATTTTTCATTATTGAGTCCCACTTAAAACCTGGAGCTAAATCTGCACTACATTTCATACTTAATATACCAAATGGTAGACTTTCAGTAAAAGCAAAATTTAAGTTTAAAAAATCGGAATGTTTTGTAATGAATAGCAGTTTTTATCAAAGAAGTATTTTTTAAGTTTTGAGAAAGGGCACTTTAAAGACTTGGAAAGCACCAAATTAGGAAAAATGAAGAATAAAGCCTATATGGAATGTTGGTTCTAAGAGGAAAGTAATGACAATTTTTTTATGTTCAATTTGTCATGACTTCTCAGGTGTCTTGGAAACCAAGACATGTGATGGTTCTTGAAACCAATCACACTTTGCCATCTTTTGGTTTAGCTGGATGTTTACTAAATGCCTGCCTAAGAGTATTCCCTTGCCTTTCTCCAAGTAAAAGCATTAGTGATTCTTTATGAGAAACACAGGTTAAGGTTGCCTCAATGCTTCTCTTTGTGCTTGAATAAAGAACACGGGGTGGACCATGAAAGATGGTAATTGGATAACCAGAAATTCTCTTCTAGTACCATTATTTCTAATTTTTTTGAAAAATTAAAGAGCCTGACAATATTCTTTTTATGTATTCTTTTGATAATCTAAATTAAATAACATTGATATTTACTGAGTCAAAACTTGAGTGTATCCATGTTACTCCCATTGCAGGAGAACAATTTATGATCGGCAGAGTGAAGTCTTCTCACGGTTCAAAATAGTTTTCAAAAATAAGCTGGCCCATAAATCTTCTAAACTGGCCCTTACATTTCCATTGCTCTATTCACAATTTACATAAGTCATGTTCTCCTGATAATCATTCTACGTTTTTATTGCTTCTCTTTTTTGGAGATTAAGAATGCCAGTGTATCATCTACAGCTATAGTGTAACCATCTCAAAAGCCACCCTGAATACATATGTTGTACAGACACACCCCCCCACCCCCCACATAGTTGGCAACTAGAAAAGAGAAGTAATGTAACATTTCTTTCAGTCTGTCCCTGATTTGACAGGGCCTAAGAAGCTACGCCTTTATCTCTTTCTGATTCCAAATATTTGGTTTAATATTATGATCATGGGGGCGCCTGGGTGGCTCAGTCATTAAGCGTCTGCTTGCAGCTCAGGTCATGATCCCAGGGTTCTGGGATCGAGCCCCACATCGGGCTCTCTGTTCAGCGGGAAGCCTGCTTCTCCCTCTCCCACTCCCCCTGCTTGTGTTCCCTCTCTCGCTGTGTCTCCGTCAAATAATCTTAAAAAAAAAAAAAAAATCATGGCTGGCATTCCTTTATATTATAGAGGAAGGCAATCTAATTGTTATCAGCCATAATTAGTTTACCTTCTCCTTTGGAGTGGGGGGGAAAAGGAGAGTCTTGAAATATTTCTTAAAACATCAGGCCTGAATAAATGTGGGGCTGTCTCTAATTTTGAGTGAATCCATTCTACACTTAAGGTATAATTATATTCTCAAAGACCAAAATAGTAGGGTCGTTCTTGGGGATTTCTAGATTTCTAGCAGACTTAGGCATTCAAAAGTGATAATGTTTGGGGCATAACAGGGTAAATAGGGAAAAAAACTAGTTTGAGAAAAAGAGTAAGTTAAATAGCCAACTTAACGTGAGATTTTTAATCACAACCACAATATAATGAAGAGCAGCCTTTGTGAAAAGAAATCATGTTTTGACTATTTAAAATTCCCCAGACGACAGGGGGAAAAATGCTCAGACTCTCTTCAAACACCTTGTACCTCCCAAACCTGCCATTAAAATATTGCTTTTCATTATTGTTTTCCCCTCCTCTTCTTCACTGAGGTGGTTTAAAGAGTTGAACATAAACTTCCTCTAATATATATCTATCTGCTCCTCAAACACAGGTTATCACATATGAATTTAATTTCCCCTCTGACAAAGGAATAGGCCCACACAGTTATCTTAAGTGTTAATTACGTAGTCCTCATTTAACCATGAACAGTCTTATAGAAAAGAAAAACATTACAATAAAATGTAGTTTCCATCTGTCCCAGTTCTGTATAAAGTCAGGTATCTTGTACAGTTTAGGTTTCTGTGAACATTTTTGCACATGCTGATATTAACTGCTGCAACAATTGCAGGACTGTGAAAGGTAAAATAACCTGTGTGACTTCGACCATCCTAGTGGCCAAAGTGTATTATCTCAAAATAATCAAGACTGAAGCATTAATTAAACCCTCATTATAAATTTAAATAGGTATTATTAGCACCTTCAAAGAGAGGCACTGTTTTAAATAGGCACAGAACAAAAAAATAGTACTTTAAAAACACTGTTGGAACTAATATATCCCATGCCACATAAATTACTGCTTTTTCTTATTATAAAAATATCAATACCTTTAGATGTCAATCAGTTAAACATAAATCACCAAAAACATTTATGAAGTTTAGAACATTGTTCAATTCCAAGATAAAACATGCTTTATATTTAAAAAATAAATTAGAGACAAATATGAACCTAAAGCTGAAGAGAAAAGCATGTATAATATAATTATATTCATATTTAATACTTTATACACACAGTTGCTATATTCTTGAGATATTTTCTTAGGAATATTTCTACAAAAACAAGTATTATCTTTTCTTAATAAGTTGAAAGTTTGAACACCAACAATTTGTTCTTTCTGTTTTAAAAGAACATACATTATTTATGCAGCTTGAGCTTTATAAACTAAATTAAATAAGTTAATACAATAACCTAAACTGTCCCTGTATTTTTTTTTTTTTTTTTTACCATGGATCTATTTTGGCAAAATGGAGGTATATCTTTCAAACTGTTACAAGTCCTACCTGTGAGGGAGAAGACATGGAAGGGCCTTAGATGGAAGTAGCCTATTCTAACCTGATAGTGATAGAATCCACTGATAACATTTTCTTCAAGACAAAAGTACATATGCAAGGAATAGCTCATTAAAAAATGTTCCATTTTCACATTATTTCAAACTTTTATCGGTAGAATGGCTCTGCACATCAGTTTCACTGAGTACAGAAACATAGGAAAATAGTCCCCCAAAAGATGCGTTTATGAGCCTATATTTTTCAACATAAAGTGCTAAGAGATGAATAAGGAGGGCTGGGAATGTCTTGAGCTGTAAATCTTGAGACCTCCACATCATGGATGGTCCTGGAGTTCAGCATTCTGATTTTTTCCTAGGTTCAGGATGATCATCCAAGGTGGTTGGATGTTTGTTGGGACCGTCTGGTGTCTCACCTATGACAGCTAAAAAGATGATTTTCAGCCACTTCTGTTTCAGTTCCTCACTGTCTGCAGCAAAGCTGTGCACAGACTTGGACTGGGTCAGTTTGAAACTGTGGGGCAGGTCTGCACTCTTTGGCAGATCATCCACAACATAGCCGAGGAGTGGAATGGTGGCCTGGGCTCGGACGTCCTAAGGAAAAAACATGGTACACAGGAGCGTGAAATGTATTAGCTTGCTATCCGTGGCCCTTTGTGATCTGGTTCCCACTAAACCTCTTTCCATACCAGTGTTCCACACAGATTCGTGCTGTTAGCTCTCCGTGGACAGAGCCTGTGATCCAGTCCTTGGCATACTGCCTGGATGTGAGGTCATTGAAAATGTTGGCTGAATGAATTAATGAATGAGAGCAGACACCTAAATCAGCTAGGATTCACTGACCCTACACCCCATGCCCTCTCTGTGAGGGAGTCCATTCAGCTTTTCATTCAGATGAAAAGGGGAAAGAGTAATAGTTATCTTACTGTATAAAACTAGCAAATGTTAATGATGATTTGATTACCACAGTTTTATTTGGTGATCCATTCATTCGTGCATCAATGTATGGACATGAAAAGCGTATAGGAAAAACAATGAAGTAGAAGACAATATATACCTTGGTATTTTAAGTTTATTTTTTTATTTATTTTTTTAAGATTTTATTTATTTGACAGAGAGAGCACAAGAGAGCATACACATGCACAGCAGGGGCAGAGGGAGAGGGAGAAGCATGCTCACCACTGAGGAGGGAGCCTGACATGGGGCTCGATCCCAGAACCCTGGGATCATGACCTGAGCTGAAGGCAGATGCTTAACCGACTGAGCCAGCCAGGCACCCCTTAAAAGTTTATTTCTAAAATAAAATTTTACCAGCCCTTAATGTAGATATAGGCTGAAATACAACAGGTACATTTAAGATTTTATCTATTTCCAGGTGAACGCAGGTGTTTTTCAAGCACAACACAGCCCACAGTACCTGGTGCTGGCTAGAAGCTAAACCTGCATGTCTGTTGCTCCCATAGATTTAGCTCAGATCCATACATACATGGTTCTCAAAAACTTGTTACTGGACAATGAAAATCTGAGGTTGACTTAAATTCCCCTTCCTCTCAAATTCCTTTTTTTTTTTTTTTCAGGTATCCATCCATTCAGGAAAAAAACCCCAAACCTATAATAATTATTTCCCTTCATCAAACAGGCTCCTTCTCTTCCTTGCATCTCCCTCTGCTTCACCACCACCTCCCACGCCCCTTCCTAATCCAACTCATCCTTTCTCAAATCACTGAATAGGAATGAGAGGAGGGGAGAAGGCATATGATGCACAGGATGAAGAAACTATGGGCTATATCTAAAAAAAAACCAAAACCAAAACCAAACCAAACCAAACCAAACCAAAACAAAAACAGTTAAAAAAATAAAAATCAGTTTAAATAAACTTGCATTTTAGTTACTAATTATTTTTCAATTGTAATGAAAGACAATGCAACTGTCTGAGCTCTCTCATTCTGTTGAGGAGTAATGGACGATTTTGAGTTCAGTGTCTATTCGCCTCCCTCTGCCCCAGGACCTCCATCCCTTTAGAAAGATACAGTGTAGATACCTGGGGGGCACCGTACATGTACAGCACAAGAGGATCTTGTTTGGGGATCACACACCAAGCTTTCTGCCAAGGTTTTGACTTTTCCATATACTGAAGAAAGCTGCACACTATGCTGTTTCCAGATACTTCTGCTGATTCAATCTAGAAAAATATAACGGAAAGAGAGTGAGAGAGAGAAAACACAAAATGAACCAGGTAGAGAAGTAATTTACCTTAAGGAAATATTCATAAAGTACAATATATTCAATGTCATCCCTTTCATGAGCAAGGGAAAACATTTTTTAAAAGATTTTTTTTGAGAGAGACTGAGAGCAAGAGACAGAGTGCACATGCACAAGCGGGGTGACGGGCAGAGGGAGAAGCAGACTCCCCGCTGAGCAGGGATGCGGAGCTTGATCCCCGGACCCTGGGATCATGACCTGAGCCGAAGGCAGATGTTAACTGACTGATAGACACCCAGGTGCCCCACAAGGGAAAATATTTAAGTGAATTTTAATTCTTTGTATCATCAGACCTCAAATTTAAATAAAGTTAAACATTTACTGACTGCTTGCTATGCAGGTGCTTTTCTTAGTCCACTACGTGTATCATTTCATCTAATCCTCATACCAACACTAAGAAGATACCACTTTCATTATCTATGAGGTTCAGAGATGAAGTAACTTTCCCCAGATCACACATTTAGGAACCTGTGTGCTAGGCATTTGGGTCTGGATCCAGAGCCTGACCTTTTCACCATAATGCTATACCAGCTTCAACTGTGTAACAGTGCAATAGCAAAAAGGCAAATACTGACCAGCTATTTTTGTCCTGGAACCTGAGATAATTTAAAAGTTTTTAAAATGGCAACAGCTACTTTGTAGACCCATTTACAGTTTTCTGCTTTGTCTCCTGATATATATCTCTGGTTAAAAAGGGAACAAAACCATTTGATTAAATGATAGATTTTATTATACACATTATGGGAAGCGAGTGGTTTGCTTCTATTTTCAACTGCTCTAATCCTTAGGGTAGTGCTACTCAATGCCATCCACCGAACAGCACTGGTTCAGACTGTTTTGCTACCCATTCAAGATAAAGCACAGAAAGTAAGAGTAAGCACTTAGAAACTTTTAGAGCAATTGGACTTTGTGATGACATGCAAGCAACGTGATTATGTTACAAAAATACTGAGCTGTGGTGGTTTGGAAATAAAACTGGCCCTTCATCACAGATAGTTTAAGAAGCACTGGCTGGCAAACTAGGGCCCACCAGCCCACCACCTGTTTTTGTATGGCCTATGAGCTAAGAATAGTTTTTATAGATGAACATTTAAAATCAATTTGATGACAGTGAACACTAACTCTGTACTCCAATTAAATAAGTTGCTATCTCCCCTCCCCGCAAAGAATTCCAGTCTTATTATGATATCATAAAATATTACACTAAGTTATTACTCAATTTTGAATTTAAAAAAAAACTGTGAAAATGTTTTCTTTCTTGTTTAGAAGTAATATTCTCAGTTTTTCCTCTTGGCCTGCAAAGACTAAAATAGCTTCTCTCGGAAACTATTTTACCGGAAAAGTGTGCTGACTTCTGGTCTAAAGCACATAACAAACTTGTTGGCATGAAGCCAGTTTCAAATATGTGTGTATTTGTGTGTGCAGGTGCACATATATATTGATGGACCTCACATTATATATTTATTTGATTAAATATGTTAACCTGGTAACTTGTCCCCCAAGTATAGGTTTTTTGAGAAACTATCCAGAGTTTTTTTTTTTTATTTCATAGATATAGCCTGAAATTCATCCCTTAACACAAGTTATCTGACTCACTGTATTATGCCAGTTTTGTCAGTTATTGTGTTTAAGTCTTGAGGCCAGTGAAATGTGCCTCCACCTTGCCTACCAGAGAAAGCCCCATTTTGGTCTGCCTACAAGCAACATCTGTACCCTAGAAGAATTCAGAGTTATACTTTTAGCTTCTCAGCCTATACTTTAACTTTCAATGGACACTCAAATTTAGGATTCTTTTTCAGTTAACAGAAATGACCTTTGTACGCTTACACTGTATAAATGCTCAATAAATGCTTATTGATTCTTAATAAACCATGGAAATTTTTAATAAACCAAGTATGTCTCTGACTTCAGATACATAGAATTCTGATCATGAGCCTATTTTTCACAGACTTTCCAGGCTATGTTGAACTTTCTGCCACAAAGGCCTTATTACATAATTTATTCCTTATGTTAATGTCTTTTGAGTGTAAAACTCATTTCAGATACATGCTGCATTCTAGTTCCCAGGATTGACTGGGAGGTTCTGACTTTAGTCTAAAAACATGAGTCGAGGGCACCTGGGTGGCTCAGTTGGTTAAGCGACTGCCTTCAGCCCAGGTCATGATCCTGGAGTCCCGGGATTGAGTCCCACATCGGGCTCCCTGCTCGGCAGGGAGTCTGCTTCTCCCTCTGACCTTCCCTCTCGTGCTCTCTCTCATTCTCTCTCTCTCAAATAAATACATAAAATCTTTAAAAAAATAAATAAAAAATAAAAACATGAGTCGAATTTATTTGCAAGACATTTCAATAATATTTTAATGCAGTTACCAGCTTACTGTCACTGGCTATATTAAATGATGCTTTTAATGCAATAAGTTGGTAGACATTCTCAGGTAATAAATACTTTAATATGAATTTTAATAATTTCAAACAGTGGTTTTTGAAGCCAATATGATAAAATTGACAGAAAAGCTTTCCTATTAAAAAATATACTATAAGTCGGGCACTAGAAGAGACAATTAATACTCTAATATTTGACTATAGCCACCTTCACAAAACCAATATTTCACTCTCAAATCCATGTGATTAAAATACAGCACTTGTCCCTCTTCTTTCTATACAACTGAATATGATCCCCAAATTCAGCAGGATAGGACAAAAGTATGCATCTCGCTTGTTCTTCAAGTTGTTAAATATTAAGAGAAATAACAAAATATGTCATTTGTATTCTCAGGGTTAAAAGACAATTCTACATTCCTTGCATAAAAATTTAAAAGTTATCAAACACTTAGTATTCCATACCTCTAAAATTCCTTTTCTTTTTTTTTCTTCACTGTCTGTGAATCCACTTATTATTTGATAACAGTCTTTACAAACTTTGTTTAATTTTCCACCATCGTACTCAAGTTGAGCTTTGTAATCAGAACACTTCCAACAAACCACCTTAAATTAAAAAAAAAAGAAGTGAATAATCATAAAGATTTGAGCAATAATCACTTACATTAATAATAAATAAGAAAGAGTTAAATATTTAACACAAGCTTATACTAGACTAAGAATACCCTATGAACGTTAGGAGTATATATCATGGTATTATAATGCTGTTGGTGATGGGCTCTCCTTGTTCACCCTTTGTCTTCCTCACTCTAATGGCAGGAGATCTTCAAAGGCTTGCTTGGTCCTTTGAAGGACTTTTACCCTTCATACTTCTGGATGTTTCATCAATATACTCCCCAAATGAACTAATGATCTTAATCTTCCCTGCCCTCAGATCTCTCCTGACTCACCCCACCCCTCCCAAGCCATTCCCTTCTGTGCTCCCTACTGCAGAAAACAGCACAGCCATCTAACCAGTCAAGGCAAGTCAGAAACCTGGGAGTTATCATCTTCAACATCTCCCTCTACTTCGCCCCATAGAGTCACCATATTACAAAGTCCTGCTGATTTTATCTCCTAGATATTTTTTCAATCTATTTTTCTACATCTTCATTCCAAGTCTAAGCTATCAATGTCGTAATTTGGAGTATTAGTCTCATGACTGGTCCTTGTAGCATGCTTACTGGAATTTTTACTGGAGCATTCTCTAGCCTCTATTTTTACATCCCTCCAAGCTATTTTCCAAACAGCACCAGATGCTGTCTTAAACACGCTAATCTGATAGGTTTCTCCTCTATTTAAAATCCTTACAGTTTTCCCTTTGCTCTTGGATAAAGAACAGATTCTTCCCCATGGCCTACAACGTCCTTTATAATCTGCCCCTCTTCCTCTCTGTAACCCCTGTGACACTGGCTTAGAGCCCCTGAAATGTCTCTCATCTCTGCTTCAGTGAATTAACTCTCGTTCATCCTTCAGATGTTGACTCAAATCTCACTTCAAGCAAGATTTCTCCAACTTCCAGAATAGAGCACTGTCTCTTGTCACCATGCTACTTAAGTTCCCTTACTTTTCTTGATGTACTGATTCGTTTTTAATCATATATTTGTGTGATTATTCACTGTTTGTTTGTAAAACTCACTAGGCTGTAAGCTCTGTGAGAGACTGTCCTTGTATATTCTGCTCATAAGGCACCCAATGAACATTTACAGAATGCCAATAAATGAATGAGTACAATGCAAATGCATGTTATTTCTTAGTGAATAGTGTTTTTTTCTGATTATTATAGGATAATTGTTAGAAAAAAACCTTTGAGTTTAAAAAAATTATCTTCTTGGCCATAGCAACTTCTTACTAGATGTCTCCTGAGGCAAAGGAAACAAAGGCAAAAAAATAAACCTTTGGGACTTCATCAAAATAAAAACCTTCTGCACAGTGAAGGAAACAATCAAAAAAACTAAAGGCAACCGACCGAATGGGAGAAGATATTTGCAAATGACTTATCTGTTAAAGGATTCGTATCCAAAATGTATAAAACTTCTAAAACTCAACACCCCAAAAATGAATCCAATTAAAAAATGGGCAGAAGACCTGAATAGACATTTTTCCAAAGAAGACATACAGATGGCCAAAAGACACATGAAAAGATGCTCAATGTCACGTATCATCAGGGAAACGCAAATCAAAACCATAATGAGATACCACCTCACACCTGTCAGAATGGCTAAAAGTCAGAGAAAAACAAATACCATGATTTCACTCATATGTGGAATTTAAGAAACAAAACAAATGAACATAGGGAAAAAAAGAGAGAGGACCACACCAAGAAACGGACTCTTAACTATAGAGAACAAACTGATCGTTACCAGAGGGGAAATGGGGAGGGTACTAAATAGGTGCTGGGGATTAAGGAGGGCACTTTCTGTAATGAACACTGGGTGTTATATGTAAATGCTGAATCACTATATTATGCACCTGAAACTAATACTACACTGTATATTAACTGGAATTTAAATAAAATCTGTAAAAAAATAAAAATAAAAAATTATCTTCTTGCTTCTAGAAGCATATTTTTCCTAATTTATCATAAACTATTTATGAACATAAAAATATTAGTAAAACTTTTAGTTTAGGTTCACAGCATGTAAATTCATGATATAGAACTATTCATTGTTTTCTCATAATTACAATGAAATTACTGTAGGATTTGGAACTAGACACGCCTGCATCTGCACATTCATATCAGCTACTACCTTATTTATTTCAAGTCATATTCTTGTATTTTGGTAATCAACAAATACATTTTTGTTTGTTTACTAAAGGTAAGTCCATCAGTCAATACCTGAAATCATTTCAAGCAAACTCAAGGACAGATCAAAAAGTCTTACCCTGAGGGGGAAAAAGTTATTTGCTATCAACTTGAATTTTTTTTTTTTTTAAAGATTTTATTTATGTATTTGACAGAGAGAGACACAGCGAGAGAGGGAACACAAGCAGGGGGAGTGGGAGAAGAAGCAGGCTTCCTGCCGAGCAGGGATCCCAATGTGGGGCTCGATCCCAGGACCCTGGGATCATGATCTGAGTCGAAGGCAGACGCTTAATGACTGAGCCACCCAGGCACCCCTATCAACTTGAATTTGATCACAAAA
Organism: Callorhinus ursinus; assembly: GCF_003265705.2. NCBI lineage: Eukaryota > Metazoa > Chordata > Mammalia > Carnivora > Otariidae > Callorhinus > Callorhinus ursinus. Next base: position 3,190,152 of record NW_027397089.1, read on the forward strand.
CTGTTTCACTGAGCGAAAACTCAGGACAAAAATGGAAGGATAAATCTGCAGTAAGAGAATAATCTAAAAGAACTCTCAGTACAAACTGTTTTGCACTTTAGCATACAAATAATATATTAAATCACAGCACAATGCCTACCCTTCTCTGTTTACTTATTGCTTTTTAGAAGAAAGTATATCATCTTCAACTTGGTTTACAAGGCCATCCAAAACCTGCTGTTCTCTCTCTCCTGCTTCATTTCATGCCTTGTTCCTCCTCACGCTTTCTATATGAAACAACTCAAATTGCTGAAAACCTGTCACCTGCTTTCTCTGGCTGGAGGTGTTGAATTTTGTGAGAACAATCCTTGCCAGTAAATGGACTGTGCGTCCCTTTACATGCATAACCATAAACCTCTAATAGGCACAGAGCAGTCCACACCTGCTCCTTGGGGAGGCTCACTCCCCTGGCCCAGAGACAACTCTTTCATACTGAGCCATCTTTCTTGACTTTCCCCATCTCTCCACCCCTTCCCCCTTTCTTTCAGCTGATGACACTTCCTCATACTTCAGTGACAACATAGTTATCATACTGAAAATTTTCTACCACAAAATCAAAAACACACCCACATTTGCACCCATCATTTCCTTTTTCCTTTTTGTTATAATGGACGGAAGTTTCCCTCTCCCATCAGAAGCCTGAACTTCCACTTATGCTATATACATTCCATCTCTTGTCTTCTCAAGGACATCAACTCCTTTGGTTATTATTTACCTCTATTTCTTATGCCACAGTTCCACTTACTCATTGGGCTCCTGCCTCATGACCTCTGGCATCTCAAGAGCAGACCCAACTTTCTCCTATCTCAGGGCTTCTGACATACAGAGCCACTGAACACCTTTCTCACCTCCCTTGGCTTGGTTAGCTCTTTCTCACCCTTTAGGCACCAGCTTAAATATCAACCCTTCAGACAGGTCTTCATTTTTCTTTTCTTTTAAATAGGGGGAAGGGGAGGGGCAGAGGGAGAGGAAGAGAGAGAATGTTAAGCAGGCTCCATGCCCAGCACAGAGCCTGACATGGGGCTCCATCCTGCAACCCTGAGATTATGACCTGAGCCAAAATCAAGAGTTGGACACTTAACTAACTGAGCCACCCAGGCGCCCCAGGGCTTCATTTTTCTAAGTAAAATTGGTTTCAAGTCCTCCTCCATTAACATTATTCTCCATTCTAACTTCTTCATTGCCTTCTTATTGTTTTTATAGTAATCTGAAATGTTTATTTGTCTGTATACTTAACTTTGGTTATTTTCTCCATTAGAATGTAAGCTACGGGAAGAAGGGTATCATTTTGCTTACCATGTTTTCTCCAGGACTCAGCAACACAGTGCTTTGCACATAGCTGTCATCAAAATTAAGTTTATTAATTAGTTGGTTTACTTATTGAATGATTTTTTTTTTGCCTTTTCAAATTTGATGATTATACAACACTTATCTAGTTACTAGTAACCTTCATGATCATTAAGAAATCTCACTTACATGTCCACATGCTCGACAATGATGCCTTCTTCTTGTCAGTGCATTGAAAGACTCTTTGCATTTCATACACATCGTTACTTCATTATCTCGGATCCATCTTGGAGCTCTTTTCCCCAGCTCAGCAGTCTAAAAAGGATTCAATTTTAATAGAAAAAACTGTCATTTCCATCTATTTATTTACTTATTTACTTATTTATTAAAAAGGATTTTGACAACACTGCTCATATCATGCTTTGAAATTCATGACCTAGAAAAAGAAATAAAAGGTTTAAAGAAGTTTAAGCAGGAAAAAAGGCACTCACTATTGTATTATGTAAGAAAGAATGAGGTTTTGTTTAAATAGCCAGTTCCAGCATTGCAAAGAGAAAAGGCCAGATAAGAAAATGATTAGACAGATCTGCAACTGCAAAGAGAAAAGAGTTTATTTCAACTTACAGAAACCTCTGAGTGCATGTCATTGTCCTTTGCAATTGCATTTCTGAAGGTTTCATGCCTCTGATGGAAAGCATCAATGGTCTCTTGAAGAGCCTAAAATATAAATGAGATTCAAAGCATACATTAAAATATCACATGCAAATTAATGAAAATCCTTTATCAAACAAACATCTATGATGTAAGAATGATCTTAAAAATTAAATGACCTTATTCTGATGACAAATGTGTACACTATTATATGTGCACGTTTGTGTACACAAAGGTTACCAAAAAACAAAAATAAAAAATAGAAATATGGTTTACCTTGATCCATTCTTCTTTGTCTTGCTCAGAACTAAAACAAAACAAAATTCAAGTGAGTTACACCTCATGAATAAAATTACGCTTTAATGCTGTTCCAACTTTCTGGAAAATTCAGGGATGTCTAGGAAGGAGTTACAATAAAAATTAAACAGAATTGCTGGCAATTGATCAAATAATTTTTTTTTTTAAGAAAGTGGGGGAGGGGCAGGGGGAAGAGAGAATCTTAAGCAGCATCCACAGCCAATGTGGAGCCTGACTCGGGGCTCAATCTCTCGACCCTGAGATCATGGCCTGAGCTGAAATCAAGAGTCAGATGCTTAACCAACTGAGCTACCCAGGCACCCCTGAACAAATAAATTCTTTTTTTTTTTTTATTTTTTTAAAGATTTTATTTATGTATTTCAGAGAGAGAGAGAATGAGAGATAGAGAGCACGAGAGGGAAGAGGGAGAAGCAGACTCCTCGCTGAGCAGGGAGCCCAATGCGGGACTTGATCCTGGGACTCCAGGATCATGACCTGAGCCGAAGGCAGTCGCTTAACCAACTGAGCCACCCAGGCGCCCCACAAATAAATTCTTAAACAGAGTTTTTTTTTTTTTTTTTTAATTTTTAAAAAAGATTTTTTTTTTATTCATTTCAGAGAGAGCGAGCAAGCATAGGGTAGTGGGAGAGGGAGAAGCAGACTCCCCGCTGAGCAGAGAGCCTGATCTGGGGCTCGATCCCAGGACCTGGAGATCACGACCCGAGAAGGAAGGTAGATGCTTAACCACCTGAGCCACCCAGGAGCCCCTTAAACAATGTTTTACACCATCCACTTTGGTACACATAACTTTTGACTGGGAGAGTTACATTTAGCTTCCATTAATACATTGTCCTGATGTTAAGTTTAACAACCATCATCTAGCTCAATATGTTAGGTAACTGCAGATTTAGCATTGTACCAGATATACAACTAGTCTTCCAATTCACCTTGGAAGAAAACACAGGAGGCTTTCAAAGGCTACCAGTCACAACCCATCTTAGAAAAGATTACAATTATCCTCTAGAATCTAAAATATCTTTTATAAGGTCTTAGGGAGCTATTTAACATTTCTTTGATAAATAATTTTGCTAGAAAGCTTTGGGCAATACTGTACTTAACCTATTACAGATAAAGCAAAGCAAATATTTCAGATGCCTGTAGGAAGGAAGTTTCACTAGAGTCAAGTATTCTACTTTCCTACTGAGGCAAATTTTCTTTATTTCATCTCCCATGCAGGTAGCTTATAGAGCGGGCTGCTGTCACAGTGTATATTAGAAAAGTCCCCATCAGAGCTAGATCTCCAAGCTGGAGAATTTTGAAGAATGCCAGAAGAGTGGGCTCTGTTTGTTTGCGTGTGTTTGGTAGGCTAGAGCTAAGTTTGAGTTCCAGCTGGAATGTCGCATGCCTCGCTCCCACAGGTATCATACATGCGTGAGTCTGGCAGGAGCTCTGCTCCTGGGACATCATCCATCTTTCCAGCAGATTTGTTCTGGAGCACCATGATGTGCCAAGAATGCTGCTGGAGTCTGTGCCACCAAATGGAAGATTCTGCTTTCTCTCTACTGCAGTGCCCTGCCTGGATAAAATCAGTTCCATTGCTCTGGAATCACAGTTATTTCCTAGCTGCTTCTAGTCTTTTAAATGCAAACACACTTGACAAGTCTTTAATGCTTTTTGTTTTACTTTCTCAAGTCATGGCAGAAATTTTACTCCTCTAATTTACTTATTACTATGGTTTTTTTTATTCATTTAGCAATATAAAGCCATTACATAAAAAGTACACAAGACAGAAGCTTAATATTCTTTTAAATACAAAAGAGGAAGCAGAGTGTAAGAGGTCAGTCTTCAGGCTGACTCATTTAGCAAGAAAAGCAGAACCCATTTTTTTTTCCAGGTGGCTTCTGAAGTGAATGATCTTTAAACATCTCCAAATATATACCCAACTTTGGGCTCCGTGTAATCCCTCTAACACTCTGATGTTCTGAGACTTTCAATGTTTGTCCTTATTCTAGAAAGAATCATAGACTAGATAAAAAGTAATCACTTAATTCAGCTCTTCAAGTCACCATATAATCATAAGTATAACTACCACAATGGGATTAGGGGAATAAGAAATTTAAGGAAAAATGACTGTGTTTTTGGTATCAATTGAAATGTATCCAATCCTGCATACTGGAACTTTACAAAGTGATTATTGCCTGTACATAAGAAAATTCCTCATGCATCAGCCCTATCTTGAAGAGAAAACAGGCCAACCTGCTAATGCACAGCTGGGGTTTCCATTTTGGCAACCCCCAAAACCTTGATCATCTCTCTTTTGCTGTTTCAACACCTCTCTCAGGTTTGCAGATTTGGAAGTATGCTGGATTTCACAGCAGCAATGTCTTCATTCTTCTGCCATGAAGACTTCTCTATGGTCAGAACTATTGATGAGTCCTCCCTGTTGCCAGAACCAATCACTCCGTGAGTCAAGCACTGAGGACTCCGGTCAGGAGTCTCTGAGCACGGCATAATATATTCTTCCCTCAGTTTGGTGGTTGGGGCCAAATTTCACCATGAGGTAGGAAAACCATGCCATTCAAAGCTAAGTCCTCTACACTTTTAATTTATGCTTGAAATGCCACCTTCTAATCCTTAGGAGCAGTCGCTGGGCAGCTCCCTAAGTAATGGCAGGTTCAGTATAGATTTTCTGTGGGAAATCAAAGGGCTACTTCTTCAAACTGTACTAGCCCTATCTCCCTTAACTGTAATTTCACCAATTCCCCCCGATTCCCTGGGCACAGATTCCTGCTAAAATGAATTATTCTCTTTTAAAAGTCTGAACTTCAAACTTTTATACAGTTACTAAGTACAAATATCCAGGATGAATTCATCTGAGCCAGCCCGAACCATACGCTATTGGTGCAAGAGAACAAACACGAACAGAAGTGCTCTCTCAGTCTCCAGACTCTAGGGTATCAGAACCATCAGAGTCAAGATTGGTACCTAACCCTCTGATCTGTGACCTTCTGAAGGTTCCCATATTTCACAATACACCTTTGTAGGATAAATGGAGGGCAGTCTTCTAAGGTAGATATTTCAAAACCTGACAGCACTCTATCTTCCAGAGGTTCACACACAAGGTAGCTATGAGCCACTGTAGTGATTCTCATGGTTTTTTTCTTTCCAAACATTGTTAAGCAGAGGGAGCCAGAACCCCAGCCCTTCTTTCCTACTCAACAAAGCTTATAAAGAACCACCCCTTCCAGAAGTCCTGGTTTCTAGAGGCCACTATAACCCCAAATGGCTGCCTTCCTGTATCCTCCAACTGTGGCAGAATCATTACCTTTTCTACTCCGCCTCCTCTGAAAATCCTCTCCATCAAAGTGGCAATAAGTCACATGAATGCAGAGCCGCTGAAGGACTGACAGTTAATGCTTCAACACTTAGCATGGGATAGAAAGCATCAATAAACATCGTGCACCAAAAGGAAGGGTGGAGGGAGGAAGGGTTAGGGGAGAACGCTTTCCTACAAGACTCAAAACTCTGGCTTGAACACAACCACTTCATTCTCTGAGCACCTCGCAAATCTCAAGAGTCAATTTAATTTACTGAATTCTTACTATCTGAAAACTACTCTCCAGGCACTATGAAGGAATCAAAAAGGATAACATGATTCCTGCCTTTTAAGAGATTGTTTCTTATATCCAGTCAGATTCCCAGAGGTCGATAGTATTCACTTGGGAAAGATCCTCAGAATTATTCCGTCCTACAACTCATTCTGATGCTTTCATAAAGCTGTGTGATAGGAAGGCTTCTCTCACCTGGCTTGCAGTTCCAATGTTCTCTCTTTCCCAGATACCTGGAAAGTGTGTGGATATTCTTCATTGTGAGTCTCCACAATTTTCATTCCATCGATGCCAACCCTGGTTCGAACTGTGAATTTAGAGCCCACCAAGCTGAATCTTGGTACACAGTACAGCAACATGTTGTTGAACTGCAAGGATACAGCGCACACATCAGTAAATAGGAAAACAAAGAAGAAAGAAGGAAGCCACCAGTATTACAAGTAGCCCTAGACAAAAATTCCAAGGAATTCCCAGGGAATTACATACCCCCTATGTGCGTAAGATTATTTAAATACTATATTGAGATTTTTATGCTTGTATCAGAACTACCTTACTGTAACACTCATAACATATTTCCCTTTATTGGTTCATAATATTTAATTGATACTTAAGTAAACCAATCATCATTTTGTACTATGAAGAAAACTAGTTCAATTAAGTTCAGCAACAATTAAGGACTTTCCATATACCAGGAATTGAAGTTCTTAACCATATAAGCTGAAGCCCTAAGGCAAGAAAATTTCTAATTGTGTCTTACAAAGCAAGTCTTCAAAGCTAGTAGAGGAAATGAGTATATTTAACAATTATTTTTGCCAGTGTGTTTAGTATTAAGTTTAAAAAAAAATCAAGTTATTAGTTTAGAACATGTGGGGTTAGCACACTAAACCCTATGTAATAAACTAAGTTACTGTTTTTTATTGGCCTATAGCTTAAGAATTTGTCATGTATGGATAGAAAAGTCATCTACTGGGGTGCCTGGGTGGCTCAGTCGTTAAGCGTCTGTCTTCAGCTCGGGTCATGATCCCAGGGTCCTGGGATCGAGCCCCGCATCGGGCTCCCTGCTCAGCAGGAAGCCTGCTTCTCCTCTCCCACTGCCCCTGCTCGTGTTCCCTCTCTCACTGTGTCTCTGTCAAATAAATAAACAAAATCTTTAAAAATAAATAAAAAGTCATCTATTTTAGAAAAAGTTTTTAAAGATCTTCTTTACCAGATTTTCTTTTAAAATGAAGGACTTTATTTTGAAACTGCATCAAATAATGTATCATGCTCCATTTCTAGTCAACAATGAACAACTTCTGCTAGTCAGGACCAAACAGTAAGTTTGGGGAGACATTTAATTCACTTTTGAACATACTGAAACATACAAAAGGAAGAAAGGCTAAATACTTAGGTTAATTTGTAGGTGGATTCCTAAAGAAGGTCCATACTTACCTTCTTCCTCCTTCATATTTATTGTTTTTGACACTGCTTCTAGAGTTACATATATTTTTCAAAGACAAGAATAACTGGGGACTTAAACTCTGTGCACTATGTAACCTCTCATGTCTCAGGATTATTATCTATAAAAGTCACTTGTTATTCAGGGGATTAAATCCAGAAAAATGTCCTGTTCTGCCAGGTTCTGTTTGGCTCCACAGAGCCATCAAGAAGAGAGATGTGGATGGACTTTTAAAACATTTCAACTGGTCTATGTGACACCGCCCATTGTACTCATTCTGAAAGCAAATTTCTTATCATTTGTTCCTTGTACGTTATTTTGCTAGTTCCTGTAACCAGCATCATAAATTTCATTTCTACACTGGATAACGTAGAAACAAAAGGGTAATAAATACACTTTAGCATTTCACATTTACATTTCTAGAAGAGAACCCTAAAGACCTATCAACTGTCCACTGCATTCTAAGTGTGGCAATCTCCAGCCTCTCTTCAGTACATAGGATTCAAGGATTTGAAAACACTCTGAAAGGCTCTCATCACCATCCCAGCTTGATTAAGGCAACAGCTTGCTGCTAACTGTTCCTGTTAACACTTTTTTCCTATCTTGTATGAAGGCCTTCTCAGAAGGGGATTTGGTCAAGGCTGTGAATGGTACTGCAGAGCAGCAACCAACATGCACAAGGCTCAACTTTCTTTTTTAAAGATTTATTTATTTGACAGGGGGAGAGAGAGAGCGAGCGTGTGCGTGCAAGCAAGGGCAGAGGCAGAGAGAATCCCAAACAGGCTCCATGCCCATCATGGAGCCTGACCTGGGGCTCAATCTCACGACCCTGAGATCATGACCTGAGCTGAAATCAAGAGTTGGACACTTAACCAACTGAGCCACCCAGGTGCCGCAAGGCTCAACTTTCAAGATGGCAACCACCACCTCATGTTTCTGCAAACTGAGTGACAAATATAATGTTATGGAATAAAATTTCTGAGTTATCTGATACTTGTACTTAAGTTCACTTTATAAAATTGAGATTTTTATGCTTGTATCAGAGTCTTGTTATTTTATAGAAACATAGTCTTGTTATTTTATAGAAACATAGTCCATGAATATGGAAGTTCTAGGCATTTGTTTTTTGTGGTGACACTCATACAAGATGACAGACTATCTTATGATATGTTTCTCTTTCCATTTTATGCTTGCAGGATTATGCTTCCCCAATTACAGACGCTTCCTAAGTGGGACTTTACATTCTAAACTGTCAATAACTATTTATTAACCTTATATAATTCATATCACAATCTACTGCAAATCAATAAATACCATTTTTCTTCTTCCTAGAAGTCAAAGTAAGAGCACAAGGATATAAAATACTGTTTACAAAGCAGTAGATGCCTTCTGTTCTCTCTGTGAACCTTGCTCCTGTGGCAAAAGCCACCATCATCTTCCGTGTGGGTTTCCGCCAGTGCTCAAAGAGGAAGTCAGAACAACTGCACGACCAAGTAGATGGCTTTCCCTTTCAGTGAGGGAGACAGCTTTTTATCCATGGCCAGAAGTGGTTACGGACATGTGATCTCTGGCTGGTGGGGCAAGCTCTGAAAGTGCTAAGCTAGAAGCCAGCCTCGATTTTATTAAAACCACAGGAGTCCTCCTTCCTGATCTCCAGTGGTCCTCAACTACTTATTTCAAGGGTCTTGAAATATTTGAGTGAAACAATTCAATGTCATGTTTCACCAGAGACAGTTTCATTAAAGTTTTTTTTAAAGTTTGTAAAAGTACATGGTTGGAGAAAATTTCCAGTGCCTTCTCTGTATTCAAAGTTTAAATGAGTCAAGGGGGAAAAACTGAAATCTGTCAAGCTATAAGGAAATAAAGACAAGAACAACAAAGGGCCAAGAATAAAATCTCTTGGGTTATTCTCCAGGATAATTTGGGGATTTTTTTTTTAAACTTTCAGATGTCAGGTGTGGTTAATTTAGTCAACAGAGTATCCTGCAGTAATAGAAAAAAGCATAGTGTGGAGGCAAGCGAATGAGCAAACATGTGGAGGTCAGCTCAAGGTTGAAATCAGATTCTACATGCAATTTGGCTTTTTAGAGAAATGTAAGATCACCAGAGTAGGATACAGAAAACTAGCCCTCATTTTGTTCCTAGAGACAGAGAAAAATAAAAACGGTACTTCTGAAGTTTCTATATACAAAAAACCAAGATGCTCTATGGGAAGAAAAGCGTGTTGTGAAGAAGAGAGCGTGTGACAAGGACAGTGCAGGGGGTGGAGGCGGGAGGCGTGCAGGGATTACTAGAATGGACCTACAGAAATGCTTCTAAGATGGTCTTCACAAGACGAATGCGGCTTTCGGGTAACTCCTGCTCTAGGACTCCGTTCTCCTGGGAGGCAATGGCAAGAGAGGTTTGATAGCTCATAATAACTGGAACAAGATGGGTCCTTTCTTCAAAGTCACTATGGCTGTATTCCCCCAAGGCTCTTTGCCATCTGTCCTCCAAATAGATGTTTAATTTGGCTCTACAACAAGGTATTCAACCTTAAACTATTTCCAGAATAATTCTCAAATGTGAAAATTAAACCCAGGTAATTGGTTAAGGCACAGAGCTAGAAGCTTAACTACTGAAACTATAATATAATCCAGAAGAGGGGAAAGGAGCACTACCTAAGCACCTAAAGGAAGGGTAAAGGCAAAGGGAAGACATTAACTCCTACGCATTTTGCCCAAAATAGTGTATTAAGTATGTCTTTTTAATCTGTATTTTTGATGCTTTGACATCTTGGGGCTTTGCTGACAATGGAGGGACTTGTCCCTCTTAGGGTTACCTACTTCCTATAAGTAGTAAATGACTCACCTGCAAGCATGCCTTTCATATGGAAAGCAACCCATCCAGAGCCCAACCCCCACTGCCTCCTTTCTTGAGCTCTTCCTGGGCCAGTATTCCCCTGCTCTCACCCTTCAGGGCCAGGTACCAGACAACAGCCCCGGTACCCCAGAGCCTGATGGAATTATTTAAACTAGCAAATCCTAAACCTGTTTATGCTGCCTTGCCCATTCCTTCTCACTGAACCCACAATAAAGGCTCTTGCTCACATTTTCTGCTTGCTCCCTCTGCCCCTTATGGACCCTGCTGCTTTCTCAAGTAACCCCTATGGTATGGCATGCCTTTCCTTTTGGGAATCTGTGAGTATAATGTTTCTCATGGCAACTGTCTCCTGATCTGGTGGCCTCACCAGACCTGAATAACAAAACCTGTATTTCAAATAAACAGACTTCTGAACCCTGACAGGACATCATAATCCTTGCTTTACATAACCTGAGAGGTGAAGTACTTTTGTTGAGCTCAAATGAAGACTTTTACAGTTATATGGACATCTATATATTTTTTAAAATTATCGAGACGTAATTCATATAACATAAAATTTACCCTTTTAAAATGTACAATTCATGGTTTAATATAGTTGTAAATTGTGCAATCATCATTACTTTCTAATTCCAGAACATTTCTTGACTCCAAATGGAAACCCTCTGTCCATTTCCTCTTCCCCACCAGCCCCAGACAACCACTACCTACATCCTGCCTCTCTGCATTTGCCTACTCTGGACATCATATATAAATGAAATCATACAGTATGGGCTTTTGTGAATGGCTTCTTTCACTTGTCACAGTGTTTTCAAAGTTCATCCATGTAGCATGTACCAATATTCTTTTTTATTGACATATAACATTCCATTGCATAGATATACCACTATATCCATATGTCCAAATATTTTGCCTACTATGAATAATTCTGCTGTAAACATTCATAAACATGTTTTGTGTAGACATATATTTTCAATTTTCTTTCTTTTTTTTTTAAAGATTTTATTTATTTATTTGAGAGAGAGAGAGAGAGAGAGAGAGACAGCGAGAGACGGAACACAAGCAGGGGGAGTGGGAGAGGGAGAAGCAGGCTTCCCTCTGAGCAGGGAGCCCGATGCGGGGCTAGATCCCAGGACCCTGGGATCATAACCTGAGCCAAAGGCAGATGCTTAACGACTGAGCCACCCAGGTGCCCCATCAATTTTCTTGAGTTACACAAACTCGGGAGAACAGCTAGGTAATATGGTAACCAAATGTTCTTTTTGAAAAATGAGAGATAATGATCACCCCTATGCATGATATTTAGTTCCTGTAAGTTTTCCTTGGAGGCTGTAACCAGAAAATGAAAACCGGTAAGCCCCCAGTTAAACTCATACTATGGCTGGTGGGAAGACTGCCTTGCAGCACAAAGTCAGCCTCATGACCAATGTGTCTCTGTTTCTGAGACTCTAATATCAGTCCTGAAAATAGCTAACATTTACTGAGCTCTTACTCAGTGTTACCTTATTGTTACTCCATGTTAGCTATTACTGTGATTCTTATTATACCAATAGATACAGAAAGGAACTGGAATTAACAGAGACTAAAAACATAATGGCCTGGATGCCCCAGGAAAAGCTCTTACATTTGAGATAAGCTGCAGACTAAATGTCATTTCCAGGAAGTAAAGGAAGGGACAGGGACCAACTCCAGTGAAAAGGAACCACATGGCAAACTCACATACTTTTCACAGAGATATTTTAGGCACAAACTTCACAACCTTGAGGATACATTTCCTCAAACTGGAAAGATCAAAAGTGGTGATCAGAGAGAACTAGGAAGAGAACTCTGGTCAGAAAGTGGTACCCATTAGCCTATAAGAATGAAAGGAAAGAGTGAATCTGAAACAAGGAAAATTTGAGAAAACGTATCATACCTTCCCCCACACTGATAGCTAAGATCATCATGGACAGGTTAAATTGTCTTCAGTTGTGTGTTACTAAGGTAACTGACACGTGGTAAGTACACAGAAAAATATTTTTTTAAGATTTTTTTAAAGATTTTATTTATTTATTTGAGAGAGAGAGAATGAGAGATAGAGAGCACGAGAGGGAAGAGGGTCAGAGGGAGAAGCAGACTCCCCGCTGAGCAGGGAGCCCGATGTGGGACTCAATCCCGATACTCCAGGATCATGACCTGAGCCGAAGGCAGTCGCTTAACCTACTGAGCCACCCAGGCGCTCCACAGAAAAATATTTTTAAAATACTTTAAGATTTGTGTCCTTGAAAGAACAAGTTTTAGTTACGAAGGAATTTCCCTTTTGTGGAATCCTAACAGTGTTGATTAAACCAGGTCAGACAGAATTGCTCTGGTGAGCAAGCAGGGATCCTACTTTTCCAAGATGTACAGAACAACATTTATGAATTATTCGTATGTGACCGGCTCACACTATAATACTCACTAAGAAAAGGTAGCGTTCTTGTGCTGATGTGTTCCGAGCCGCTAGTTTGAGGATCTGTCCCTCTTTTATTAGTTCATTTGAAGGATTTACAATATCTTCTTCCTCTCCCAACATCTCATAAATCTCTAAGAGTTTCTTTAGGTTCTCCTAGGAAATTAAAACAAAACACAGCAAGACCAAATAAAGGGAGGTTTTACCTTAGTGGCTTTAATAATACCATGACCTTAGCTAAAATCTGGATAGTTCAGAAGGGACTGGGACTAAGCATAAATTTGGTATAAAACGTGTCAGTTATGAGCAAATTGAAACCTAGGAAAAGAGGGGAGAGGATTATTCCACATAACACTAAACATTTAATAAAGAATCTTTTTTGTTCACCTGTACCGATTCATTTTTGTCCAAACCTGCAGATAACATTAGGCTATGTTACTGACAATGATCTAACTATAAGACTCCCATCTCCTTTGAAAATCACTTACCATTTTTCTTATTGCACTATTAGAATGGCTTGCTGCTGTAGATATAATTTCAAGTGATTCTACATGGGAAAAAAGAAAATTAAATAAATGTGCTTTGTTTTTTCTATACTACTAAAGAGCTGAGTAACATACACTACAGTAAGAAGAAATCCGAGACTGATGACCACATCTGACACCAAAAGCAGGGGCAATTTCCATTTATAAAACGGATACTTTAACAAGTTCATTTATAAGCAGATTACTTGGAACATGAGGGACATTTCCCTGTAAATAATCATACACAACTATACAGATGACCTATATGATGAACCTTCAAAATGTACACTAGACTGGTACAAGGCACTTTGCCAGACGCTTTCATATTTATTATGTCGCTTCATCCTTACACAACCTCGAATGGAGAGTCCGTGAGCTAGCTCCACTTGGCAGATGAAACAAATGGCAAGTGATGTGGCTTGGTTAAGGTCACACAACTATGATACTGTGGGACCACACTGGGACACCTATGTCTTCTGGTTCAAAGTTCTACAACATTTCAGCAGGAATATTGTTTTATGTGCAAATTAACCACCAAGCATAACCAACTTTCTTTGGGAAAACACACTCACAGTTCTAGTCTTGGTCAGGTAAGGGGAAATCCGCTGATGCCAATGCTGATGGAAGGTTTTGTTGCTGAGCAGATGGTGGGAGAGATGGGAATGGGAACCGCCTGGTATGGGCAAGGTAGGCGCTCCAGCACCACTGGTGGAGAGCTGTGGAGTCTGCAGCCTCCTGGTGGATCAACCCCAGGGGATGCCCTCAATCCTAAATCATGACCTGCTCTTTCTTTTCTATCTTATGAATACCAACCTAATTAATTCTGTTACCGCAACAACCTCATTACTTCTAGACCAAATTCTCTGTCTTCTTTGTTCCATGGCTGAACGGAATGCACTTTTGTCGCGTCCTCCTCTCCTTTGGGGCTATAAAAGCACCTCTGTGATTTCCTTACAATTTTAGTTTAAGGAGCAATGGGCAACCAAAGAGAGTAATAAAATATCCTACAGCATTGTTAACCTTTTCATTGTTGACACTGCCACCTTAGAGCAAGTCTAAGTCTTTGAGCATAGAAGAAACTGAATTTTTATTTAAGACTTTGGAGGACTATTCTGACAGGGGCAATTCTGTGCATTCCCCACAGGATCCAAGGTACAGGGAGACAAAAATAAAATAACCTGGGATCAGCAGTTGGAGGAGTAGCAGTGGTGATCCCACCTTCAGTCCTACCACTAGGTTCTGCCACCAAAACCAACCACACAGCCCAGATGAGTGAGAAGTGGGCATGAAGTGGAAAGTGGAAAAAGTCAAGTCAGGATAATTCTAAACTGTAAAGGGGGAAAGGGAAGTAGAGAAATTCCTGTGGTCGTTGACTCACTTGGGTGGTGGGAGAAATGTATCAGAGAAAGCCTCTGTTAAAAAAAAAGACCCAGGCTGCCAAGACCAAAGATTGTATTCTGTGTTCCTCATCTCTTACCAGGGTACACTTACAATAAAGACAAGAAATTACTAGCAAAGTACCAATGTTTCAAGATTGTACAGCAGCATTGTTAGTTCTTGACACTAAGCCATTTCTATCCCTTAAATTTGTATTCTACTTTTCAGTTACCTGATTTATTTTTTTTAATTAAAAAAAAGTTTTTTTTAAAGTAAGCTATACACCCAAAGTGGGACTTGAACTCATGACCCTAGATAAAGAGTCACATGTTCTTTTGGCTGGGCCAGCCAGCTGCCCCCTTATAAATTTTTTTTTTAAAGTAAGCTATACACCCAATGAGGGGCTTGAACTTATGACCCCTAGATTCAAGAGTCATATGCTTTGATTTTTTTTTAAAAGTACATGAGAAAGCTAAAGTACTGAAACTCCTGAGCCTTAAAAAAACCTATTCGTTAAGATCTAAAGAAAAAATAGAAAACAACTAGAAGAATAGGAGTAAAGTTTTCCCGGGAAAATGTTAACTGACAGTACAAAGCATCATTTTCTCTTCTCTTTTAGGGTAGGTAGAGCCAACTTTGCTTAGGTTATTTTTACACAGTAAATGTCATTTTAGCTTTCTTGGTATGCATCAACCTATCTAATTAACCAGTAGCACCAGTAATTCTGAATGGTTGTATTCTTCCTGTGAGAACGTAATTGTGTATTGCTATTCCAGATGTCTCTAAGACTATAGTTTCAGATTTCTGAGTTAATGATTAATGTGAAATCAGCATGAGAAATGTGATTTGCTTTGCTCTAAACCTGTGATTTGGGCTTAGAAGGGCTTGCCTAACTGAGATGTTAATGACAATTTCCAGTGAGGTTATTTTTTTGGCAGCAATATTTTACTAAATTGGCTGTGAGACATATCTTGCTCTTTAACCACAAGGCTGCCAGGTCACTTGATTACCCCAAAATAGAAAGGGGGCAGGAGAGAAGCATTTACTTTTAGCATCATTCCAGTCGGGAGAATCAGAGGGCAATTTCCTTAGGTAGTCCTTCAGGAGCATCTCATACCGGGGAATCCGCTGAACAGGTTCTAGCATGTGATGCTGCAAAGTCAAGCTCCCACAGATCTTCTGTTTCTACAATGAGAAAGGTTTTTGAAAAAAGATTTAAAAATGAAGTTGGCCCATCTAAAAACCCACTGTCATACAGAACTTTCATCAAGGACAGTATTTCCCTACAAAGTGTGGTCTGTGGACACTTGCATTAGATCGATCTAAGGCACTATTAAAAATGCAAATTCTGAACCCTTTCCCAATCTATGAAACCAGAATCTCTGAGGCTAAGTCCTGTGAACATGCATTTTAAAACATCCCAGATTCTTACAACATTAAAGTTTGAGGCCCACCAATCTAGTCTAAGGACAGAAAGAAAAATCAAGCAGAATTTTAAGGAAGAAAATTCCAGATTGCTGGCAACCACTTCAATTAGTCACTAGGAGGTTTTGTGTGGTCATATTATTGAATCATACTCGAGATTTTTTTTAAAAGATTTTATTTATTTATTTGACAGACAGAGACAGCGAGAGAGGGAACACAAGCAGGTGGAGTGGGAGAGGGAAAAGCAGGCTCCCCGCTGGGCAGGGAGCCCGATGCAGGGCTCGATGCCAGGACCCTGGGATCATGACCTGAGCTGAAGGCAGACACTTAACGACTGAGCCACCCAGGCGCCCCATACTCCAGATATTTTTAAAAGATGCATATATTTAATGAGGTTCACAAGCACAACAGTATTACATGACTTTGGACTCAGAAACTATTTAATAATAAGGCTACCATAAATGTCATTTCCTTTGAACTTAAAAAAGACTCCACACAGAAGAATGACAAGATCTGAGCATCTTATTATCTCTCACAAAATTTTAGTTTTTCATTAGGCCATGCCAGTCTTTTCCATTAGAAACTGAACTCTGTAAATAGATCTCCTTTTCTTACAGCAAAATTGACTCTATAGCCCTTAGTTTTAATAATCTGTTAACATAAGACAGGGAAAAGATTATTTGAAAAATAAGATGTGTTCTTGTTCATAGTAAAGAAACCAAGAATCCCATTAAAATACTTATTGAACTCATACCATGATCAAGGCACTGTCAGGTATAAAAGTTGTATTAAGACATGATGTTTGCATTCAAAGCAAACAAGAAACTAAAGCCTTCACAGACAAGAGAGCATTGGACATTAACTCTGATGAGGGCAGCCTCTGGTGGTAAGGGAAGACAACCAAGGGACAAGTGTCCAAAGAGGGACCATGGAGAACAGGCCAATGGCAGTGGGAACACACACACACACACACACACACACACACAGGGGATGAGGAAGAAAAGGTAATCTGGGGTAATAAGTCAAGCTGAGTTTAGACTTGCTTCATCAAATGCAGGTTTTCATGCAGGAGAGTAGTATCATTAGTATTAAGATTAACTTACTGCAGTGTGGCTTTAGGGAGATGTGGGGAAATTCATTTGGAAGTTATGGTGTAGACCAGGAAAAAAATGTATAAAGAGCCTGAAATCAACATGGAAGCTGAAGAAATAATAGCTTTCCTTAATAAAGTATAAAATACTAATGATATAAGTTTAGTCATTTCATTTGATTTTCTCCAAAAAACCTATTGTATATGTGTATAGGTAATATATATATTATTATATATTATATGTATAGGAAATATAGGAAAATATTACTGATCTCCACATTTTTACATGAAGAAACTGTGGCTCAGAGAAGTTAGAGTCTTCTAAGGTTCAGTGACTAAGTGGCCGAATGTTAAACCTAGTTGGTTGATTCCCAATGCACTATGACAGTTTACAGGTAGGAAATGATTAGAAACAATGACCCTAAAGGCATCTGTAGGACATGATGGCTAAAGGTCCAGGAACATGAGGGTGTGAAGGCCAAGAAGAATGCGAGGAGTCAACCCTATACTCTGTCCACATTACAGTTTAAGCCAAAGGGGCTAGTAAAAGAATCAAAGGAGCCAGAGTTCAGAAAGGTAGATGAGTGCTTAATCGTGAGAGAAGAAAAAGGAAAAAGTGAATGGAAAGAGGCAGGACTTTTGTCTATGGCTGAGGGAGGAGACTGGCAAAATCCTCCCTGGAAAAAGCAACTAGAAAGCTGGATAAAACAGAGAAAACAACCGTTTCAGCCATCTGGAAATTGACCAAAGGCACAGAACAATCTGAAAAGCGTTTATGCTTTAAAAACTGTTGACCTTTGGGTATAAGAACAGTGAGAATTTGCAGCATTCTGGCCTGGGCTTCCACCCATTCCTCCCCTAGCAAATGAAGATTCAATGACTGGAAGGTTCAGTTTGGGTGGGACTGGCTGTGCGGACTGGCAGTATCTCTGCTAACGTTGAGAGGGCTCATTAGATTTGGAGTGGTGGGCCATGCACACACCCAGCAACACTGTCAGTGAAGGGGAAGGTGGGCAAGTACGGAAGACCAATGGCTCTACTAGCCTGAAGCTGTGGTTGGAGGTGGGACGTTAGATAATAATATTCTTGGCTGAGGCTGTGTGAACGATCAGCAGAGAGAGATGAGAGCTTAAGCCAGCACACCCTCTGGGCCACCCTGAGGCTAGGAACATGCAGACAGGAGATGTAAAAGGGTCCAGTGGACTTGAAAATGGTCTGATCTTTAAATGCGTTCCCCGATGCATAGGTCCATCAGGAGTCGACAGTTTACTGGCTCTAGGTAGTTTAGTCATCTCTGTTCAATAACTGTTTGACCCTTAACCTACAACACAGACAGAGGGGCAATCCCTAGAAAGCTAGGATCACATACACACACACACGAATATTAAACCATATGCTGAGTAGAGACATTGGCAACCACACATCAGAGGAGATACAGATTTTATAGATTGAGTCTAAGCAAGTTACTAAACAAACAAAACTAACCAAAGCCTCTTTGAGTGGGGGAAATCAGAATCCAGAGTTGCCACAATAGGTTATCTAAAATGCCCAATACTCAGCAAAAAAAAAAATGAGACATTCAAAGACATAGTAAGCTGTTACTATTTACTAACCTGAAAAAAGGCAATCAAAAGAAATTGTCTATGAACACAGATACTGGATGTAGCTGGCAAAGACTTCAATGTAGCTATTATAAAAAAATGTTCAAAGAATGAAAGGAAATTGTATTTGAAAAACATGAAAAGTATAACAACAATGAATGCACAAATAGCAATTTCCAAGGAGGAAACAGGCATTATAAAAAGGACCAGTGGAATTTCTGGAGTTGAAAAGCACAAGAGCTGAGATGAAAAACGCACCACAGGGACACGACAGCAGATTCCAGGCAGCAGGAGAAAAAAAAATCAATGAACTCAAGGAAAGATTAATAGAAATGATACAATCTGAAGAACAGAAAAAAGATTGAAGAAAAATGAATCATCTCAGAAACTTGTAGAATAACAAGAATACCAACATACATGTAATTGGAGTAAATTATTTGAAGAAATAATGGCTGAAAACTTCTCAAGTTGATTAAAAAACCCTACACATCTAAAAAATTCAACCCTAAGCAAGATAAATATAGAAAGAGTCACATTTGACACATCTTATTCAAATTGTTGAAAGACAAAAGCAAAGAGATAAATTTGAAAACAGCAAGAGAAAAACAATTCATCACATATAGGAAATATCCATACAGTTCCTAACTTCCCATATAAAACAATACAGAACAGAGCACAGTGAAATGACATTTTGCTGAAAAACAAAACTATTAACCAAGAATTCTGTATCCAGCAACACAATTCAATAGTGTAGAAAAAATAAGGATATTCCCAGATAAAAAAAGACCAAGAAAATGTGTTGCTATCCAATCTCTGCCTTGCAAGAAACACATCACTTTATATGGAAAGGAACTTACTTCAGAAATGATAAATAGATGGGTTAATATATTTATATTTTCTTATATCCTCCCTTCTTCCAAAGACATAAAATTATATAAAATAATAATTATATCACTGTATTACTGTATTTAAAACCTACAAGGGGAATATATAGGAGACTAAAAGCACAGGGCATGGAGGAACAGAGCTACAATGGAGCAAAATGCTTGTATTTTACCAGAACTAAGGTTAGTATTAATCTGAAGTAGACTGTGATAAATTAAGATGCATATTATAATTCCCCCAACAAACAGTAGAAGAAAAATGAAAAACAGTTTTAAAATTTGGAGGAATTGAATGGTAAAATAAGAAATATTTATATAGCACAGAAGAAAACAGAGGAACAGCAGAATCCCCACCCCAAAAATCCTATGTGATCCAAAGAACTCCTTTTTGATTTTTAAACTTTATCAAATAATAAGTTATTAACAACTTTGACTAGAGAATCAAATAGAAATTACTATGGTGTTATTAAAGTATATTATCCAGGTTTAGTGAAATTGAAAAAAAAATCAGGACACATATATAAAGTGACACACACACACACACACACACCCCACACACAGAATAATAATGTTTGCAGAATGTCAGGGTTTATGGCAATCATTCTTTATATTCATTTATATATTCATTCCATCATCTCAACCTCTGAAAGAAAGCAAGAAAAGCACAGACCTGAATGGGAACTCACTTTATAAATTTATGTGGATCTTTATAAAAGCTAGACTCAAAAGCAGAGACTTTACTGCTCAGCACACAGCATGTGCTCAATAAATATATTAATTTTGCAGAGATGATTTTTGCATAATTCAGAATAGCATGGAATTTGGCAGTCTCCAACAGATGTCTCAGTTTAGGAGACCAGTGCTCTAATCCCTGAGATATAGGGCCTCACAAGATGTCTCAATCTCAACTTTAGATCTAGAAGACCTTACGATTTGTATGGAAAAGCTAATTCATAGCCTTGAACAAAAGAGTTCAATTACCTGAATTTCTTCAACTACTGATTTGAACTGGGGAATACGCTCGGTCATGTTTTTAACCAATTCCATTGCGTTATCAAATCCCTTCACATATTCTCCATACATCTTAAGGAACGGTGCCAATTTCTGAAGGATGTCACCAATTCTAGGGGTTGTTTCCCTGTACAAAATACAGAAACAGGTCATTAAGATTTCTTAGAGAGTAAGTGAATTAACAGGACTCCAAATGAAGTGATCACTTTCTACATACTCCTGTGCTTCATCAGACCCACCTTGCCGTTGAGATGGGTAGAGAATGAAGCAGCACCTTTTTAGAGGGAGTTTAGGAATGACATAGTAAAGAGACATGCTATGGAGTCTTTAAAGCTCCAGATTACCCCTGATATCTCACCTCCACTAATCAAAAGATAGTTTGGAGAGTAGAGATGAAATCCTTTTCAACCGAAGCTAAAAATGTACCACAACTCCTTATCAGTGGTCTTTACAGTAAAAATTTAACTCAAATGTTTGGCTGTAGCTCTGTGTAGCATTATTGTTTCAATTTAAAAGCAAATAACCTAATGTGACTGCCTTAGACAAATCATTTGCCATCTACTCCTCTTACCATTCTTGCATTCGTTTTTCCAGCTCTGGCAATAGGAATTTACTATGGAAGGCATTTATTGATGAAATATTAGAAAAGATTTTATTCACCATCTCTGCCGGAAATGAGCCTCGATTTGCTTCTTCTAATAATTTGCAGTAAAATACCTGAATAAAAGAATAAAGCAAACATTACTTTAACTTTATTGGTTACCACCAAGCACTGTGCTGGGCATATAGTGGGCTCTTAGAAACTTTCGTTGAATCAATGAAAAGGTTCATGGTTCAAGAAATAAATCATTTTGAAATGTCCGAATATATGCTTTGATTGAGAAGAACCAGGAATTAGAATTAGAAAACTTGACTCCAACCTAGGCTATGCGTCTATTTGGGGGATGTTAACCTTTTCTATGCCAGAGAATTTCCAATTGAGGTAAAGGGATTTACTCCTATCTATAAGTAGAGGTAAGAGAGATGGAAAGCTTTACATACAACAATTGTGGTACATTTCACTCCTCTTTATGTTTTGAATGACTTCGACAGCACATATATCATATTGCCCTTTACTGTAATTTGTTGGCATAAATCTCATTTTCCCTATTAAAACTGTATGCTCCCTTGGGGAGGGAGGCCATCACAGTTTAGTTCCCACAGTAGAATAGGTTTTTAATAAATACCTGGTCAATGGATAAATAAAAGAATTTCAGTTCACAGATGTTTTCTTGCTTTTAAGTAATAATGCATGATAACTTGAACACTTATAAGAGGATAAAAAGATCTCCTGTACAAAATAATGAGTATCTTAAAAACAATTTCTATAAAAAAAATTGCAGTCTTAGCTATACTCCACTAGGGCTACTATACCTCTTAATTGCCATTCTGTTAAATGTAGGCAGAAGGAGGTCTGTTCCTTCATAATGTCCAGATGGTTGTTAATTTTCTAAATTCACCTCCACTGCATTTTCTTGGGAGGCAAAAAGAACACAAAATTATGTCCTTAGAGACTCCAATAGATAGGATACTAATTAAGACTCTAAAATTCTAAAAGGTCGGCAATAGTAGCTGACAAGCTAATATGGCTAAAATAATAAGAACAAAAACCCAAAACCCACAAAACCTGGTAAGAGGAAAAGACATGTCTCCATGATGGGAATAATTTCAGGTCTGTAATCCCGTGAGGAGAAAAATTGTTTCGAAGGCACAAACTCAACATGAGTTGATGGACTTACAGTGAAATTCTTTGGAAAGTGAGTATTTAAGTCACAAACTCATTATTTCAAAGAACAGAACCCTTAATCTGATCCCTTAATGCTCACTCTAACAGGGCCAGAGTTCACGACGATAAGGAGGTTATACCCAGGATGGCGTGTTCCCATCAAGTTCCAGTTTTCCAATGGCAGAAGTGGGACAATTCTTCTTATAATTAACACTCAAACATGGCAACTTTCTCTTCTAATAAGAGAAGTCTACATTAACAATCTACCAATTATCTTGTTCTTTTATCATTAAAACAATATTAAGAGGCCTTAGTTTTCAAGTGATTCTTATGATACATTTTAAAACTTCCTTTGTAAACATACGTGTATTTCAAATGATACTCAAGGCTCCGTGATGAGAGTACAAAATGTGAAAAAGTAGGATGTCATTACCAACAAATATTGACTATACAACTTTACACCAGGCACTGTAGTAGATGTCTCCTACAAGTTTGAACAAGTGAATGCTCAAAATTCTTCTGGCCCTAATACTCCATTAATTCAGATGACTCACATGGGGCTGAAGAGCGCATGAGACAAATAGAATCAGTGACATATTCACGTACGAATTAGAATCACCAATCTCTTATTTAGATTATAATGGTAACATGGCTCTAGGATCATAACAAATGGTCAAGAAACATACTAGTGTTCAGTGTTGAAAGATACAGATAAAGGCATTTTGTGACTCACAGAGAGTCCTTGAATCTGCTCTTTATGAATTGAAAACCCTTTGTGTCTAGTGAATTCACTGACAAAGCTAAAAATCCTAAAGATTTCCTTGAAGAAAAAGCTTTCACTGGCCAAAAAGTCATGCCCTTCTTATAGTTTCTAAAACCCCTTGATTACTAAAAATGATGTACAGTGCCAAAAAATAACCATGAAAGGGAAAATCTTACCTGATCTAAGAGGTCAAGTCGGTTGACATAAGCTCTTTCTGTAAGCAAAAGTTCGTTGGCTATTTTGTGAAGCTTTTGCTCATTAGTTTCCTAAAAATACAATAGATGTATTCACATATTAGGAAATAAAGCCTGGACATATTTTTCAAGTAATAAACACCTTATCAAATGGTCAAAACAGTTTTCTCAAGCTTCTCAGGTACCCAATTCATTTCAGCCATGAAGGGCCATCCAACTAGAAATGAACAAAATTAAAATAAACAATCTGCTAGATTTAACTTATAACATCTTTAGCCTGTCAAAATTAACACTCTCATCTTTGTTCTTGAAATACCTCTTATCTTTCTTAGATACTGTATTTGGCTCATTTTCTCCCTGCCTCTCTCAGGCCACTCTTTAGCCATGATTTCATCATTCTCTCAGATACCTTGTCTAATTATTAGCTCTATGCACCCAACTTTTTGCCTTTTTAAAAACGTCAGGGAAAATTTCAATCACATATGAGTAAACAGTAAAATGAACCAGTATATATCCGTTACTAAGATTCAACGGCTATCAACTCATTGTTAATCTTGTTTCATCAATCCTCCCCTCCCTCTACCCATATAATCTTAAATACAAACACTTTATTATTCCCTCAGTCTATGTTTACTTAGCCCTTAAATATATTTGTATAACTTTGCTAGTTCCATGAGAACGGGAACATTTTTTTTTCTCGCTAACTTGGTAACTCTCTCTTGTCTTCAATAAAATACTGGCATTCAATAAAATATTGCTGAATGAATGAATGAGTAGCAATCACACAAACCTAACTATTGTTGGACTTTTATTACCACTTTGACATGCTGTCAGTGTAAGACCAAACTCATCTTTTCAGGAAAACCTCTATCCTACCACCTCCCACCCTACCCCACGCCACCCCACCCCACCAGAACTTTACCAGCCTGATGGTGGTTCCATCCCTTTCCAGTTACCTGGCTTTGGTATCTTGAATCACTCTAAACTTAGTTCCCTACCACAAAATCCAGCTGCTATGAGCTCCTACTCATATCATTAGCATCCATCCTTTAAGTTTTCATCACTGCCACCTGGTTTTGCTCATACCATACGTCAAGCCCAGCCAATCAATAGCTCCCAGATGATCTGATTCTACCACTGCCTCAGACTTCTTTCCCATTGTATCTTTGCAGGCACCATTCCCTCCAAACATACCAATCTAATGCACCATTATCCAAACATGTCCATGGCCATTCCCAAACTTTTCTTCTTTCCATTCTCTCCACATGGCATACATTTTTTTTAAAAGATTTTATTTATTTATTTGACAGAGAGAGACACAGTGAGAGAGGGAACACAAGCAGGGGGAGTGGGAGAGGGAGAAGCAGGCTTCCCATGGAGCAGGGAGCCCGATGTGGGGCTCGATCCCAGGACCCTGGGATCATGACCTGAGCCGAAGGCAGACGCCTAACAACTGAGCCACCCAGGCACCCCCATGGCATACATTCTTTCTTTATCTGTCTAGGTGTTTAAGACTTTTTTTTTTTTTTGGATGGCCTGCTGAATTTCCATTCCTTGTCCATGGAGCCTTCTTCAACTATCCAAAGCTCTGTCCTATTAGAACTCATTTTCTATTTTATATCTAAACATCTTTTTGTTGAGAAATTTCTACCTAGCTATTGGCTGAAGTATCCTTTTCATTCTAGGCAGGTATGAAGCATAGTAAGGGTTTAGTAAAAACTAATAGGAAAGCAGAACAAAGTATATTTTAAACCAGTGTCTAATTTATGCAAAGACTACATTTTAAACTATGTATAAAATGCTATTAAGCTATAGGAATGCTTCATTGTGTTCAACATATGAGGTCTACTTTTATGCTTTATGCAGTATCTGTTCTAATGTGAAAAGTTATCATTTTGCTTTTTACAGCAGCACTGAAATGAGGTATTTTTATGTGAAGTCTTCAGGTAAAGTAACAATACCGTTTAAATATTTGTGGTCTCAAAAATACTGAAATAAGAACTATGTAGTCATTAAATCCCACAGTTAGCCAAGGTTTTGGTTAAACAACAAATTCAGGGTAAAGTATTAGCATTATCGTTTGCCTGTTTGACATCCTTTCCCTCCATTTCTTAATAGAATGATATCCAGATTTGTTCAGAGTATCTATCTTACTACTATGTAGCCTTTCCTTTGGAGAAACTACCCTCATTCCCTAGATCAAAATTACGCCCTGACTGGTTTAACAATCAAGAATACAGTGACTGGTTCAGGTGCCAATGAAACATGAGGGTATAATGCACTGGGGCTCCCTCCTCTCAGCCCCACCCCTCTCTCCTATCACCATGCTCCTGTTAATAGATCTGCCCTTTTCCAGAATGTTGTGTCAATGGAATCACACAGTATGTGCCTTTTGAGTCTTGCCTCTTCCAATTCTCAAAATGCATTTGAGATACATCCTTGTTGTCATTAGTATTAGTGGCTTGCTCTTTCCAAGCCCTTAGTTTTATTCTAATAGTGGTACTACTGTATCTTTTTGACTTACTCGCACACTTTCCTATGCTCTGATTCTGGCTTGACAAATAACTCTAAAGAAAACCACCCAGTAAAATTTGTGCCATGATAAAATGATACATCTCTTATGAGTCAGAGAATTCATTAACCAACAGGTCATACTGGCTGTTATTGCTATGCAGTGAAGTCACTCCTGAGGTCTCCCACATCCTACAGGATCTTAAATAGGAAGCTTATAATAAACAATCTTTTGCTGACTCTAAATCATACTTTAGCTGAACTTGGCAAATTGTAGGTATCCTGGTCATAATTTGCAAAATCCAAGGGAGATGCCAGGAGTTATTAGCAAAAACTGTGTCCTTCCACACAGATGGGCTTCTAATGTCAGGTCCCTGACCTTGCCAAAACCAACACAAAGATAAGCAAAAGTAAACTTGCTGACATTCAGTTTAAACACTCACATATAGGTTTATGAAAAGTTACTAGGGATTTTTGTGGTGGAGGTGAGGAAATCACAGATCCAAACAATTTCACCGGAAGAACAGCTAACACTTATTCACTGATAGCTTGTTATGCATAAGACACTGTTATATTTTACATAAATTGACTAATCCTTATAATAACTCTATAGAATAGATACATTATTCCTGTTTTAGAGGCAGCACACACATGCAAAAGACAAAATTCCAAGGCTCAGAAAGGCCAGGTGACTTGCCCCAAGTCACAGTTAAAGGTAACCGAATCAGATTCCAATCATACAGGAGAGCATGGGACTTTACATCATGGTCAGTAAACCCTTCACTCACACTCTAACTCTTCTCTGCAACAAGAAACAAGACTAATAAGTGCCTACAAGGGACACAAACTAAGAAAATACAAACTATCCACTTGAAAATGAAATGGGATATCTACTAGGCATTTTAATTTACACATTCTTTCTCTAATATAAATTCTATTTATAGCAGGCTTCTCAGCATTCTAGTAATTATCAGGTATTAAAAATTCAGTCATATTTGATGTAATGATATGATGGCTTTTTTTTTTTTTTAAGATTTTACAGGAGACTGGGTGGCTCAGTCATTAAGCATCTGCCTTTGGCTCAGGTCATGATCCCAGGGTCCTGGGATCGAGCCCTGCATCAGGCTCCCTGCTCAGTGGGAAGCCTGCTTCTCCCTCTCCCACTCCCCCTGCTTGCGTTCCTGTTCTCGCTGTCAAATAAATAAATATAATTTTTTTAAAAAGATTTTATTTATTTGAGAGAGAGAGAGAATGAGAGAGAGAGAGCACGAGAGGGAAGAGGGTCAGAGGGAGAAGCAGACTCCCTGCTGAGCAGGGAGCCCGATGCGGGACTCGATCCCGGGACTCCAGGATCATGACCTGAGCCGAAGGCAGTCGCCTAACCAACTGAGCCACCCAGGCGCCCTAAATAAATATAATCTTAAAAAAAATTTTATTTATTTGAGAGACAGCAGGAGTGGGGTGAGGGGCAGAGGGAGAGGGAGAAGCAGCTGCCTCGCTGAGCAGAGTGCCCAAAGTGGGGCTCGATCTGAGGACCCTGAGATCATGATGTGAGCCAACAGCAGAGGCTTAACTAAGTGAGCCACCATGCACCCCTGAGGCTTCTAACTTTAAAAAAATTAGTTACTGAAACTCATCTGTGAGTACATTTAGGGAGAAATACATGATCCATCTGCATGCATGGGTCTCTACTACTCTATCAGACTTGTGCTTAAATAACAAACCTGTTCTAAAATTGCTGATACACTGGGGATATAGCATGGTATTTTTTTAAAATAGAAAGTTAAATAGGTCAAGTTATATAATATTGTCTCTTATTATTTGCCACTTCAAAACTATATAACCCCTACTTTGTGCTTAGCACTTTACTAAGAAGTCATATATTCTTTTGATTCTTTGGAAAACGGTAATGGCTACACAATATTGATTAATAAAAAATCCTGTTTGCCTCTATTGGAACCTAATACACAGACTTCACTTTTAAAAATAGTGACAAATATGCTTTAGAAAAGCATCTTACCTTTGATATTCCTCTATAAAATAGATTTTTTTCACTTGCAAATGGTAACTATGTCTTATATTGAAAGCTGATTCTCAGAGTACTGCCTCAAACAAAAATACAATAGAGTATGTCTAAACAATCCCAATTGAAAAGGCAAGATGTATGCCTCTTACAGTAAAAGATTACACAATTTACTTTCCTCTGCTTCTCTCTTACTTCTCTCTGCACAATACACTTGCACACGTCCAGTAACCTTTCAGCAGAGATCCGCTCCATTCCCACTAGGTCAGGTTCAGCCTGGTGGTGAGTCACTGTGCCCGCTGGCTCATGAATGTGCTGCACTGTCAGTTCTGCCTCCCCACTTACAGATGTCACCAGCTCCTGCAGCTCTTTTCAGACCTTTTGGCATGACTCTTCCATACGGCAGGAGCCCAGACAAAGAGCCCCCACTGCAGCTCACAGACTTCATTTACTGGGTAGGCAGAAAATGTTTGTGTGGAGCCAGTGATTCATCTTCAGTGCCATACGCACTGCCACATGCCTCATAACCACCAAGCAGGGGAGCAGATATTTTGGAAAGAACTTCATAAAGGTTCATCAATAATTAGAGCTTCTTAGAAGATGCTTTAAAGGCAAAGCCTTCAGTTACATAAAAGTGAATCAGATATTGATATCATGCTTTACTACTCTTCAATTATGCTTTTTAACTTTTCAGTACATGTTCTTATGATTTCATTTTAAGCAGGAAGGATTTTTTTTTCTAAATACATTGAATCAAAACTGTTCTTTCCATTTCATTATAGGTTATATTTAAAATCATATGGACATAAGTTATTGGGTTTTATAGGACCAAAATGAATGTTTCTAGGTTCTGGAAATCTCTACCCAATTAAATTCTTCCATGGAGAAGGCAGATGTGGCTTTGTATGAATACATATGTTTCTGCTTTCCCTGAAGTCCATTCTTTCATAACAAGATGAGTCAACTTAGGGAATAAACATTTGATTTTGTACCACAATTCATGAGATGCATCAACACTTTGATAGGTCATTTTTAATGTCTTCCTAGACATTAAAGTCTCCCATATGGCTCCAGGTGATAATTTAAAATGAGATCACAATGATATTTGAATGTCACATAATTGGCCTATCATCTCAAAAAGCATCTTAAAGTCTCTAACATGTCTTGACACCGTCATTCCAATATTCCAGAATTGTACAGATTTTTTTCTCATTATACTGAAGAACAGGGAAGTTAAGGGAGGCTATCACAAGTGAGAGACAATGACAGCCCCGACCATTTAGAGAGTACTTACCATGTGCTAGGCACTACCGTATGTGCTTCACATGAATTATCTAGTGGAATCCTACTAATACCCTGTGAAGCAGGTATCATTTTCCTCCCATTTTATAGATGAGGAAGCAGTGTCTTAATGAGGATGGGTAACCTGCCCCAAATCATATAGTTAGGAAGTGACTGAACCAGGATTCAAATCTTGGTCTGTGAAAATAAAGTTCTTGCTTTGTTAGAGCTCTTTAAGAGAAGTCCCTGTGGATTTATGTGACAAGAAAATGAGAAAGGGAATAAAATACAGATTTTGTGTTCAATTAAGATCATGTAATAATGCCATAAGGAAGGTCACATGGTCTCAGGGAAGATCTGTAATCAGCAAGAAATTTATCACCAGGTTCACATTACAGGAAAAAGAATACTATGATACACACACATTATTCCCCTCCCAGGGCTTCACTGTATAGTATCACAAGAATAAATAGTTTATTACTTCAGCATGATCTTTCAGGAAGCTTTGGGTGCACAGTCCAAGCCTACTTTCAACCCAGCACCAATATTTTTCCAATCTGATGTCCTATCTATACTATTTATTCAGTTCGAAACAGGAGAATAGCCAAGTGAGAACTTTTAATCAGAAGGTTTACATTATATCCTTTCGAGATAGGGTAGGGAGAAGGGCAAGAGAGAGCTTACACTGAGAAGGACAATTCAGTTACTTGCATAAGATCAGACAGGAAGTAAGTGGTAGCAAAGAGAGAACTTTGTTCTTCTTATACCCAATTTAGTATATATTAGACTAAACTGTCCTTTGCCTTTTGCAGAAATTAAGGCACAAAGAATTATTTAATATATGCTCACAATCAATAAGTGAATTAACCTATCCCAAATTCTAGGCAGACCATCAAAGTAATTATGTAACAAAAGTATTTCTGATGATAGTTCCCTAAAGTTAAAACGTTGTGCATATAAGTGACTGTACTATGTGGAAATAACCTATGGTCCTCAAGTAAGAGAAACAAACAAAATATAGGAAACCAGGGTTAAAAAGGAAGTGGCATGCAAAATTATCTCTGTGCATCCTGCAAAGGAGCACGTCAGCTTAACACGGAACCGACAGCTGCTGGAATACTCACCTGGCAGGATATGCTGAACTTTGGATCTATCAAGGGATATTTCAGGTCATGAGTCTGTTCATCCTGACTTACAGATGAGGAAACAGAACTTTATTTTGTTTATCTAACAGACAGCTCACATTATGTTTTAAGGCACTGTTCTCAATCCTTTACAATGATTCAATGATCTTTGCCTCGTAATAACCTTATGAGATAGGTATAATTATTTCCATGTTGCAGATGAAGAAACTAAGGTACAGAGAGATTTAAGTGACCTGCTCGAGGTCATACAACTGGTAAGTGGCTGAGCTGGGTTGCAAACCTAGAAAGTCTGGCTCTTAAGCCTGTCTTCTTGACCACCAGGTTATGGTATATTGTTTTTTGTTTTGTTTTGTTTTGTTGTAAGCCACATACAACAACTGCTGTGTTTTAAGATCTGGTCTTTTCATTTCTCTCCCACCCATGCCAAACAGCATCTTTATATGCATTGTGACCTCCAAATACCTCGCTTTCCCAAACCTCCTGATTCATGTCAACATTCTGTTAAACTCCATCTTTGACTCCATTATCTCCTTGTTCTCTTGGTACTGCTGATTTGCAGACCTTGCCTCATTCCCACTGCAAATCTGATCTTCTCTTTCTTAAGTTTCAGGCCACTCAGCAATGCTGGGGAGACTGTTGATTATGCCCGCTACCTTTGATCCTGGCCCTCAGAATCTTAGTCACAAGTCACCAGGAGAGCTAACCTTCTCCATTGTCCTCAACCCCTTGAGGCTACCTCACTGGCCTCTATGGGGGCACTTCCCAAACTGACACATTTAGCACCCAGCCTAAGAGTCACCTCTACACTGTAGTGCTAGTACCTCACTCACTGAGTTCCAGTCTCTCCCCACTTCTCGATTTATGCTAACAAGGAAGAATTCACCCTCTCAGCCATGCTCTGAACCTTGACTTTATCTTTGAGTTCTCTTTTCCCCTTTACCTCTTATATAATGGTTATATACCTCAATACTCCTTTTCAGCTGTTTCCTCTTTGTATTTTCTGCAGTACTTTGCAAATAGTATATGTGCAATATAAATGTACTGCATTTAATTCTGTTACCCAGGTTCTCTGAGCTAGTTAGCTATAATGTCCCAGTAAGGCCAAGGCCTCCAGACTAACTCCTAGTTTCAAATTCTAAATGGTGACCATCCTTATAAGCCCACCAATAATCCTGTACCCCCTCCCCCAAATCCTGTGGTTCTCATGATTTGCTCTCTCTTCTTTTTCCTCTCACACAACTCACTATGTTCCCCTTTTGATTATGTTTGTGCTCTCCACAGCTCAGTCCTTGCCTTTCTTCCTGTTCCTGCACATTCTATTTTGGCAATATTAATCACACCCTTATGTACATCCTCTTACATTCTTATCCTCTTTCCTGAGCTCCAGATCTGTATTTCCACTTGCTTAATTAATATCTCCAAATGGATGTACTACAGATGCCATAAACTCAGTATACAAAACTAACCTAATTAGCAACTCTACCTCTCCCAACATTCCAAACACAATTATGTTCCTTCCTGTCTGCCACCTCAATTATTTCATTAACATATTAAGAAACCGGGCACCTGCATGGCTCAGTTGGTTAAGCGACTGCCTTCGGCTCAGGTCATGATCCTGGAGTCCCGGGATCGAGTCCCACATTGGGCTCCCTGCTCAGCAGGGAGTCTGCTTCTCCCTCTGACCCTCTTCCCTCTCGTGCTATCTCTCATTCTCTCTCTCTCAAATAAATAAATAAAATCTTTAAAAAAAAAAACATATTAAGAAACCAAGACCTGCCGAATTCTGTTAAAGTACCATGTCTGAGGTCACCTAGCTGGTAAGTGACAAAGCTGGGGTATGAATTCTTCTCTTTTAATTCTAAAGTCTTCATCCTTAACCAATAGACTGTAACGTCTCCAGAGTATTCCATTTTTGTTTGAGACATCTTCATGAGGACAATCCATAAGTCCCTCAAATTTAGTATGTCTAAATCCAGTTAAATGTTCACCCTCCAAATACACTGCTCCTTCCATTCTCTTGTAGTTCAGTAAGTGATACACCATCTGCCACTTCATCCAAGCTAGGAGTTGAACATGACTCATTCCCTACCTCCATCAGGAGGCCCTCAGAAATCTCTTTTCCTTGTGCTAACCCTGCACCGCATCTGTCCAGGACCTCATCCTCTTGCACCTGGATTACTGCAGTTGCTTACAACTGCTCCATCTGTTTTCCTTTCATCTGACTCATTTTTCTAAAATCCACAGATGTATAATCATGTCACTTCCATGCTCTAATTAAGTGCCTCAGAGGCCAGATAGTATTAGGCTTATGGAAAGTTTGAAATAACACAGGAAAACACCTATGTTTAATCCTACAAAACAGGATGCAGAACTACCATACATTAGGCAATTGAAAAAAAAAATTTTTTTTTCAAATATCAGCTCAGAAAAACAAGTTGGAATGTTAAATACCAAAGCAGCTCTCTTTGGAAATATGGGTGATATTTGTATTTTCTGTGCTTTAATGCATTTTCTTGATTTTCTATGAGGATTATTAATTTTTATCACAATTTTAAAAATCCACTGTTTTCAGGGGAGAAAGACACAGGTTAGGCATACAAACCCACTGCCATTTGTCCTTAGCTTATATTTTCTTTTTAAACCTATCCTTCTACCCCTCACACAATTCTCTAGCCCTCTGGCCTCTTCTTATTGGGCCAGAAACGCCCACAAATATGGCATCTATTCACTTGTCTCTGACTAGATACAGCTGCTCCTCCCTACCTCACCCCATTCCCATCCATTCTCAACTACCCACAACCTCCCCATCACTTTGCTTCAAGTTAAATTCAACTGCTTCTCAGCAGTCTGCCCCTCAACCAGCCCTCCCCCAGGCACAGGTAATTCCTCATCTGTGTTTGCGAAGCACAGATCACACCACATAGCATGGGGATTTACTTATGTCTCCCTACTGGGTAGACGGAGGCTTTGTAGGCAATGGTGTGTCTTGTTCATTTGTTTCTAGCACCTAGCACAGTAAGCCCCACACACTGAATTTACAAATGGAACAGGTATTTTTTTCAGGTACAGGCTCTCTGAAGTTCATTTTTTCTCATTATACTTTTTTATACCTTTCCAATATACTAAATGGAGTCTCCACAAAATAAAGAACTTTCTAAATTCACCTATCAGTTCTAAGTGAATAAAGAAAAGCTATCCTTAAGACTTTTATGAACTATCCAATCCATATGGTTAGTGAGACAACTTTTCTGTTATTCAACACGTTGCTTTAAAACTCCTACAACTTCAGTGAGAACTTTCACTGTGATACTAGCAATAACAAAGACTGATTAGTGAAGCTGGATGATTCCATTGCTTCTGCTGTCTTTCACATTCCTGGAATGGAAGCTGAGTTGACAAGAGAAGAAATAGCTAAGGAGTAACTTACTATTTGTCTTCAAGTCTAACATGATCTCAACAGCTGTCCCCCTCTATTTTTCAAGAAGTAAAGGGAAAGAAATTTAAAGCCTCACAAAAAGGAACTTGTAGCCCATCATAAGGAAGAGAAAATCAAGGTTAGCATTATGTTTTAACTCTCAGAAAACTCTGATACCTCACATTACATCCTGCAAAATCAACAGTGTTAAGATTCACAATTAAGTGAAATTAAAGGGAAAAAAAGGAAAGTGAGTTAACCTGGATTACAGCATTGGTTTTCTATTTGCAGTACTTCTGAATTTGATTCTGTCATTCTCTTCCTTACGAGATTATTATCTTCTTAATTTTTGAGTATGTTCAAAGGTTATAAACTCTCAAGGCTTATGTTAAAACATAAGTAAAATGGTCATAAAAAGAAGGCACTAGAAAAAAATTTAAGTTTTTTTAAAAAAATGTTTCTACAAATCTCCAGGTTGTCAATTCTCTATCAGTTGTATTAAATTTCTATCTTCATCAATTCCTCACTTTATAATTTCTTTCATTTTTGGTGAAATGAAGGATTAATTTAAAAGGTGTCTGTAATATTCTTGATAAAACTGCTATTATTAGATTTATTATGTTGCCAATAGCAGATTCGTAATTTCTATCAACTTTAGTCTTAGAAACCATACATCTGCATTGTTTATATTTGGCTTACAATATGAAATACAGAGGAAGGAAACACTAATAAGTCTAGGGAATATCTACAAATAAAACCTGTTAAAGTATACCTTGGATATTAAAAGGCTCATGAAAACTATAAAAAGAAGTGTTTATTATATGGCATAATCAATGAATGCACTCCACATTAATGCATTTCTAATGAAGCTTACCCACTGAAGCACACAAATCTGAGAAAAAAAATAACCATTTTTAAATGAAATTCATACTAAAATGTCCTGACCCATTTACCTGAGTCTTTTAATATAGTTAAGCTATTTATGATAACCCAAATTTGTCATGCCAAACAGGATTATAATACTGTTACCCCTGATGCCCTCATGTATGCAGACACATGTGACAGTTTCCTGCACCCTGTCTCTTAGGGGTTTTAAGATTTCCTTCTAATGACATCTCCTCCTTAGTAGACTTCAGACTTTTAATCTCTTGTAATACATAATTAACCTTAATTTAAAGATACTGATAACACCTTATGGGTAAGAGCTAAAGTGTCACAAAGTGCTCACAATTTTCCTTTAGGTCAGAGGTTTAAAAAAAAAAACAACACAAAACTATCTGCTTATTTTGAGGTGCCTGGTTATATTCTAGATCCCAGATGCTGCAAAAAGTTTAAATATTGGAAAAGCGTAGCTTTGCTAAAGTATGTAAGGACAAGAGTTTCAATGAGGTAGGTATTATCTTTCATGTAGTAAAAGTAACAATATTCTGCATTCACCACTGAAGCGATTCTTGATCACAATACATCAGGTATCAGTAAATCAGTACATCAGTTTATGTATAAACTGAGACGATTTTCAAGTCAGTTCTCATTATTAACAATGACTGTTCAAGATCTATTTTAATGTGCATCTGCTTTTCTGAACAATCTCTGTGAGTCTACTCTGCTCCTACTCCATCCTCCAATCCCTCCTTCTCCCATTCTTGGCAGGCATTTAAGAAATAACCATTACATTTAATACCTGTTTAAACTTAGCTAAGACTATTGTGATGTAAGTCTCTGCATTGAATTATATAAAGAGTGAAGTAATTTTTTTCAGTTGTTTGCATAGTGAAACCCAGATATTCCTTTGTATCTTAAGAGGTTCGACACATTAGACAGTTCAAGAGGTAGCTGACAACATGGGCTATGCTAACAAAGGAAGATACCCATAAACAACAGCAAAAAATTATTATTACATTACCACTGAAAAGGGCTTTATGATCACACCCAGTTAATACCCTTTAACTAAAAGCACAAATAATTTAATTGATTTGTTTAAGGTCATACCACTAGTTAGTGGACAAGCCAGAAGCAGCACCAAAACGTCCTGGTTCCAATGGTTCTACTACATACTACTAACTTATTTTTAACATTTCATTTTTCGTTTTTAGCTGTGACAAAATATATATAACATAAAATTTACCATCTTAACGTTACTAACATTTATGTTTGCATATTTGAACAAAGGCAATGTAACAGTCACCAACCAGAGCAACAAAGGAGAGCATATCACTGTGTAGAAATTAAATCCTAATCCTCGCTTTTATTTATTTTTTAAAAAAGATTTATTTATTATTTATTTATTTGACGGAGAAGGGGGAGACAGCACATAAACAGGGGGAGTTGCAGGGAGAGGGAGAGGAAGAGACGCAGGTTCCCCGCTGAGCAGGGAGCCAAATTTGGGGCTCAATCCCAGGACCCTGGGACTGTGACCTGAGCCGAAGGCAGAGCTTAATGGATTGAGCTACCCAGGTACCCCCCTAATATTCCCTTTTAGATGAAAGACACATGTGGTGTCTTTGTATCAATAGCTCTGTAGAGAAAATTGCATTTTTGTTCCTAGATTCAGCATGTGCCATCCGCTACTTATATTTCGTATAGGAGAAAGGCCAGCTGTAGTACTTCATTGCACTAGCTTAATAAGAAAGCCCCTATTTAAGTCTCTCCCAAACCAAACACCACTCATCTATGAGAATGTACAGATAATAATACAGAACAGGAAAAAAAAAGTACTACCCAGCAACCACAGGCATTACCAATGAAAATATTAATAAGAATAGCTCTTACTGTTTTATAAATACTTGCTGGTGGCATCATCCCAACTATTAAAGCACAAATGTACGAGTCTTGAGCTTCTTGATTCTAACCTCTTCTGTTCATCATGGTTCAAGCACAGCGGCACTAAAATCTACCACTACCATCAAGATGTAGTGAAGAGATTCACTTTGCAATGTCCTGTCTCTTTAATGTTTCAGATAACGTTACCAAGTATGACTCACTTTTCTTCCACCCACTCTCATTTAAACTTTCTCTGCCTGATAGTCAGTATTTAAAATTTATTCACTAACTGGAAGAAAATAAATCCCTGGCTTTTTGTTTATTTGGGACCTTTTTCAGGGTTAGTAAAAATTGTACCATAACGTGGGTTTCATTTTGGTTAAAGTTGTCAGACATCAATCACTTTTTACTCTGATTTTAGTATTAGTCCTTTTGAATTTCTCCCTATGTTAATGCCACTTAAGTCACGGCACCATAAAAAAATCCTAAATAAATTTAGAACTTGGATTTGTCATTTACAGATTTTCCTATAATTGCCAAATTTTCAATTCTCAACTCTCCTACACAGATTGTTATTTATAATTGAAAAGAGAAACTGAGCACTGGGAACTTTTTTTTTTTTTTTGGTCCTCAGAGACATAAACAACTTTCTCTTCCAGGGAACTGTATAATGATGCTGATATTGCACCTTTGATCTGAGAAATTCCAGGTACTTTGTAAAAGCTGTATTTATTAATTCTTCCAAAACACCATATTGAGAGGAATAAAGAATATAAATGCAGTGGTCTTGTTCCTAGAATTGTATCAAAGCTTCTCTGTCGCCCAGGTAAATTATGAACATATCTCACCAGCAAATCAGCTCCTTGTAAGCTGAGATTTTGCACCCGGGCAGATATGCCATTGAAGCAGTTTCACTGAACTGCTGCCCTCTTTAGAAACAATCTGAACTTCTAGTTTGCCACAGCCTCCCCTCTCTCCAGGACATTACTCATGGATGCTGTATTTGTGGATACTTCCTGCATTTACACACTTAAGTTTGTGATTTTTTTGCATGAGGGACACAATACTGGCCTGTGAGTCAGGGCACCAAGGGTCCAGGCTATTATTACTTTTTTTAAGATTTTATTTATTTATTTGACAGAGAGAGACACAGCGAGAGAGGGAACACAAGCAGGGGGAATGGGAGAGGGAGAAGCAGGCTTCTTGCCGAGCAGGGAGCCCGATGCGGGGCTTGATCCCAGGACCCTGGGATCATGACCCGAGCCGAAGGCAGACGCTTAAAGCCTGAGCCACCCAGGCACCCCCCAGGCTATTATTGTGACCTGAAAAATCACTTCAGCTTTCTGGAACTGTCTCTACTTCTATAAATGAACTGCTTAAGTAAGATGATCTTTAAAGAGGCTTCTAAATCCAAGATGAAGTAGATTGTTTTAAAACTATACTAATTAGAAATTAAAAAAAAAATAATCAGAAGCCTGGAAAGAGTTACGGTTACAATCTGTTGAATAATTTGTGAATACTTTCGTATTTATGTCCTTAAATGAAACATCTGCTGGTGCAAGTTACTCTTCCAGGTCTAGACTAGAAATGTGTGAAAAGCAAAAATTATACAATTTCCTCTTGCTTAGGTCATAAATATTAGGGATGTAGCCCTAATATCTAGAGCAACAAAGAACATTTTCTTCCTAAGTAAAAAAAAAACAAGCTTGTGGTTTTCCTATATTAAAGTCTTCAGAATGTTCTGACTCTTGAAATCATAATAGAAAGATCAACAGAAACTACACCAGAAAAAGTGAAATATTTCCTCATAGAGTAGGGGAAACATCCATTAGCAGCTAAAGTTTAAAAATTGCTTAACTGGCGGTGTGGGTGATCTGACTCATTCATTTCATGGGTGCTATTAAGTAGAGTTTTTAAAAACAGTGGAACAGTTGGTGCTTCTTCCTACTTATGAGCCAGTCTCATGCTTTACCTTCATCTCATGGTGCTGGTCCAGCTGGTCCAGTTCCAGAGGGCTTTCTCCATCTTCCCGCTCTTGTACCTTGGCTTCTGTGTCCGCCCTTTCTTCTTCTAGGGGGAGCACCTGGCTGACCCTGGCAGTCCTGCAGCTACTGTCAGAAACATTTCCATCATAGTCCTTTGCTGTGGGGGATGCAGGGCCTGTGGTCGCTTCCTCCCCTCCTTCTCCGTTCACTAAGTTCACAGCATGCAAGGGTTCAGAGGTTTCTGGAGTTTCTGGGCTACGAGTGGCCACTTTATCCTCCTCACATTCCATCTGGTTTGGTGCTGCCATCACACCATTAGCCACACCAGTCTGTACACCCTGAGTTGGATCTGCGTCATTTTCCGGCTTCGGTGGTGGGTGTGAGGAGAGGAGTTTTTGCTGAGGGGTGGTTGTCAGTCCATGCCTTCCTGGGGTTCTAGGAACATTCAGGTTCACACCAGAGTCTTTCTTCAAATCACTGTAATTTGATAATGTGCTAAAAGATAAAATACAAAAGAAGTATGTAAACACTGGCATGGAAAAGTTCTAGAAGACAGACCAGCTTATTCCAATTGAAAGGAGATATTTCATAAAGACTTTTCCTCTGATGGTTTTAGAAACATGGATTGGAATAGTTGGGCATAGCTCTCAGTCTCTTGGGATGTTACACACACTTAAGTAAACATTTAAGTAAAGATGGTAAGACTGAGCATTTGCTATAGGGTCTGGAACATTTCCTTGCGCTGTGTGTCAATATTGCTCATCAGTAAGGACTGAGATGTGAGAACTATTTAGAGCGAAAGCCATCTTTTCCCAAGATTTTTACTTTTATACATTTTAAAAACAAGTATCGTCAGATCCCAATTTATGAACAGGTTAGAAATCAAAGGTTATTTCTGTTTAGAGAGCAAAATACATTCTCAGAAACGTTGTTACCCCCTGCGGCCGTAACCTAACCAACCTCTCTGCTCCCAGCCCCCATCCTCTCAAATCCAGTCTCTCCAGGTCGACCACAGAAGTCGAACTCTCGGAGGGCACCCTGTACACTTAGAAGGTAAATCTGGCATCCTGCCCCCGACCTAGGAGTCTGTACACACGAGCCCCTACTTTGTCCTCACTCACTGTCTCTTGGCACTCCTGTCTCCCTACTGTTCCCACACCCCCAACCAGCCAATGCATGCATCTAAGGGTCTCTGCAGCTGCCGTTCTCTCTGCCCAGGACAACCTTCCCCAAGACATCGGTGTGGCTGACTCCTTCCCATCATTCAGGATTCTGCTCAGATGTCACCTCAAAGAGGCTTTCTTGGATTATTCTATGTATTACAAGTGCACTCTACCATGAACTACACATCTTGTTTTAGTTTTCCTTAAAGCCCTTATTACTTGATATTATATATAACCCAATAGAACCTAACTGCCAATATATTACAACGTCCCTATATAAATATTTGCATAACATTTTAATCTAGGATTCCGGGGAGGAAAAACAGAAATCTCTGGGCTGCAGTCTTGGAGAGATTCCTATGACCTAATAAGGAGACAAAACGAATACAGACTAATACTCTGGGAGGGTGCAGACCGTGCCTATCTTGTTCTCTGCTTTCTTCCCACTTCGTAGCACAGTGCTGAGCATATGGAAAGTGCTCAGGGATCAATAAAGAGTAACCGTAACTGTAATGGTGATCATGAGAGTCACTCAATAACAGCAGCTAGCATTTATTAAGTGATGGAAAATACATGGTATTCTTTACATTATTTGTTTCAACTTCATAATCATTCTAAAACAGGACCCCAAAATAGAGAAATTGAAGCTTAGAAACTTGCATAATGAGGTGATGTCACATGGCTAAGAAATGATACTGCTAGAGTCTGACCCTGAAGTCTGATTCTAACTCCATGGTCTTAAGCCCACACTGTGACACACTAGAACATGAAGGAGGGAAGGAGGAGCAGGTGAGTAGCCTGCATACAGAACGTGGGAAGAAAGTCCACGTCTAGCCTCTTCCCCGGTGCCGATAGAGGTTACGGGCTAGAGGACACAACAGTACAGTCCATGGACAGTGCTCAGATGTGAGTTACCTTCTCTATTCATTCTACTCCTCCCAGACACTACTGATCTGGAATGGAGAATGAAACAGAGAATAACCATAGACAGCAAGGAAGTTAATAAAAGACATGGTAAGCTCAGCACAAAAGGAAGGGAAGGAAAAATTTGGCAGGGAAAATGCAATATATATAAAAGTTGGTGGTTGTCAATGTAAGTGTTACATACTCCACCGTTAATATGTGCCTTCTAGGGGAGCATACCCTTGGCCTAGACGATTTCTCAAGCAGTCCTTGGAGATTTAAATGGCATGGTCTTCCTCTTCTTCCCCACATCAGTGTTCAGAAACCCAGGAGAAAGATCCTCAGCAGATCCTCTGAACCAACTTTAGACTCGCTTAGGATTTTTGGAAAGGACTGTTTTGGATGAAAGGTAAGAATTTCCTGTAATAAGTGATCTCCAGGGGACATGCACATGGAGGTGGGATAGAGATAAGGTGGTGAGAGGTCAGTAAAAGCAGTGGTTGAACCAATACATATATTCCTGCTGTTTTGTGGATGACAAGACCATGGGGAAAGACAGTTTGCCCTGAAGTGTCCTTAGGAAAAACCAGAGTTCAGTTTTGTGCAGGATGTTCTTTCTAAAATCCTGAAATCGTTCATGGGTTAAAAAGATTAGTGGAAAGGAAAGGAAAGGAAAAAGGAAAAAGGAAAAAGGAAAGGAAAGGAAAGGAAAAAGGAAAGGGAAGGAAAAAGGAAAGGAAAAAGGAGAAAGGAAAAAGGAAAGGAAAGGAAGGAAGGAAGGAAGGAAGGAAGGAAGGAAGGAAGAAAGAAAAAGAAAGAAAAGAAAGAAAGACCGTAGTAATACTTACATACATAAATAAATAATAAAATTCAGGTGCTCCAAATACATCCTCCAAATCACTCATCTTAATATAATAGCGTTACTTGCATTACTGCAAAGAGCAAAATTCTGATACATAGTCTTAATAGTGCAGTCTAATAGTTGGTAACCTATGATCCCACTCTCTTCCTGTCAGTTTACAGTGGTAACTTGGCCTGCTGAATCTCTATTCCTCAAAATGCTACTTTAAGCTGTAACAAATGGGGTAAAACCTGAAAGCTGTGCATACTGTAAGGCACATGGACATCACTCGATGAGAAATACAACTTCCCATTCAAGTCCTATAGACTCAATGCAACACTAACCCATTCACATACTTTTAGGGCCAGTTCCTACTGGTAATACCTCACTAAGAACATATAACCATTTTTCATATTGGCAGTAGACTCTGCTACAAGTAACACCCCTTCACCAGATTTGCCAAAATGCTCACATCACATTCTATCTGCACTTAGAATAAATTTGCTTAAAATATCTAGGTTACAACACATCTCTCCTTAGACACAACCTTCAAACTTTGCATCAAAAAATGACCTTGAACCTGTGAAGTCTGAAGGAGTAAAAGAAAACTGGTACTAATATGTGGAAAAACTATGTACATTTTGTGTATGGACAGGAATGCAAATGGTGGGTTACCAAAATGGTGAGAATCAGAAGGCTCAACCTTTTCAATACTGACCCATTAAGGGCTTCCCACAGCTCCCCCCGAGTCTGGTATGCACTACAGACAGGGATCAGGGCTACAGTCCTTCCTGATATTATGCAGTTATTGGACATGGCCCTGAGAATCTGCAAATATGAAGGGTCACTCTCTGTGCTATTGAATCAACTTGCACTGAGAAAAAAATTTAAAGTGGAATTAAATAATTCTGGTAAAGATTACTATAATTTAAGATAGCAAAGGTATTAAAATTCCCACTTCAGAGGAAGAGATGTTGAAGTTTAAATATTTATGACTCAAGTTCCCACAACTGATTGGGAATGAAAATGAAGACAGGCTTCTGAACTACTTTTCTTCTCAAGAATTTGTTTCTAAATATAGTCTCATTTTAAATGAAGGACATTGCAGTTTTGTACTTGGTCACAAATTTCAGAAGATTTCTCTAAGTATTTCCAAGCTATGATCCACTATGTAAATAACAATAAATCCTGCAAATAAATAATGCAATCACCTAGCAGGAAACCATTGCCAACTATTACACTGGAATGAATGGAAATATTTGCCTTCAAGTATGAAAGAGAGGTTATATACATCGTTTAATTAAATATAAACTTTTGGTGACAGAGAAAATTAAAATCCTTCTGATACATTTTTTTTTAACTTCTATTTATGTCAGTGATGGGAATTTTAAGAAAAAGCAATTGAGGTCATAAAGGAGAAAAGCAACTTATGGGAGTTTATTTTTATCTTCAAGTGAGAAATTCATATTTTGCCTACGTTTTTTGAAACATTAGGACTAAAGAATATAAAATTATATCTAATAAACACAAAACTGAAACTTAGCATTTATTTCGCTATTGGCAATGTCTCCTCACAAAACCTAGTATGATACAAGGGCATCAGGGGCCGGGGGTGGGGGGGGAAGGGGAAGGGGGCTAAATGGATACCGAAGACTCAGGTTAAATAAAAAGTAGGTCAGAAAGAAGGCCACAGAGACGGCACAGGCCGGCAGAAATTACAGCCACAAACATGCCAAGTGAGAAATAGGGAGAGACAACCTCTTGCTTTCCCAACCCAGACATCTAGCTACCCATGGCATGACCCTGAGGCATAACACAATGTGACATATGTAGATACAAAGGAAATGAGAGCGCATATCAGTTGATCTATACGACACACAATGTGATGAAAAAGCTGGTGGCAGAGACTGTGCTGCACATCAGGAATACAGAGTAAATGACAATTCATATTAGGGCAAGTTTAAGTATTTTTTAAAAAATTTACTCTTTCTAAAAGCCTACCAAACCTAGAATACTTATGATTTAGAAAATCTATTACTCTACCATCTTAAACACACACACACAACACACAGCTTTCTTCACCCCTCCTCTTTCTCCCATTGTGAATTAGCTCTTACCTGCCTCCTTCAAAGCGACTGATGAGATCTGATACCTTACTGGGTTTTTCTTTTGAGACACAAGAAGCAGAGGCAGGTTTCACTTCCTCCATCCTTGGTTTCTCACTAGATAAAGCTTTATGCCTGGGGGTTTGGTGTATATTGGACGAAGGTGAATTCTGCAGACGTAATGGCTTTGGAGGCACTGTAGAAAAAGAATTAAAAGAATTCAGTATTTCACTGATATGTATTCCCTTACAAACGGAACTGGTGGCCTGGGTGCAAAAATCTTCAGCATTATCAAACTTTTGTAAAGGAGTCTGTCAAATTTGTACCGAATCTTAACCAAGGGATCTTTATCCAGGACATTTGCTGTATCCTGTGGAAATCCCACCTCCAAGATTCAAGTGGTTCTTTTAATTTTAGGTGATTTTAAATACGGCTTTACTAAACATCTAGGGATCTGCATATTGCCATGACCTTCCAATGCCTACTAGAGATAACACAGCAGTTACTTATCTAAATGGAGAAAAGAAAGTATTAAATTTGAAACTAATTCCTAGGGATACACTGCTTGTTACTAAACAGATTTTCTAATTATAGAGTAATAGCTAATATAACAGAATCCAGAGCTAGTAAATTAGACATAAAAAGCCAACAAAACAATATCAAACAACAGTAATTACTATAGCATCTTCCCATTTAACAAAAGCACCTGATCTCATTTGATTTTAGATGAAATTTTTCACTTTACAGTCCTTTGAGGTAGGTAGCATTATTCACCTCTTAGGTCTATGAAGGTTCAGAGTGGTTAAGTGATTGCCCTGGAGGAATAAGGCTGATCTGATTTTATGACTGGTACCCAGACTCTAATTCCTTCCTCTGTCAGCATTGCTCCTTATCATAAAACCAGCAAAAGGGGGTTAGAGGAGTTCTGTTATTATTGTCTGCTATGTTAATAGTTGGCTTCTATTAATACACCACAAATTACTTGCTTAGTAGTAAGTCCTTGCCTCAGTTAACAGATCATTTTCTGAAATATTAAAATCTACGGAATTTCTCTAACAGAGGAGAAATTCTGTAGATGAGAAAATATGCCCTAAGTGCTTGCTTTATCAGTACAGGAATTACTTCAATTTTGAAAACCAATATAATTTTCCTCTTAGATTAACATTCTGGGTCAAGGATTATATAACATATGCATTTTTCTATAACTGGTTCAAACAAATCAAATAAAATCATTGTTTTTCTATTTTTAAATCCTTGTCCTGACTTCCCAAGGAAGGGCAGGGAATCATGTCTCCCTCTAATTACATGCCCCATTTTCCCCCAGCTGGTTACCCTGGTTTTCAGTCATCTCATTTCTTCTATAAACTCGGCTGACAGTTGCCTGATGCTCAGTGGCTTAGATGTCATCATTTCTATGTGAGTTACCAATTCTTACAAAGAAGGAAAGAAAAAGCATATCACAATAAACTA
This sequence comes from Callorhinus ursinus, assembly GCF_003265705.2. NCBI lineage: Eukaryota > Metazoa > Chordata > Mammalia > Carnivora > Otariidae > Callorhinus > Callorhinus ursinus. The sequence continues at coordinate 3,234,998 of NW_027397089.1, forward strand.
CAGGTATAACAATTAATTCACCTCATTCCCTTTCAACACAAGAAGAAAATCCCAATTAAAAAATGGCATGCTTCTTTTTATGGAAATGGTGTTATTTTCCAAGAAATGCTCAGGGGGGATGATTAAATATAGTATCCACTGAGAAAGAAGGGACTTATAAAAGTGTGATATTTGTTAATTTTAAGGAAAGATTTCCTATGTAGTATACCAAAATAGCAAACTATGACAATATCCCACAGGAAAAAAAAAAAAAGTTTTAATATTAGGAATAATTTTCAACATTCCTAATTAGAATATTCAAAAAAGGAAGTGAATGTGTTCTTTATAATTCTATAAAAATTGTTATAAAATTGTTATTATTTATTCATCTAGAGTTTACTCAGTGAACATTATTTATTACATATCAGACACTGTTAGACGCTTAGAAGACTCAGATAAGATGATACATACCAGCCAGTTTCTGAGATAACTCCACTGACTTTTCCCATTTCAATTATGCTTACCTCAAACTGTTTCATAGCATTGTGTACTTTTTCTCCAAAGTGCTTATAATAAATCACTATGATTAAGTAGTCATAAATAGTATTAAATAAACCAGAAATAAAATATTAAGTATACTATAATGGAAAGCTTTCTCTTCCACAAGGCTGGAGTTCTGTGAGCGTAAGAAACAAGTTTATTTTGATCACAAATATGTTCACAGTAACCATGTACATAGTGCTTGGCAAATTTGTGGAATACATGAAGGAACAAATTAATGTCATCAATGAATTCATAGTCTAGTGAGGAGACAGTTTAATGAGGTTGATAAAAGTGGGCATTGGGTACTGTTATTTGAGAAGCACAGAGGAGGCATCTCATCAAGGGAGATAACCCGAATGGAAAATAAAGTAAATACGCACATTTTAAATAAAAGAGCACAAATGTTACATGGATATGACAAAAATCTCAAGATGATATATGAATGGCTAAAGTGTCAGAAACACTGCCTTAGGGGGAAATAATGTGTACTTTGGTCAAAAAACAGAACTGATGAGTAAAAAGGACTCTCATCTTTCCCTCCCCTACCCCCTCTCTCATCATTTCTATCTTCTACCCCCTATGGAGGTCAACATTTCCAAATGCTCTCTGGACATTTCCTAGGAGTTCTATCAGCACCTCCGTTTAACAAGTCTGAAACTCAACATACTATTTCTCCTCGCTGTAGTCCAATGCATGTAAGTGTTCAACCTCACTAATAATCAGGGAAATGAAAATTAAATCTAAAATAGGATTCTACTTCAGCCCCAACAGGTTAACCAAAAATTTTAAATCTGACAATATCAAGTGTCAGGGAGGATATTAAGCAATATGATATCTCATACATTTTGAGAGGGAATATAAATTAACAGAACCATTGGGAACTTGACATTTCCAAAATACATATCTTAAAGAAATTCTTACATATCAATACAGGATTTCTTTAAATTTTTACTTTTTCATTAATTCAATATTTACTGAATACCTCTTAAGTTCTATGTACTTGATCTTATCAATAAACAAAAGGAAAGATAAACAAAAAACCTAATAAGTAAACCATATATGGGAAGGTGGTGAGAGCTAAGAAAAAAGGGGGAGGGCTAATACAAGAACAAGATAAAAGGGATCTGGAGTGCAGGGAATGGGGGGGAAGGGCAGATTACAGATTATATTAAGTGTGGTATTCAAGGGGGGCCTCTTTGAAAAGTTCAGATTTGAAGAAGACTTGAAGTTGAGGGAGTTATTTTGGGAAGAGTATTCCATCCAGTAGAGACCAAGCTAGAGACAATGGAAGCCAATGTGACTGAAGCCAAAGCAGCTAATAGGCAAAAGAAGGTACTGAGGTCAGAGGGAGGGCCTGATAACCTGATAACGCAGAACCTGGTGGTGCCCTGTAAGGAGCGTGACTTTGAGTGGAATGAGAAGTCACTGGAGTTCTGTGCAAAGGAGTAACATGACAGGACTTCTAGCCAACTATGTCACTCTGGCTGCTTTGTTGAGGACATCGGGAAACAGGGTGGAAACAGGGTAGAAGCAGGGAGAAGAGTCAGGAGACTACTGCAGAAATTCAGGTGAAGGAACGGTACTTAGAAGGAGGTAGTGAGAAACAGGTGGATTCCAGTATGTTTTCAAAGTAGGCTTCCTGATAGAATAAATGTGAGGTATGAGCGAAAGAGAGAGGAGTCAAGGATGACTCTGGAGACCTTTGGCCTGAACCACTGGAAGGATGGAACTGTCATCAACTGACCACAACAGGTAGAGTAATTTTTGGAGACATCAGTAGTCCAGTTATGGACATGCTAATTTTGAGATATCTAGTTGACTGTAAGTAAATGGGCTCTATTGCAGCCAATTTTACAGACCGTAAATAGAACAAAACAATTTATTTAAAAATTTCCAACCATCTGAAATAATTACCAAGCATGAAAAAAATGAATTGCCAGTTTAAGTTTGGGGATTACTAGTGGATTTTGATTACTCTCATTTTACTTACTATGAAAAACAACAGCTGCCCATTTTATTTTTATGTAAACTCTAGCCCAACGTGGGGCTCGAACTCACAGCCCTGAGATCAAGAGTTGCATGCTCTACCAACTGAGTCAGCCAGGTGCCCTACACAGCTGGCTATTTTTAATACATTATGAATTTATAACATATTATACTTTAAGAATGGAACATTACACACAGGATGCTTTAGAAGAAAATGAAATGCATTTGAGTACCTCACATTTACTTAAATTATTCAAATAATGTGGCTTTCGAGGTTCATGAAACTTTTTTAAACATTAAGGTTTAATGATTGATGAGTAATAATATATGGGCTCTACAAAATAAACAATTATGGAGAATGCTGTGGATCAAAGCTCCTGAGAGAAAAAGAACTATTAGCTTTAATTGCTAAAGAAGTTATTTTGAGTTATATCTAGCATGGCAGGAAATAGTTCAATATTAAAAGTGGTGAACAAGAAGACAGACTTATGTTGGAAGTTGCTCAGTAATTTGCTTGACGGGTAGGATTGGTATGAAGTGAATAAACCATTGTTTTCCAAGGCTTTAGGGTATTTTCTGAGGCTGAGGCAAAACAAGCCCTAACTATTAAAGGAATCTATTTCAAAAGCTACAGACTCTTACTTAGATTCAAATGGAAGCTTATCTAATCTAAAATTTAGCTCTTTCATTGTTTTAAAATTGTAATTGTTCAAAAATACTTGTTGGTATTTTTTAATTGATATAACTGACATACATTATATTAATTACAGGTGTATAATATGATTCAATATTTGTATATATTGTGAAATGATCACTAAAGTCTAATTAACATCCATCACCACACAGTCACAATTTTTTTCATGGGTTGAGAACTTTTAGGATCTCTTCTCACTGATTTTCAAATATACATCACAGTATTATTAACTATAGTTACAAGCTGTACACTATATCCCCATAACTTATTAATAAACACAAAAATATAAACCTGATGTTGTTCCAGACACATTACTATATAATCACCACTAATAAAGGTATTCAATATTGTCCCTCCCTTTAAATATCACTAAAATAAACTGTAGCTACGATATTATTAGCACTCCAAAGGAGAAAAAAAAAGATTTAATTATGAGCTCTTTTGAGGATCCAGATAAGAGTTTCTCAAACCACTGACATTTCAGGTCAGATAATTCTTTGTTTTGGGGGGCTGGCCTGTGCACTGTACGATGTTGAACAGCATCTCTAGCCTCTCCCCACTGGCTGCCATCAGAAACTTCCATACGTGGGGTCAAGCAAAAAAGTCTCTAGACAATATCAAGTGCGGGCCATGGGGTGGGGGGGCTGCAAAATTATCTCCAGGTGAGAACACTTCTCTAAAATAAGAATCTTCAATTAAATTAAAATTACATAATGGATCTTGAAGCCTCAATAGGCTCCCCATTCATAATTTGTAAGGGATTTGCCATCAAGTGGGAATAAAGGTATCAGTATGATAATCCCTTGATCTGTACAGGAAGTCCCTATTAATAACCCCTTCCTTTCTCTGCCTCAGTCACTCAAATATTCTGAAGGGTTTGGAGAAATTAAAAGTAAGCTTCTCTCCACTAGAGGGTGGGGAACACTTTTATTTGGTTAATAAGTAAGTAGTGCCCAATTTATTTGGCAGCTGATCTGACAATACCAAGATGTAGCCTCATTTCCTGCATGTTTTTCCTCTATATAGCACACATTCTTCCAAGTTTTAAACAAAGAACAGCAGAAACAAAGTAGAGGAAACGTGGCGATGGAGCAGGGAGTCATTCAACAAGTATTACTGAAGGCCTGTGATGCCATGGGGGATTGGCAGTCCAAAGGCAGAAAAAAACTAAGATGGATGAGTGACATACAGAGTAGGTCAGATTGTAATGAATGAGAAAAAATAAAGTAGGTAAGAGGAAATATGAAATGTCAAAGGTGACAGTGGGGTTAAAATTTTAGCTGGGGAACCAGGGATGGACCAAGCAATGAGTGAGAGTACTTTTAAAAAAGTACAATGTTCTCTAAATCATTTAATACCTGGAAATAGACCCTATAGTTAGGTTAAATTATAGATATTAATCCATATTCAGAACAGGAAGTATGTATGTATTTAAATAATCAATATATTGACTTTAATTATAATTCCAAACAGCAAAAGCAAGATCAAGTGTTAGCTTCCTAAAGAATATGATTATTTTGGCACACAGCAGCTCAGGAAGGACACTGCTGTAATTTATCTCAATGAACTGTGATAAACAATGAAGTAATGCATCTTCCCAAAAAAGGCTTTATAAATAATGAAATTCCTGTTTGTGATCTGGGCAATTACATAAAACTGAATTACATTCATTTTTTATATTCTTACTTCATTTGATCTTTGTCAGCTCAGGTCTAACAAGCAAGATGGAATTTTGTATTTGGCAAATAAAATAGCTTAAACCATGATCAAAAAAATTTCTATGTTCATATTCAGATCAATTATATAGGGAGGAATATGGTCAAAAGAAAAGGTTATGAACTCATGAATGAGTCATTCATTGCAATCACCAATTATCTGATCTCACTATTTGATAGCCTTACCCCACACTACCACAAATATAGCCAGTAGTGAGAACAAAAAGAAAAATGTCCCACAATCTGGCAGATTCTATTTTAAGCCCCTTTCTGTTTAAGCGCCTTTAAGACTCAGAAATCCCAAAAACATAAGAACTTTAAAGAGTAACACTTGTTCTTTTATGTGTTCTCTGTAACAACTTTTCTTTCAAAGAACAAGAGACCAAAGTAAATACAACATAAATCAAATAGAAATTGATTTTTTCCCAAAATATAGTAATTCTGAAAATGCCCAGTATTGTTTCGCAGCTGAATGAATGTTCAGCATTTTGTACAAATAAAAATCTATTAGGAAGAAACTACACATTAAATCACAGTAGGGCTCAGCTTTGTGTTAATGTTTCCAAAGGTCTTACTCTCTGTCATCAAAATGCAGTTCTGTGCTCTTTAAAGCTAATACCCAGTTCACTAGAAATTTATTGCTAAAAGGAAATGGTCCCTGAACAAAACATTCAAAGATTTCCACCACCGTAATTGTTTTTCCCCTTGTTGACTGCTCAATTCTTGAATGGAGGAGCCATTTATTTTAAAAACTGTAGATGACTTTACTAAGAAGCCTTTTCAAGCTCCAGGTCCTGAATAGTATAAAATCACATTCTTACAAAGCATATTAAGCACGGTTTTACAATTATCTGTTTCACAGATCCTCTGACATCTAGCAAGTCATACTGATTTTCTGACAGTAGTCATTCATTTGTCACACATTTATTATGCAAATAGTAAGTCAGGCCATGTACTAGGTCAAGGATACTGCATGAAGTGATCACAGTCACCTTAAGGGGACATGTAAATTTCAGCAATGAGAAAAGAATATTAGAAAAATGTATGAGATGTTTTAGGAGCAGAACAAATACCCAACTCTGCCTGAGACTGATTTTTTTCCCTGAAAAAAAAAATGCACCCAATATTTCCATTGAAAGCTTAAAACTCTTTCTTAGTCATTATCATTCTTCTGGGTAGCCTTCATCAATAACATAACACCCAACCTGATCAAAAACAAACAAACAAACAAACAAAAACCCATACCTTGTGGCTTTGGACTTGCAGCTGAGTGTTTCGTGGGTGTTTTTCCATTTATTCCCTGAGCCTCTTCATTAGATACATTCTGATCAACCAGTGGGGTCGTGCTTCTTTTCAAACAAGGTGGAACTATAGTGATCTTTGGACAGGTACTGCTGCCTGGAAGAGTTCAAAAAGAAAGGACAGGTAAATAGAGAGGTAGAGGGCAGCTATGTCCCATAAGTTAAATGTCCCATGAAACAAAAACAATCACAGATAGAAGACTAAGCAAAGCAGTACGTTTCCCATGTGTGCTGGCCTTGACAGAATTTCTTGGGAAAGATTTCATTCCATGTGCTTGAGAAACCTTGTAATGCATACTGACAGAGATCACCACGCACGCGCGCATGCACACATGCACACCCCCGCCCTCTCTCCCTCCTTTCCTTGTAGGGCCACAGAAAGGGCAGAATGCAGCTGCTACAGGGGAAGGCGAGGACTGGAGGGCCCCAGCACTCATCTGTTGCAAGCGTTCCTTTCCAGCGGCCAGTCACCAGTCATCGAGTGACTAGAGTGACTCGAAAGAACAAAGCAGGAAAGCACCGACATGACAGCTGACCTAAAGACTCCAGAAGAATGGTTCAGTGAGAAACGAACAAACACACACACACTCCTCTCACTCATGAGTGTACTCAGACTCCACATCTACATATATAAGCTAATACCCACATTAAAAAAAAGGATTATACAGATTATACTGTCATATCTATAACTCAGAACTCTAAAATGTTAAGAGACTGAAATACATCGTAAAACATAGATGTAGGAAAATAGATCAATTTTTGTTCGATTCCTGATGTAAGAAGTTAACTGTTGAATTTCAGAGACTTTTTAAGAAATCATATGCCACTGTTTTCTCTTTATACTACTTGTATTAAATTTCCCTTTCTTCTGGTTGACCCAGTGATATTAACAACAGAGTGGACCCTGATTAGGAGAAAATAAAATTTCTACCAGGAATATTATGATGACTAAATAAAGTATTCCATTTAAGAAACTATCACTGTTTAAAAAACAGAGTTTCATTTTTATAGAATCCAAATATCTAGAGAACTGTGAGATCAAAAGCCTTAATTATTCAAAACAAATGCTAATAAAATCCAATCAACTTTTTACTGAGTAAAAAAATTCCATTTTGATTATTAAACAGTACTAATTAAAAACTGCACACACTGCTTTATTTTCTGTGTTTTCCTTGAAATTTACCTTGGTAAAACAAATTTTAAAAGATATTAACCATTCTGAGTATTGTCGACAAGTTCGAGAGATCCAGTGCTACAACCAAGTAAATGGGTTTTCATCAGACACCCTTCTGCTAAAATGGGCTGCCAGCTGGATTAAGCACCGTTTAGCCAAACAGAACAGAGGCTTTGAATGCAAGATTTATAGATTTGACAGTATATTATGACAAATGCAAACAGAAGAAATAAAAGCTCAAATCTTTAAAGGTGTGATCCTATTTGCCTTTTTTAGAAAAACCATGTGAAGCAGGCAAAATCTAACTAAATAATCTGTAGCATGATATCTAACCACTCAGTCTTTTAAGAGCATTAGGATGTTTGTTCCACAGTGATCCCAAGGATGGCTTCCGGGTCCTAAAGGCCACCAGCTGGGGTCTGGAAGTATGGCCTTGGGACAGAAACAGTGAAAAGCCAGAGCTTAGCTCCAAGTCAGAGGCAGAAACTATAATGTGATTGTAAAATGAGGCACTGAAAGTACGAATGTGACTTATAGCAACAAAACTATAAAAAAGAGGCAGCTAATGGGTTAAATGAGAAAACAGATTATACTGAATCTTTGAAAAATAAATCACATTACATATTAAAAGATGAAACCACTTTAATAATTAGCCTATTTAGATACAAAAGATGTCTTGAATAAGTAACCTGAAATTAAAAACTAGGCCCTTTATTTCTGGATAGCAAACTTTCAGTGTATGATGGGTTTTATGCAAGTGTCATAGTTATTAGAGAGTTCTCCCATGAATGTGCCAAAAGGCCTGCAGTAAGAAATCAACCACATATCCACTTTCTTATAAATCCATTAAAGTCACGTTTACAATTTTTTTTGTCAGTGCAATAAATCTACAACTAGAAACTTGATTTTAGATCATTGCTTAACACCAGTCTGCAAACTTTAGCCACTATCACAAAGTATGAAAATATGGTAAAAGAGACAGAAAACACATTTTGAAAGGGTTAAGGGAAAAAAAAAAAGCAATGACAAATAGGCAACAGAGACCATTTGTAGCTGCAAAGCCAAAAATATATTTTTTAAAGATTTTATTTATTTATTGGGGGGGGGCATGAGAGCCAGAGCGGGGTGAGGGGCAGAGGGAGAAGCCGACTCCCTGCTGCGCAGGTAGCCGGATGTGGGACTCCATCCCGGGACTTTGGGATCACGACCTGAGTGGAAGGCAGACGCTTAACTGACTGAACCACCCAGGAGCACCAAAGCCAAAAATATTTACTATCTGGCCTTTTACATGAAAAGTTTGCTGGCCACTGCTCTAGGTCAAACACATCATGGTAAAGAAATGTGCCATAAAAAAAAAAAGGACCATTTCATTAAATACTTCATCTTCTGACATATTGGAATAGCAAAAAAAAGTAAAACTTTTTTTTTTTTTTTTTTGAGTGTTTATGATTAACTCGGCCTACTCACATTTGGAGACAGTTCTTGTTTGGGTGCCAACTGCATAACAGGGAACTGAAACCAAAACTGTAATCAGATGGTCCACCCATTCAAGAAATTTAATATTAACTTTTAGATTCCAACTTACCAAGAAGAGTGACTAAACAGTTAATCTTGGGCCCAGATACAAGTACAGTTATATTATGTTAGTGTGAGGGAAGGGGTCCTATTTAAATAATGTCTCTTCCTGAGGACTGATAATGTTTTCAGCCATGGTCCTACCCATTTTGCATTCCTCTGCATTTGGGTTACTGATTTATGCTTGTTGGGTCGCATCTCCTGTAAGAAATGTCTAGATATATGCTAACTGCAAAAAGCCTCAGACATTTTCAATTAATCAATCCAGCCTCATCTTTGACTTCAGCTAGAGAGGTTGCCACTATGCTTCACTTTTATTTATAGGTCTTCTTTTGTATCACTTGTGAGTGGCAGATAATCCATCTTAATGGTTAGGGTGACTTTGTCTCCTATTTGCAAAACTTTGTGTTGAGCTATTATTTTATTTTGCAAAATCATTCTCAAATAGCTCTTTCACACTCTTTGGCCATCCATTCCAAAACAAAGTCCACTCAGTTCTCTGATTCTACAGGCCTGCTCTCTTGCCATAGTATCCATTCCCCCAGATCACATCTTTCTGGCCTTGCTATGGCCATGTCTATCCTGCCTCAACCATTCATGACATCTCTTCCAACTGCACCAAGTCTCTAGTCCATAAAAGCTCAATGGACTCCCCTCCTTGGGACAAGAGGGTCTCTTAGATTTAAGAAGTAAGAAGTAGTGTTCTAGGGAAGACAAACTTTTTAGGACTACATTGTCCAGAGTAAAGAGATACCTTAAAAACAAACAAACAAACAAAAAACCCACAACTTATTTTTTTATGGAAGATTTTTTACTTGAGAGAGTGCGCAAGCATGAATATGCATTGGGGGAGGGGCAAAGGGAGAGAATCTTTAAGCAGACTCCCCACTGAGCGCAGAGCCTGATGTAGGGCTCTATCTCACAACCCCTGAGGTGACCTGGGTGGAAACCAAGAGTTGGATGTTAAACCAACTGAGCCACCCAGGCATGATCCGCACCACCCCCAAAACTTCCTTTGAAATATTTTTAGATTTATAGGGAGCTGCATTCAGGTTCCTAAAATTAGCATCTTATACAACCATGGTACATTTATCAAAACTAAGAATTTAATATTGATACAATACTAAACCACAGATTTAGTTCAGATTTCATCAATTTTTCCACTAACATCCCTTTTCTGTTACAGGATCCAATCTAAAATATCACATTGCATTTAGTTCTCATTGTCTCCTTATTGCACCCCAACCTGAGAGAGTTACTCGGTCTTTGCTTGTTTTGTATGATGTTGACACTTTTAAAGAGTCACGGTCAGGTATTTTGTAGACTGTCCCTCAAATTGAGCTTCTCTAATGTTGTCCCATGATTAAATTGGGTTTATGGGCTTGAGGGTAGGACATCATAGAGACAATGTGCCCATCTCACTGTATTACATCACTGTGTGTTATCAATGTGATTATCACATGTGATATTAACTTTGGTCCCTGGGTAAGGTGGTATCCGCCAGGCTTCTCCACTAAAAATATTAAAAGACATTTTCAACAATGTTTCTTATCATCCCTTCAAAAACTCCCCACTTGTCCTATAAATTCAAATAAGGGTCATATCTTCCATGTGTTAACTAAAATGCCTAGATTAAGAGATCAACTAGTTCTTTTTTTAAATAAACCCATTAAAGTTATAAACTCATGGTTTACAACCCTTTTGCAAAGGGGAACAAATCCATAGCCAGGAAATTTATCTTAGAATACTATTCGTTTTCCAAACTTCTAGAGCTCCATAATAACTTTTCCAGAAAAATAAGCAAACCATAAAGGATCTTAGAAAAGAATATATGATTAATAGTTTAAGAAATTTTCTTGGACCTAGGAATTCTACTTCTAGGAATGTACAGAAAGAATCCTGTGTGTGTAAAAGTATATGTACATGTACAAAAGTATACGAATAGTCGATGCAACTTTATGGAACATATGAACCATTGTTAAAAACAGAAAAACATAAGATTGGGACGATCTCCAAGACATTATTAAATAAAAGACAAAAAAAGCTATAGAAAAATATGTACAGTAGGACCCCCTTTAAAAAAGGAAGATGCATACAAATGTGCATAAATGCATTAGAAAGGGATGTCAGTAACAGGGCAAACTTAACTGGGGGAGTTGGGCGTAGGGGGAGAGGATGAATTGGAACTTTGTTTTGCTGTCTACATAGCTGTATCATTTAAATCTTTTATAATGAAAATGTGCTTTGAAATTACTTATTTTTTAAAATTATTTATTTATTTTTTAAAAGATTTTCTTGACAGAGAGAGAGAGACACAGCGAGAGAGGGAACACCAGCAGGGGGAGCGGCAGAGGGAGAAGCAGGCTTCCCGCCAAGCAGGGAGCCCGATGTGGGGCTCGATCCCAGGACCCTGGGACCATGACCTGAGCCGAAGGCAGACACTTAACGACTGAGCCACCCAGGTGCTCCTGAAATTACTTATGTAAATAAGAGAAAATCTATGAAAGTCATAGGTGTATTAAAGATTTAAAAAACATATCCTTTATGTTTGTACACCTATGTAGACAGCAGCATTATTCACAATAACTAAAACATGGAAGCAACCCAACTATCCATTAACAGATGAAGAGATAAACAAAATGTGGCTTATACATGCAACAGAATATTATTCAGCCTTAAAAGGGAAGGAAATCCTGATACATGCTACAACATGGATGACCATGAGGCCGTTATGCTACGTGAAATAAACCAGTTAAAAAACACAAATACTGTTTGATTCCACTTATACCAGCTATGTAGAGTAGTCAAAATCAGACAGAAAGTAGCACGGTGGTTGCCAGGGGCTGAGGAGATAGAAGAATGTAAAGTTACTGTTTAATGAGTACAGTGTTTCAGTTTACAAGACAAAGGGTTCTATGAATGGATGGTGGTCATGGTATCACAACAATGCCAATGTACTTAATGCCAATGAACTATACACTTATAATAGTTAAGATGGCAAATTTTATGTATTTTTAAAAATAAGGGAAAAGCTTTTAATTTAAAGGGGCACCTAGGAACCTTCCTACACTGTTGGTGGGAATGAAAGCTGGTACAGCCACTCTGGAAAACAGTATGGAGCTTCCTCAAAAAGTTGAAAATAGGGCTACCCTATGACCCAGCAACTGCACTACTGGGTATTTACCCCAAAGATACAAATGTAGTGATCCAAAGGGGCACCTGCACCCCAATGTTTATAGCAGCAATGTCCACAATAGCCAAACTATGGCAAGAGCCCAGATGTCCATCAACAGATGAATGGATAAAGGAGGTGTGGTATATATACACAATGGAATATTACTCAGCTATCAAAAGAATGAAATCTTGCCATTTGCAACAACATGGATGGAACTAGAGGGTATTATGCTAAGCGAAATAAGTCAATCAGATAAAGACAATTATCATATGATCTCATTCATATGTGGAATTTAAGAAACAAAACAGAGGAGCATAGGGAAAGGGAGGGAAAAATAAAACAAGACTAAATCAGAGAGGGAGACAAACCATAAGAAACTTTTTTTTTTTAAAGATTTTATTTATTTGACAGAGAGAGAGAGAGAGAATGTATGTGCATAAGCAGGAGGATCAGGAGAGGGAGAAGCATGCTCCCTGTTGATCCCAGAACCCTGGGATCATGACTTGAGCTGAAGGCAGATGCCTAACTGAGCCACCCAGGCACCCCAAGAAACTCTTAATCACAGGAAACAAACTGATGGTTGCTGGAGGGGAAGGGGGTGGGGGATGGGGTAATTGGGTGATGGACATTAAGGAGGGCACATGATATAATGAGCACTGGGTGTTATAGAAGACTGATGAATCACTGAACTCTACCTTTGAAACTAATAATATACTATATGTTAATTAATTGAATTTAAACAAAAAAATTTGGAGAGAGAACATTTCTTAACATAAAATGGATTTGATGATTTTATTTTTTTATTTTTTTAAAGATTTTATTTATTTATTTGAGAGAGAGAATGAGAGATAGAGAGCACGAGAGGGAAGAGGGTCAGAGGGAGAAGCTGACTCCCTGCTGAGCAGGGAGCCCGATGTGGGACTCGATCCTGGGACTCCAGGATCATGACCTGAGCCGAAGGCAGTCGCTTAACCAACTGAGCCACCCAGGCGCCCCTGATGATCTTTTAGATGTAAATATATTTTCAATAATTTTTTCAAAACTGGTAGTCTATAAAAACTGGTTAAAAGATATGATTAAATAAAGTAAAATATTGAAAAACTATTGAATAAAACTATATCTATTGAAAATTAATTTTATATTTAAAAAATGTTCCTGCAAAAAAAATTAACAAATAAAGGGGCACCTAGGTGGCTCAGTTGGTTGAGCATTGGACTCTTAATCTCAGCTCAGGTTGTGAGTTCAAGCCCCGCACTTTAAAATGAATAAATAAAATAAAATAAAATAAAAAATAAAAAGCATATCACTTGCTTAACGAAGAAAAGGTCAAGAAATATTAATACATTCAAGTTACCTAGCATTTCCTCTAGTATGTCTAGGAGCTCTCTCACACTCAACATACCCAAATCTGACACCACTGTCCCTCAACATTGACTCCAAACCACTGTCTTTACAGTCTTCTCCATCTCGGCTAATGGCAGCTTCACCTATGCTTAGGCCAAAAAAGCTTGGAAGCAACCTCAAGTCCTCTTTTTCTCTCACACTCTACATCCTATCCATCAAGAATTTCTGCCAACTCCACCACCTACCACCACCACTCCATTCCTATTATTCTGGCCTAAATAACCATAAACTTTAACTGGATTAGAGCAAGACATTCCAACCTGGTCTCCCTGCTCCTACCTTTTCCCCACTCCATACAGTCCATATTTTCAAACAGGACCAGAGAGACATCCCTTTAAAAAAAAAAACAAATCAGATCATGTCACTCCTGTGCTAAAATTTTCCACTGGTTCTATATTTCACTCAGAGTAAAAATTCACCTCCTTAAAAGGGCTGACAGGCTGTACATGATCTGGTCTTTGTCCTCTTACCACTGACCTCATTGCTAGTATCACCCCCGTTGTTCACTGTATGACAGTCACACTGGTTCCTTGCTGTCCTTCAAACAGGCCAAGTACACCTTTGGTCTAGCATTCTCCGCTGGAACGCTCTTCCCCCAGGTAATTGCTGGCTAATTGCTTTGTCTTCTTGACAGCTTAGTTCAAATTTTATCTTGTCAATATGGACTATTCTTATTAGCTGTATAGTTAATTTTTTTCCATAGCACTTACCACCTTCTAAAAACTACATTATTGAGGAAGGCAGTTTAGTATGGCAGCATAGGAAGACCCCTAACTCACCTCCCATAAGCAACAAATTTATAGCTACCTATGACGTAAATCCCCCTGAAAAAGACCTGAAAACTAACTGAACAGCTCCTCTGTAACAAGCAACTATAAAGCCCCATCAATATGGGTAGGAGAGGCAGAGAGGGTTTCACCAAAAACCTTACCCTTGCCGTGGCAACCCACAGTTAGGAAGGATGTCACAAATATGGAGTTTCTACTTGTGGAGCAAGGTGATGTGCCTCCCATGAGGCACCCTGACCCTTGTAACCTATACCAGAGAGATGAGAACCCTCAAAATAGCTGGTTTTGAAAACCAACAAGGCATACATTCAGAAGAATATAGGGCTGTAGGAAACACAGATTCCACTCTTAAAGCATCTGACTGTAGACTCACTCACCCTGGGACCCAGCACAAAAGCACCTAGACCTTTTGTGAATGAGATTCATTTGCTAATCTTAGAGTACCTGCCAAAAGGTTGTTAGGACTCTCTCTAGGGAGAGAGACCCTGATAGGTGCCATTTTTGCACTCCTCTCTACCCTGCTAGTGTAGGTAGGTACACCCCTCACAGGGATGTCCCTTGAGCACCTAGTTCTGGTGCCAGGGAAGACTGTGTTTCTGGTCCCAGCAGGTTTGAAACACTGGAGTGACAGTTCTTGATGGATTACCACCCGCAGAACACTGCAGAAACAGCAGACCAAAACACAATCCCACTCTCGTTTGAAACAGGACTATTTACTCATCCTAGAACTGCAGATGGAAGGACACACTTTAGGATTACTACATATTTAAAGGCCACAGACATGCTCTCAGGGAATGTAGGCCAGGGGACACTACCTTTGTGCCCTCCCTTGGCCTGGCTACAGCTCACCTGTTCCTCCCAGAAATGAGCTTATACACTGTTCTGGAGCCCCAGTCTTTCCAACTGTCACTAAGGGGACACTTGCACATTGCCTGGTCTGGAGGCCAGCAGGGTTTACAACTGTGGTCCCACCAGACTATATGTATTTGTGTATCTTAAAAGCTCCTGCCTGAGAGTTAAGCTTCCAATTAGCCTAAAGCTAAGGGCTGACTGAGATCCCACCTGCTGGAAGACTCCAAGGTCTAGCCACTCCCTCAACAACTGGGGCCAATCAGGAATAAATCACATTGCTTAGACAATTACAAAGGTTCGAGAGATAACAAAGGGCAAGGTTAGCAATAAGGTTCATCATCTACACAAGGCCACTCATCCAAGGCTGAGAGAGATAGCTGTTTCACCTAGTACACACAGAAATGAAAAGAGAGTCAAGCAAAATAGGAAGACAGAGGAATATGTTCCAAATGAAAGAACAAGATATACCCCTCCTCCAAAAAACACTTAATAAAACAGATGAGTGATTTATCTGATACAGAGTTCAAAGTAATGACTATGAAGATACTCACTGAACTCAGGAGAGGAATGAATAAACACACTAGAACTTCAAAAAGGAGTTAGAAATTTAAGTAGCAAACAGAAGTTACAGAGCTGCAGAGTACAATAACTAAACTGAAAAATACAGTAGAGAGGTTCAACAGCAAAGTAGATGAAACAAAACAAAGTGTCAGTGATCTGGAAGAGCAGTGAAACTCACCCCAACAGAGCAGCAAAAAGAAAGGAACTTTAAAAAGTGAAGGTAGCTTAAGAAACTTCTGGGACAACAGATTAACATTCTCATCATAGAAATTCCAGAGGAAAGAGAAAGGGTCAGAAAACTCACCTGAAGAAATAATGGCTGAAAACTTCCCTAATCTGGGGAAGAAAACAGACATCTAGATCTAGAAAGCACAAAGAATTCCCCAAAAATGAGCCCAAAGAGACACACACCAAGACACATTATAATTATAATGTCAAAAGTTAAAGAATCTTAAAAACAGTAAGAGAAAAAATAACTTCTTATGTATAAGGGAACACCCATTAAGACTATTAGCAGATTTCTCAGCAGATATTTTACAGGCCAGAAGGGAGTGGCATGTTATATTCAAAGTGCTGAAGGGAAAAACCTTCCAAACAGGAAAACACTATCCAGCAAGGTTATCACTCAGGTTTGAAGGACAGATAGTTTTTCAGACAAACAAAAGCTAACAGAGTTCACCACCACTAAACTGGCCCTATGGAAAATGTTAAAGGGACTTCTTTAAGCTGAAAAGAAAGTGCACTAATTAGTAAGAAAAAAAAACAGTAAAAACCTCACTGGTACAGGTAAATTTATGGTAACCGTAATGGATTAATCACTTATAACGCTAGAGCAAAAATTCAGAAGGCAAAAGTAGTAAAAAAAAAAAAAAAAAAAAAAAAAAAAAAAAGTAATAGTAACTATAATAATTAGTTAAGGGAGGGGTGCCTGGGTGGCACAGTCAGACTGAGCATCTGACTCTTGGTTTTGGGGCAGGTCGTGATCTCAGGGTTGTGAGACTGAGCCCCACATCCAGCTCTGTACTCGTGGAGTTTGCTTGAGATTCTTTCTCCCTCTCCCTTCCCCTCCCACTTGTGCTCTCTCTCTTTCTAAAATAAATAAATAAATCTTAAAAAAAAGAATTAGTTAAGGGATACATAAAATAAAAAGATGTAAAATGGGACTTTAAAAATATAACCACGGAGGGTGGGGAGTAAAAATGTGAAGTTTTAGAATGCGTTCACAAACCTAACTTCCTATTGACTTAAAATAAGACTATTTTATGTATACACACACACACACACACACACACATACATATACATATAGGCTGTTATATGTGAGCCTCATGGTAACCACAAAGCCAAAACCTGTAGTAGATACACAAAAGATAATGAAAAACAAATCTAAGCATAATATTATAAAGTCATAAAACCAAAAGGAAAGAAAGCAAAAAAAGAAGAAACGGAGGAACTACAATGCTGCCAGAAAACAATTAAAATACAAGACCCATATATATAGTGCCTACAAGAGATTCACTTCAGATGTAAGGACACAGAGAGTGAAAGTGAAGGAATGGAAAAAGACATTCCATGTAAGTGTAAACCAAAAGAAAGCTGGATAACTATACTTACAGCAGACAAAACAGACTTTAAAATAAGGACTGTAAAAAAGACAAAGATGGATATTACATAACAATAAAGGGTTCAATCCAGCAAGAGGATATAATACCTGTAAACATCCCTGCACTCAACACAGGAGCACCTAAATATATAAAACAAATTATTAGCAGACATAAAGGGAGAAATCGACAGCAAAACAATAGCAGTAGGGACTTTAACACCCCACTTAACTCAATGAATAGATCATTCAGACAGAAAATCAATAAGGAAACATCAGCCTTATACAGCACATTAGACCGGATGGTCTTAACAGATATATACAGAATATTCCATCCAAAACAGAATACACATTCTTTTCAAGTGCACATGAAACATCTCCGGGATAGATCACATGTTAAACCACAAAACAACTCTCAATAAATTTAAGAACACTGAAATCAAACATCTTTTCCAACTATAATAGCATGAAACAAGAAATCAATTAAAAGAGGAAAACTGGAAAAAAATCACAAATATGTGGAAATTAAGCAACATGATAATAAACAACCAATGGGTCAACAAAGAACTCAAAGAAGGAATAAAAAAAATACCATGAGACAAATGTAAATGGAAATATAACATACCCAAATCAAAGGGATACAGCATATGCAGTTCTAAGGGAGGTTATAGTGATACAGGTCTACCTCAAGAAACAGGAAATATTTCAAATAAACAATCTAACTTTGAACCTAAAGGCACCAGAAAAAGAAAAACATGTAAATTCCTAAGTTAGAAGGAAGGGAATAATAAAGATCAGAATGAAAAGAAATGAAATAGAAACAAAAATAAAAACAATGAAACTAAGAGCTGTATCTAAGAAACAAAATTGACAAACCTTTAGTTAGACTAAGAAAGAGAGGGCTCAAATAAATGAAACCAGAAATGAAAGAGAAGTTATAACTGACACCAAAGAAGTACATAAGAGACTACTATGAACAATTATACACCCAAAATGGTACAACCTAGAAGAAATGAATAAATTCCAAAAAAATATACAATCTTCTAAGACTGAATGATGAAGAAATGGAAATTCTGAATAGGCCAATCACTAGTAGGCAGATTGAATCAGTAATAAAAAAAACTCCCAAAAAACAAAAGTTCAGGACAAGACAGTGTCAGCGGTGAATTCTATCAAACATTCAAATAAGACTTACTACCTATTCCTCTCACACTCTTTAAAAAAACAAAACAAAACAAAAACAAGAGGAAACATTCCCAAACTCATTATGAGGCCAGCATAACCCTGACACCAAAACCAGGCAATGACAATACACACATACAAAATTACCGGCCAATATCCCTGATGAACATAGATGCAAAAATCCCCAACAAAAATATTAGCAAACTGAATTCAACAATACATTAAAAGGATCATACACTATGATCAAGTGGGATTTATCCAGGGATGCAAGGATGGTTCAACATTTGCAAACCAATGTGATATATTAATAGATGAAGAAAAATCATTTGACAAAATTCAACATCTATTTATGATAAAAGCTGTCAACAAAGTGGGTATAGATGGAATTTGTCTCAATATAATAAAGGCTGTATATGACAAATCTACAGCTGTCTCATACTTAGTGGAGAAAAGCTAAAAGCTTTTAAGATAGGTACAAGACACAGATGCCTACTCTTGCCAGTCTTATTCAGCATGGTATTGGAAGTCCTAGCCAGAGCAATTAGGCAGGATAAAGAAATAAGATATCCAAATTGGAAAGGAAGAAGAAAACTGTTACTGGAAACAACATGATTTTATATATACCAAACCCTGAAGGCTTCCAAAAAACTGTTAGAATAAACAAGTTAATACACAAAAATCTGTTACATTTTTAAACAGTATCATCAAACTATCAGAAAGAGAGATTAAGAAAACAATCCCATTTACAACTGGGTCAGAAAGAACAAAACAGTAATAAACTTAACCAAGGGGGGGTCAAAGACTTGTTCACTGAAAACTATAAGGCACTGATGAAAGAAATAGAAAAAGATGCCAATAAATGGAAAGTTATTCTATGTTCATGGATTAAAAAATTAATAGTTAAAATGTCCATCTATCCAAAATAATCTACAGATTCAATGCAATTCCTATCAAAATTTCCACTGGTACTTCTCACAGAATAAGAAAAATCAATCCTAAAATTTGTATGGAACCAAAAGAGATCCTGAAGAGTCAAAGCCATCCTAAAAAAGAAGAACAAAGATGGCAGGAAGCATCCCATTCCCTGATTTCAAACTATATTACAAAGCTATAGGAATCACAACAGCATGGTACTGGCATAAAAACAAGACACACAGATCAATGGAACAGAATGGAGAGCCCAGAAATAAACTCATGTGTATACTGTCAATTTATTTACGACAAAGGAGCCAAGAAGAATATACAAGGAGAAATGGACAGTCTCTTCAATAAATGGTGCTGGGAAAACCGGATAGCTACATGCAAAAGAATGAAACTTGACCACTTTCTTACACCATACACTAATATTAACTCAGAATGGATTAAAGACCTGAAACCATAAAACTCCTAAAAGAAAACCTAAGTGGTAAGCTCCTTAACATTGGTCTTGTTTTTGTTTTTTTGGGTTGGTTTTTTTTGGAGGGGGGGGTATCTAACACCAAAGGCAATGGCAACAAAAGCAAAAATTAACGAATAGGACTACATCAAACTAAAGGCTTCTGCACAGTGAAGAAAACCATCAATAAAAATTTAAAAAGCAAACTACTGAATGGGAGAAGATTTTTCAAGTCATATATCCAATTGGGGTTATCATCAAAATACACAAAAAACTATAACTCAACAACAAAAAAACCAATGCAATTTAAAAATGGGGAACAGACACATAAAAAGATGCTCAACATCACTCATCATCAGGGAATACAAATCAAAACCACAGTGAGATATCATGTCACATCTGTCATACTAGCTAGTATCAAAAGGACAAGAAACAAGTGCTGGCAAGTATGTGGAGAAAAATGAACCCTTATGCACTAAGGATGGAAATATAAATTTGTGCAGCACCTATGGAAAACAGTATGGAGGTTACTAAAAAATTAAAAATAGAACTACCATATGATCCAGCAATTCCAGCACCCAAAGAAAATGAATGTGCTAATTTGAAAAGATATACGTACCCTTATTTCACTGTAGGATTATTTATAATAGCCAAGACATGGAAACAACCGGAGTGTTCATCATTGGATAAATGGATAAAGAAAATGTGGTATAAATCTATACAATGGAATACTAATTGTCATTTAAAAAAGTGAAATCTTGTCATTTGTGACAACACGGATGGACGTTGAAGGTAGTATTACGCTAAGTGAAATAAGTCAAAGACAAATACTGTATGACTTATCTGTGGAATCTAATAAACAAAACAACTGAACAAACAAAACTCATAGAGAACAGACTGATGGTTGCCAGAGGTGAAAGGGGTACAGTGGTGGACTAAAAGGGTGAAGAGAGAGATTCAAGACGTACAAGCTTCCAGCTCTAAAAAAAGTCCTGGGATTGTAATGTCTACAGGCAATAATGTATTGCAAACTTAAAAGGTAAGAAAGTAAAATCTTAAAAGTTCTTATCACAAGAAAAAAAATTGTAATGTTGGTGAGGGATGGTAACTAGACTTACTGTGGTGATCATTTTGCAATGTATACAAATATTGAGTTATGTTGTACACCTGAAACTCACAGGTTGTATATCAATTATACGTCAATAAAATTAAATCAAAACATTTATTTATTTATTTATTGTCTGTGTCCCCTGGTTAGAATGTCAGCTCTGAGAAGGCAGGGACCTTTGTTCTGATGTATCCTAGGAACATCACCTGCCGCACAGTAGATGCTCAATAAATACTTTTGAACAAATGAACTCTAAAGACCTTAGGCAAGTTTCTCTTCATTTGCCTACCTTTTTAGTTTCTATTTCACGAGAGATGTTTTCTAAATTTCAACAGTAAGTAAGTAGATATACAGCTATTTGAGAGCCCAGTTCTAAATAAAATTTCAAACATTTCCATTCGTATCTAAATTTTAAAAGTCAAGGTCATTTCTACACAAATACTGAGTATCTAGGAAAAACCTTTTACCCGAGTAATCTTTCTCACAACCCTGCAGATTTCTAAACATCTGGAATTGTGTAACTATCCAGATGTCTTGATAAAAACAGCAACAGCTAAAAATCCCAGCAATTGACTCAGATGTCTCCATCCATCATAATCTGTAATTTCATTTACATTTACTAGAGTCACTAACAGGCAATATAGGCTGCCAATGTTTCAGACCTCATGAGATGATGTTACCTAAAATTATAGAATTTTATACTGTCAGAGAAAGCAGATACCTTGAGGTCTTTGAAGTTCAAAAGCAGTATGAATTCAAAATAAGCCCTGAAGGTAGGTAACTGCAGGCAGTCAATATTTTTCAAGGCCCCATAGCTGGATGAGCACAAATAAAAAGTGTAAAAAGGCAACCGTTGACTACTGTATTTTTCTTAATCAAATGCAACAATTGCATGAATGCAATGAGATCAAAGAAATGTACAACCTCTAAAGACACAAAGTTTTCAAAATAGAAATATTTATTTTATGTTCCTGAAATATGCTCCATAATTATTTACTGAATTTTTTTTTGCTATACATAAGGAATGAAAAAGATAACATTTCTGAAGAGTACTATTGTCTGCTCCCTTAAAAGTTAGAATTCCGTTAGATGAACTGAAACAAACCACACTAAGCTTGTCAAAATTCCAGTTTTGAGTAGGAGATCACAGGGGAGGCCCATGGCCATAGTGCCTGTTATGCTGCTAACTACATTTTATCACAATTTCAATGTTGGCGCTAGGAATCTGAATGTTTCCCCCTTTCAGTGTGACCACTTGTTAGGTCCCATGAATCCCTGCATAAACATGTTGAAAGTACCCATTCCACAATGACTTCTGTATTGGTGCTGGGACATGGTATGATCTTAAACACTGAACTTCCTCCAGCACCCCCCTGCATGAGGAAGGGAGCTAGGGGTAGTTCTTCCACCCCTAAAACCGATGGAGGTTCACTTTTTGATTATATTCAACTAAGGATGTTGGTCAAGATTACAGAAAACTCTGGCTATTTAAAGCACAAAGATTATTCTGTCTGCAGCGTTGACTAGAGCGGAAGGTGGCAGTAAACAGAAACCACAATTACATGTGTTTCTACTTGCAAAGGGTGGTTCTAGTTGACACCATCCAGAGTTAGAAGAGGCCCACAGCCTGCTGTGCTTTACCTGATCAACTGTTTTCAATTTACAGTAACACCCATTTCTTAGTTCCTTCTTTTTTAAAAATATTTTATTCCTTTATTTGAGAGAGAGCACAAGCAGGGGGAGAGGGAGAAGCAGACTCCCCACCGAGCAGGGAGCCCAGTGCGGAACTTGATCCCAGGACCCTGGGACCATGACCTGAGCTGAAGGCAGACGCTCAACTGACTGAGCCACCCAGGCGCCCCCTTTAGTTCCTTCTTCTTACTGCAAAGCGTAACCAGGTGGATTAAACTGGGCCCTAGGTTCATCTAAGCACCCTGCATTCGCTGTGCCAGAACTTTGGCATACTGATTACTTCAAATAAAAATTACTTGAGACAGCTTGTGCAAGGACACTCAGATCCTCCTCTGTCTTCTTGAAAGCAGAAAATATATCTTCTGTGTGGAAGGTACCTCTCCCTGTACCAGGGGTAGAGATATATTTATTATGGAGAGAAGGAATGTAGAGCTCAGAGGCTGCATAACAACCCTGGTTACTTCTTACTAACCTACCACCTTAGCCCAACTTCTGTTTGGGAACTTCAATTAGTATGGAATTCTGAAGTTTTCTTTGTCCTGTCAATTCCTCACTATTGTCTCTTTGCCTAAAAAGTATAAAAAGTGCCTGCCTTGGTCATTCCTTTAGGTCTCAATTTTATTACCGGGCCTCCGTACACACATATAAAAGTGTGGCTTTTTCTCCTGTTAATCTGTCTCAGGTAAATTTAATTCTTAGTCCAGCTAGAAAAACCTTGGACAGAGGAAAATTTCTCCCTCCCCTTGAATACTCAGTGCTATAGGATGTCAGGGTAGTGGATCAGGGAACCAGATCCTTTGTCTCTCTCCTCCGTCCAGCTTCCGCAGGCCCTCCTCGCTTGCCTCCTTCTCTGCCTGCCTTGCCTGTATTTGCCCTGACCACTGCCTAACTTTTGACTTACCAGCACTTGCTCATACTGGCTTACTTTCTCAGCACCAGTCATGTGCTTCAGTGCCCCACCCCTCTGCTTCTTCCAGGGATGCCCAATAAACCATTTTGGATCAATTCAAGCCAAATAATGACTCTTTTGCAAATTAATACAATAATTAGTTTAAAAGTACATGGCCTGCTACAGAGAACAGTATTAGTAATGATAAAATGATGTGTGACATGTGCTGTGGAGAATTTACTGCAGATAATTTTAATCCCAGACGATTTAATCATTATCCTTCACCCTTTACCATGATTGTAAATATGTGTCCTGGACTCCATAAACCTTCTTCAATCTTCCTCCATTTGACATTAATCATAATTGCTATTTTGACAATGAATCTGAAAATTTGACAGTGAATCTGACAATTTTCTGAAAAGCACATTGAAGTACTTATGACCACTTAAAGAAATTCGGTATCAAATTTTAACAGGTCTTTATGCCTCCAAAATACAAACTGTTCTGTCAGCAATGAAAATATCTAATGATCAATTGCAAAGAGATTAACAGAACCTATCAAGTTTCTACTTCATTTCATTCTTTGTTTTTTCTTTCCATCTCTACTTAAATGTACTAATAACTCCCTAATTAAAAGTGCCCCTGGACTCTGCTAACTACTGGGGACAGGAGGACAAATAAACCATAATCCTTACCCTCATGTAACTCATGATTTAAAAGAGAAAAGAGATATGTACAATTCCATGGGTATCTGGAATGCTCAACTTCCCCCACTTCCCTCATCCCCCTGCTAACGGCACTGGTCTGAACGCGGGCTAAACACATGTACCATGCCCATGGCAGAGGCAGAAGAGGAGAGAGGAGCGCTAAGACATCCTGAGGGCAGCACAGGGAGGGGACTGGCTGAAGAAGGCAAGAACAGAGAGCAGTAAAAGAGGATGCTTGCTGAGGTTCCTGGCTAATGTGACAAGGAAACAGTGCCTTTCATTTTAAGAAGGCAAGTGTTAAGTTTCAGAAGCCTGTGGGAGTGCCCGAATGAACAGTATGCCCTGATATTAAGTTCAGCCATTCCCAAACACTCCATCTGCCTCATTTTTCAAACTCATTGTTAGATTTTTCAAATATATTCCTTTTGATACCTTTAAAAAAATAGCATTTCGTTGCCTTTTAAGGGAGCAGGGCAGGCCTGTTTTTTCTGAGGCAGGGCCAACTGTACAGAAGCTCTGACTCATTTTTTGTTGTTTTTGGTCTCAGTAATCGTGGGTTAAATCACTTAACCTTTTTTATATAAGAAGGACTAATTTCCTTCATCTTATTAATAGCAGTAGTAAATACCAGTCAAGTGATGAGGCTAGAGGGAAGAAAAAAGAGCAGTTATTGAGAGCCTGGAGAACATTTTTGGGTATTTGCCAGTTCCTTCAGTCCACTCAAGAGCCCAAGCGAAAAACCACAGCAACCTTCATAGCACCTGCCATATGCCCTAGGGCAGCCTCTCCCAAAGTGTGTACTGGGAAGCTCTACTCTGACAACAGGATCTCTCATCCCCATCCCCCCACCCCACCCCTGTCCACTCCATTGCCCACTACCCCCACCATGAACAACAATGATTCTGTGTGAAATACTAGTGACCTGCCAAATTTTATAGCTTTACCTCGTATTCCCATGATACCAGTGGGCATATTAGAGGCTACAAAAAGCCCTAAAGTAGAAAAACCTGTTTGACTTTGAACCCAGTATATCTCTAGGAAAATGTGCCATCATAACAAGTCAACATCCCATGGGGGCTAATGTGTCTTGGGACACATTTTGCGAAAAGTTGCCCTAGGATCCTTCCTGCCTTCTGACAGCTACAGCCTTGGCCATTCCCCCACACTTCCCCATCTCCATTACTAGCATCTGTTCCTGACTTCGCCATCATTTTGGCTGCCCTCATGACCTTGACTCAAATTGAGCTGAAACTCTAGCCTGCCCTCGGCTCTTGGAGGTGATGCTGCTGCCCCCAGCTTTGAAGCTGCTCAATATCATGACACAATATGTTGACCGCAAAAACAGCACTAGGGGCAGGCCCTGGATGTTTGAGTCCTGCAGTCTAAAACTGGAGTTTTAGAGCCCAGGTGAGATCACAATTCTGTAATTCTGTGAGTCCACTTTCTCTCCACCACTCTCCTCCTCTCACAGGCAAAATCCCACAGCCTAGCAGACTTGAAACTTAGCAAACACAGAAAAATCTCCAAAGGGACTTTTTCCCCCCTTCAAAGTGGTTATAAAATAGGATGTAAAGTATTACAATAATTAACCACGCAGAGAATAGCAATATGTAGAATACTGTGGACAGTTTTATTTCATTGAGAAAAGTATCCTAAGACCCCTGAATGTAAAAGCACATCATTTGCCTTTAATTCTGCTGAGTCACAAACAGATTCAAATGCTCCTTTGCTCTGCGACCTCCCTTGGGTTTAAATACCAAGATCAGGCAAAACAATGTGTTTGGTAGGAAGCTTGACTTCTTCCTGAAGACTTATAACCCATATACCAACAGGGAATTAGAATAGGCTTATGCTCCCTGGAAAAAACTAGTTTTCAAAATGGCCTTTTCTCAACTGATTTGTTCTCTAGACACCAAGAGGCATTTGGATAAATGCAGTACAATGCATAGCTTCAGACAGACAGACACTGATGCTGAGAGACATATCCTTCAGTAACATACGTTGTTTTCCTGTCACAAAAATATTAACAATCATAACTTGGGATTTCATAATGCTTTAAAACTTACACAGTATACAACAGATTTGCTACTGTTAACCATAGTAGTAATAAAACATAACTTGTTTATTCTGAGCCAAGTATGCAGAACGTGAGGCACTTTATATTCATTTCATTTGCTCCTTTCAAGAATCCAATGAAATAAAGTCAGGCAGGCATTGTGGTGTCCATTATGAAGGTGGTAAATGGAGGTGGTGGTAAGTGACTAGGCTAATGTTAGAGGTCACATCTACATAGAGTTTACCCTCTGGATAAGGACTCCAAGTTCATAATTCTTTGGCTTTCACTCAGAAAATCATCAAGTGATTACATCTGTTATATTCCAGCTATTTGCCTTGATCCTGTGCCTCCATTTCAACCAACACTGTGTAGCCAGGAGCTTCAAAAACTCCCACTTAAGACATAGAGGTTAAGAATGTGAATTTTGATTTGGGGTAACTAAACAGATCAAAACAGAGTTCCAGACTGCTCTGCCTCTTCCCTGCTTTGACCTCCTTCTCCCTTGCCCTTCAATTATTGAGATTTCTCATCTTCTTGCTCTGCTGAGGCCAAGAAGACCTCTCCATTATATACTCTTACACATTTTCTTTGAAGACCAGTGGGCATATCACTCAGGTTCCGTCCATGACAGTCCAGTCCTAGTCAGCGCGGGGCTGCACTGTGGTTCCTGCTACACTTGACTCAGACTCTGCAAGGAGAGGCCAGGAAAGACCTCATGAGGCACTTTCACATATATCGCACCACATTTCACCTTCAGCCTCGACAGAAGCATGTAGGACAGAGATCTCCATGTTCTAGTAAGGTTGGTAAATAGTGGTAAAGCCAAGAGTCACACCAGGGCTTTGGATTCCAAGGGCAGTGCTCTTTCTACCACAACTATGGTCAGGCCTATGTGTGCTTTGCACTGCAAATGGACTCATGATCTGGAGTGCTATTTCCAGTATTTGCTCTGTTCTGCCAAAGACTCCACTCACCACATACAAGCATGATAGTGATCTTAAATCCAAACGAATTGAAATATTGAGAAACTAAACATACTCTTGAATCACTAACAACACCCTAGTTATTACAAAACCAAGTTTAGGAAATACTTTTTTAAGAGCATTATGCTAAGCGAAATAAGTCAGAGAAAGACAAATACCATGATTTCACTCATATGTGGAATTTAAGAAACAAAACTGATGAACATGGGGGAAGGGAAGGAAAAATAAGATAAAAATAGAGAGGGTGGCCAACCATAAAGAACTCTTTTAACTATAGGGAACTGGGGGTTGCTGGATGGGAGGTGGGTGGGGGGATGGGCTAACTGGGTGATGGGCAATAAGGAGGGCACTTGATGTAATGAGCACTGGGTGTTATAGGCAAGTGATGAATCACTAAATTCTATCTTGAAACTAATAATACACTATCTGTTAACTAACATGAATTTAAATTTTTAAGAAAAAGAATTACTTTTTTAGAAATAAAGTCTTAGAATCTGCTCTAAGACATTAGGATAATAAATGTCCTCAGAGCAAATCAGATCTGTATTCACTTCGAGAATTCTACCAAACCCAGCAACTACAGCCTGCCACAGACTTCAAAGAACTGACGTGCATTTCCTCTCCATAGCTGGCGTATGTGCCACCTTTTTTCCCTACTGGAAGACTGGTTACATGGGTTGGATAGATAATAGAATAGATTGGATAGATAATAGAAAAAAGGTTAAAAGTTGCATGTATACATTAATTCAGTAAGTATGTACTTAGCACCTTGCAAGAGAGGACACCAAAAAGGGATCAGTAAGTCCCAGTGATCAGTGTTTAGGATCACTAAGATCCTCACCCTGCTCTCAAGTAGGAAGTTTAAAATGCCCCTGAATCAGGGGGCCAACAAGCTACAGCCCACAAGTCCCTTAGCGGGAAAATTAAAATATACCTGAACTCAAAGTCTGCAGTCCACAGCTCACAGAGCAAATCTGGTCCACCACTTATTTTTGTCAATAAAGTTTTACTGAAATACAGCCACACTCATTTTTTTTGTGTATGATACTTTCTCACTAAACTGGCAGAAGTGAGTAGCGGGTGACAGAAACCCTGTGTTCTGCAAAGCCTAAAATATGTATGATCTGGCCCTTTGCAGAAAAGGTTTGCAGACCTTGACCTAAATAATCAAGTAAAAAACCCCCACAGATTAGTGGTCTAAGTGCTATATAATAACACTATTATTACTATAGCACTATGTTATCACTATAAATCCTCCAGAACCACTCTTGGTTGTCCCAGCTAGCAATGTGACTTCTTCAAGTAAAAACTTCTAGGTTTCAGGTAACTCGTTAATGGCATCACGGCACAATTGATCTAACATAGTTTATCTAGCACATCTGGGCTTACAGATGACTCTGGGGTAAACTAACAGTGTTAAACCGTATGATCTTTACTTTCTTATTGATCTAAATCCCACATGCCTACTATGCTATTAATTCAGTTGCCTTCCTAATATTTTTAGTAAAAATTATCTTCCCCAGCTATCTACTGCATGTGAACCACTAAGCCAAAAGGTCATGCTTTTGGTCAATAGTGCTCAACCATGAATCACCTGTGGAGCTTTAAAAATGAAAACTGCAATACCTGCGCTGAACCCCAAGTCAATGAGATCACAATCTCTAGGATGTGGGACCCAGGTATCTTTGTTTTGTTTTGTTTTGTTTTTTTAAAGATTTTATTTATTTATTTGAGAGAGAGAGAGAGAGAGAGCACAAGTGGAGGGGAGGGCCAGAGGGAGAAGATGACTGCCTGTTGATCAGGGAGCCTGACTTGGGGCTTGATCCCACGGCCCTGGGATCACGACCTGAGCCAAAGGCAGATGCTCAATCAACTGAGCCACCCAGGTGCCCCACAGTATATGTGTTTTAAAGTGATTGCAAGGTGCAGTCAAGATTGAGAACCACTATTTCTGGTGTTGTAACAGGCATAGATCAAATTAGTATTTGCAGTGGAAGCTATATGAAATGAATTTTTTAAATTTTTAGCTGTTAGGCTAAAGTTCCACCAAAATTATAAAGTGGAGATACCATGAAGATTTAGTGAAATTTTAATAGAAACGATTTAGGCTCACAGCATCAAGTGGCTATTTAAGCCACACCAAAAATTTAATCTCAAGAATGACGCCCTCTTTGCTATGTGGTAGTAAAGTAAGATTATGTGATTTTAGAATCTACTACTGAGGGGTGCCTGGGTGGCACAGTCAGTTGAGCATCTGACTCTTGGTTTCAGCTTGGGTTGTGATCTCGGGGCCATGGGATGGAGCCCCGTGATGGGCTCTGTGCTCAGCGTGGAGTCTGCTTGAGACTCTCTCTCCCTCTCCCTTTGCCCCTCCCCACCCTGTGCAAATGCATGTGCTCTAAAATAAATAAATCTTAAAAAAAAAAAATTCACTACCACAAAAACCCAAAAATCTAGACATCCTCTGTGTATTTGAAAAGGTATCAGCTATAAGCCTTGAGAATCCAAAAGAGGGAGATTATTTCTGGCTGAGTATGGAAAGCTCTGCTATGAAAGGAGACTTCTAAAACAGTAAAATTAAATTTTATGGACTTCACGAACTCTGAAATAAAAACAGATGTAAGAAAAGAACTTGAAGGGCAAAAGAAAGTTGTTTTTTTCTAAGAGCTATAGCCAACTCATTTATTCAAGATGTCTGGTTTATAAATTAACCAGAATCTTGGCTTTTCCTCTTCCTTCTACCCACTGCCAAACTATTTTCCATTTATTCACAATAAATTTATCTGCAGATCCAGAAAGAAGAAGAAAATCAAACTGGCCAGTGTTGATTAAGGTTTGACAAGGATGTTGCTAAGACCAAAGAGAATTGTTAATTATCTTAATCATAAGCAACCAAACACTGACTACTGTTTCTCTTCACACACACACACACACACACACACACAACCTTTTCATAACCAAATCCTTCCTGACTGCTTATTTTCATTAATTCGGTACCTGCTTTTCTGAACTTGATTTCTCTAAACCTGATTCCCAGCAGCTAAAACATTCCAGCCTAATACTCTTTATTTTTATTAACTAGCGTCTGCAAGCTTCTGCCTACTTCACTTTGCCTCCTTAAAATTATTGGCTGACTTCTACTTCTCAGCCCGCTGTCTTCCTACACTTTGTTTTGCAGTTATTGACACTGTTCATTCACTTTTCAAACCTAAATTTAGCTTCATAGCAATTATGGATAAAAATGAACTCTACCAGGGCGCCTGGGTGGCTCAGTTGGTTAAGCGTCTGCCTTCAGCTCAGGTCATGATTCTGGGGTCCTGGGATCGAGCCCCTCCCTGCTCCATGGGGAGTCTGCTTCTCTCTCTCTCCTTTCCCTCTCCCTGCTTGTGCTCTCTCTCAAATAAATAAAATCTTAAAAAAAAAAAAAAAAAAAAAAAGACCTCTACCAAATAGGAAAAGCTCCTTGGGGCCAGCAAGTCCTTCACCATGAAAGCTACTTATTTAAACACACCAATACAATCACTATAGTCCAGGACCAGCCAGACCTGCTGTGGGAACCAAGGGTAGTGTTTATCTGGGAAGTGCATTTTTTTCCTAAGAGGAAAGAGGGTAGATTAGTAAAAGGCCAAAGTTTTGACATGATTATTTACTTTGTGACTATGAGAAAGTTACTTACCTTTATAAATTAGAGAAATTTTTACTTCTCTAGTGTCATTGCTTAGGTATGGGTTACAGGTAGGTAGTATGTGGACCTCAGTACTTTTATTTGAAGAGTGGCAATTTTTAAAAAATCTGACAAGGTACGTAGGTGACTTTCTACAAAGAGGTTTGGAGACAGTGTCTAATCTATCCCAACCCACTTTTTTTCAATACCCTTTCAAGACAAACATTAATAAAAATCCCATTTTACTAAAAATTTAATATTTAACAGCTTAACAAGTTAGATATTTACTTTCCCTGCTGTGTAATCAGACCAGCAGGCCCCGCGGCCTCGTATTTTTCCCTGGCTAGGTTCTAGAGCAGGAGCACAATAGCATTGTGTGTTTAGCTTCTAACAGTGTAGGGGATTGTTTCAGTCATGCAAAACGTAAAAAGCAAATATTCCATCTAGCTTTTCTATTATTTCCTTTTTTTTTTCTGGCCGACAGAGGAAGGAAGAAAAATAAGCCAATTCACCAAATATAACCACTTTTCTAATTCTGAATTTTAAAACTGCATTATATATGTCATGTTTAGTTATGTCTAAGAGGATTGTTCCTACAAAGAAAAAGTTTATTTTATTCATTCCATGATATAACCAATCTTATTTCTCCCCTTGCTTAAAATCCTTTAACGGGACTGCAAGACCCATAGGAAAAAAACTCCAATTTGCATAAAAGACTCTTCACCATCAGAGATCTCAGCATTAGCCATCAGTCTACCTGTAAAGGTTTCATGTCTATCTACTCACAGCCACACACAACCCAAAGCTCTAGCCACACTCCTATCTTCTCCATTCCTGGAACATAATTATATTCTTTTCTTATGTCTCTGTATGGTTTTGCCTATGTTGGTTCCCTTAGCTTAATAGTCTCCTTAATAGTCATATTAATCTCGTTCCAAAGTCACTTTTTTGAGGAAATTTCCTTGAATCAAACAGTGAGCTGTCCCTCCTTTTCTGTTCTCCAAACACATATTTTGTATCTATACTATTATATATGTCAGTATAGTCACTGCTTTTATCTGTGTCTATGTGGAGACATACTTAAACTTCCCTGAAGGCAGGAATATTAAAAGGTTTTTAGAATTGGGTCTAGTGAGGGGCGCCTGGGTGGCTCAGTTGGTTAAGTGTCTTCCTTTGGCTCAGGTCATGATCTTGGGGTCCTGGGATCGAGTCCCGCATCGGGAGCAGGGAGCCTGCTTCTCCCTCTCCCTCTGCTGTCTCTCTCTCTCTCTCTCTCTCTGTCAAATAAATAAAATAAGATGAAATCTTTAAAAAGAGAATTGGGTCTAGTGAATACAGTAGTTCCCTGCCCCACCCCTTATCCACAGGGGATATGTTAAGACCTTAGGTGGATGCCTGAAACTGCAAATGGTACTGAATTCTATATTTACTCTCTTTCCTATACATACATATCTATGGATAAGGTTTATTTGATACATTAGGCACAGTTAGAGATTAGCAATAAGAGAGAACAATTATACTATACCAAGTTATGTGAGTGAGCTCGCTCTGTCTCTCAAAATACCTTACCGTTCCATATTCACCCTTCTTCTTGTGAAGGTGTGGGATGATAAAATGCCTGCACAACGAGCTGATGTGAGGTGAACGACACAGGTATTGTGACATACTGTTAGGCTACTACTGACCTTCTGAAAACACGTCAGAAGTATCATCTGCTTGCGAAACCGTGGATGAAGGGGGACTACTGTACAGTTATGTTCCCTATCTCTAAACACGTCTCCTTACCATTCTCCTGTATCTAAATATAGATATAAAGAAGTACAAAAAAATATCTTCTTTGCTCAATATTTTCATTCACTATTTTGCTATTTTCCACTCTAAATTAGCAACTCTGATAGAAGTAAATCAAGAAAAAATTTTTATTGGGCAATGTTAAAAGAGAAAAACTGATATTCTACATAAATTGGTAACTTCACCAGTTCAATAGACATCAGGGGGGCGTACATTTACAAAGTCACAAAAATAATCCTTTTCAAGCTTTATATACTTTTTATTATACTCAGAATAGATTTCATATTTCTAAGAAGTCATGTGACCCAACAATGTATCATTGTTATTACTCAAATAAATATATTAGCATATGGCAAATAACAGTTCATAGAATTTAACTGCTGGTTATAAATTTTAAAATGCAGGTCAATTTCCAATTATCCAGATGAATTTGGAAAGAAACTGGATGAAGTATAAACACATAAATAATTCTCACACTTTAATCCATGAATTGGTTTTCTACCCCCTTTAAATCAAGCTTTACAAGAACTTATTAAGAGGAAACATTTCTATATTGTTACATTATTTTTTTTTAAAGATTTTTATTTATTTATTTGAGAGAGCGAGAATGAGAGATAGAGAGAGCACATGAGAGGGGGGAAGGTCGGAGGGAGAAGCAGACTCCCCGCTGAGCGGGGAGCCCGATGCGGGACTCGATCCCGGGACTCCAGGATCATGACCTGAGCCGAAGGCAGTCGCTTAACCGACTGAGCCACCCAGGCGCCCCTTGTTACATTATTTTAAAGATTGTATTTATTTATTTGACAGAGAGAGAGATACAGCGAGAGAGGGAACACAAGCAGGGGGAGTGGGGGAGGGAGAAGCAGGCTTCTCATGGAGCAGGGAGCCCGATGTGGGGCTCGATCCCAGAACCCCGGGATCATGACCTGAGCCAAAGGCAGATGCTTAACGACTGAGCCACCCAGGTGCCCCTAGACTGTTACATTTTATATTAACTTCATTCTTTTCCTATTTTCCTCCTTTGGGAGAATTTCAAAGTTAAATGCCTTAAATGCAGGAGGAAAAAAACAAGAAAAAGAAAGTGGGGAAAGTACATCCTTAATATGTAATAAAACATCTTAAACATTTTATTGTCATCTTGCCATAATTTTCTCCATGCAAGTGGTTCCCCAAATTTCTTGGTCTCACACCCCAAAACTTCTCCCATCTATTTTCTCTCTCCAACAGAGCCCTGTAATTCATAATCCAAAACCACTTATTGAGCCCATCTATGACTTCAGTGTCATTCTCCCTTTTTCTTTGTTCTTTTTAACGTGATCAACTTGACCTCCAGACTTCCAATGGGAAGACACTCATGACTCAGATTCTGCTTAACAGGGAAGACCAGAAACTAATAAGCAGAATATTTACTCTATGAAAGCGAATTGAGGGGAAGAAATGGAGAACACCACAAATATGTATAACTTATTAACTTCTCTATATTCCTGCTCATTTAACTTTAAATTTCCTAACAGAAAAGTTCACAAGTATTAGAAATGTACTCATTCATATAACAAATATTAACAAAGCACCCAGTATATATGTTACTGTTCTAGGCCCTAGAGATAGAACAGTGAACAACACAATAAAAAAATACATTTATATAAATGCTAGATGGCAAAAAGAACGATGAGGAAAACAAAGATGAGTAAAGGAGACAGAGGGCTGTTGGATGGGGCAGTTCAAGAAAAGCTTCCCCAATCAGGTGACAGTTGAGTGGACCCGAAGAGAGTAAGACACACAAATATTTGGGGGATTAACATTCAAGCAAAGGATACTACAAAAGTGCTAAAATAGTAGCACAGTAGATATGTTCAGGAAGAAATAAGAGACAACATGGTGGGGAGGGGGAGAAAGGATAGATAAGAACGAACAGGGAACACATTTGCCATCAAGGTCAGAGTTAAGAGTACAGGTTAGAGTCAGGACAGGCAGGACCTGGTCTATCCCTGAGAGGACAGAGGCTATTCCTCTGACAGAGCTGGGAATTCACTGAAGGGCTATAAAGCAGAGGAGAGACCATGATCTGTTTTCCTTTTTTTTTTTTTTCTTTTTCTTATTTGAGAGAGAAAGAGAGAGAGAGAGAGCACAAGCCAAGGGGAGAGGCACAGGGAGAAGCAGACTCCCCGCCAAGCAGGGAGCCTGATGCGGGGCTCGATCTCAGGACCCTGGGATCATGACCTGAGCCAAAGGCAGACGCTTAAATGACTGAGCCACCCAGGCGCCCCTCCCATTTTTTAAAAAAAGATTTTATTTATTTCTTTGTCAGAAAGAGAGAGAGAGAGAGAGCACAAGCAGGGGGAGCGGCAGGCAGAGGGAGAATCAGACTCCCCACTGAGCAAGGAGCCCAATGTGGGACTCAATCCCAGGACCCTGAGATCGTGACCTGAGCTGAAGGCAGATGCTTAACCAACTGATCCACCCAGGCGTCCCTGTTTTCCATTTTTAAAGGAGCACTCAGGCTGTTGGGTACAGAACAGACTCCAGGAGGTCAAGGGCAGATAGGAAGTTATTGGAATAATCCAAGGAAAACTTGAGTGTGGCTTGAACCAGTGTAGCAGCAGGAGAGATGTTAAAACATGGTCAGTTTGAGGTCTCTTAAAACAAGATTTGTTGACAGATTGGATGTAAGAGGAAAAAGACTGAACGAAGGCTAAGGTCTTTCACCAGAGCCTAAGAAATAAGAGTTGCTAACACAATGACATGGAGAAGGCCACAATGACTTAGTGGGATTTTTTTTTTTTTTTTTTTTTTTTAGTTAAAAATAAATCTTGGAGGTGCTTCAGTGGCTCAGTCGGTTAAGCATCTGATTTCGGCTCAGGTTGTGATCTCAGGGTCCTGGGATTGATCTCCATGTGGGGCTCCGTGCTCAGCCGGGAGTCCGCTTCTCCCTCTCCCTCTGCCCCACCCCCACTCACGCACATGTGTGTGCGGGTGCATGCCCCTGTCTCTCTCTCAAATAAATAAAATCTTTTTTTTTTTAAAGAAAATCTTATCTATATTCATTCTCTAAGAGGAGAATGAGGGGTTTTCCCCAGGCCAGGTTTCAATAACCACATGTAAAATGACCAACCTCCAAGGCTAACACTATTTTCCTCCTCATAGGCATTTTCCTTCTGCTGCTTCAACATAGGACCAACTACAGACCCTTGGTCAATTAGCAGAGGGCAAATAGTCTTAGAAGGATCTGATCTAAAAAGGGCTTAAGGGTACTATGATGGGGGACAACGCAGAGAATTACAGAGTGAAGACCTTTAAAAATATATTTCAGGCCAGTAAAAATTGGATCCCTATTTTATAAACAACAAAGAACACAGAGAGTAAAGATTATCAGAGGGCAGATCAGAAAGGGAGTAGGGATAAGGTCTACAGGCACCAAGGAAAAGGCCTTTTTATTTTTTGGATGAATGGTGTTCTAGTGTCTAAGGAGAACTGGGCAAGTTTAAATCCTATCCTTGGATCACAATGTAAGTTACATACATTTTGGATGACTATGAAATGAAGACCATATTATCATCCCCGCAAAGATTAAATAATACTTGCTACTGAGTCATTCATCACACTTTCACTTTTCAATTTCCATGTGAGTTTGCCTGTAAGTATAGGTTTTAAAAAGGAAAATTTCTTCCAGTCATTAAAAGAAGATAAAACTTTTACAAAATAACATGTACACTAAATATGCATGCATAAAATGTTTTCTTAGACAATATAATAGCAACAAAATAAACCACTGGTGTGTGCAGGAAGTGCTCCATTACTGTCCTTTCAGTTTAAAAACCTTAAAAGGAACTTCTGAAACCCACATTTCAACAGTGGTCACTCACTATAGGGAGATGTCCATCAGAGCAGAAAATTCTAGTAGTTCTCTCTCCATTTAAGAACTGCCTTCCAGGAGAGAAGATCAATTCCTTATTGATTCCAGTCATCCTTAACTGTTTGAAGATGGAATGAAAAGGGACAGAAGCTGTTTCAAGCAAAGAGAGAACTTCAGTAATGGAGAAAGAGAATACTTCTTTGTCACTTTAAAAAATACTTCCATATTTAGAATATGATGGTAAACCATGGAAAGAGGACATGAACTCTGAAATTATTTATGCAAGAAGAGTGGAAGCCCCATAAAGGAATCAAGGCTTCCACCTAGATGACAGAGGAAGCAGGGCAGGCACGGACTGGGCTCCTTAATCTCTAGCAACTCCTGGAACCTGGGAGCGGAGCCAGCCAAGGCCGTGCAGCTCCAGAAAGGAGCCTCAGCTTCTTGCTGCAGTACCATGACCAACCCCGCCCTTGGGCTTCCACACTCAGTGCAAACCCCACTTAGGCCACAAGAAAGAAGGAGAAGGAAGGAGTGACGTCAGAAGGAAGAGAATCTTGGTAACTATGAAGGCCTCCTGTTGTAAGGTGCAGCTCATCTTGTTTAGCAATGGACACATTCTTCAGGCGGGTTTATATCCATGCAGAAACAATGGGAAAATAGCTACACAAAATGAACCCATTTCAGTCTTAAAAAATATTTTTAGCAGAAATTTCCTGTCACATGATTATATTTCTACCACACAGTAGAATTTCATTCCTCTTTGAAAGTCAATTTCCCATTTATATGCTCTCTAGAACACTGCAGGAAAACAACAGTGGCTCAATACCACTAACAATTAAAAAAAAAAAAAAAACAAATCCATGTCTAGCTCTACTATGTTATCTAATATGTAAAACCCAGAACACTCAGTCTTTTGAACTTTACTAAAACAACCAGACTGGGATGGTGGGGGGCTGTTTGAACAGAACGCTGCTCCATGCAGTAGCACTAGAAAAGGATTAGTGGTAAACATTTGTGAGCTTTGTTCACACCAGAAACAGAAGGAAAAGAAAAAAAGAAAGTTCTTGCTTTCTTTCTCTGCATTCCTCTCCTTACTGACTGAATTTTCAAACTGTTCTAATGTTAGTAAGAATGAGTCAGAGAAACAGAACTTAAACAAATTTGTACTTTGCTAACCCAGAAGACGCCTCTTGAAAGAGCCAAAAACCTTGAATTTAGTACATATTTTAATGTTAAAGTTGAAAAATAACGTGAACCTTATTCTTAACATTAAAACAAAACCACACTCTGCCACTTGTATGTCCCTCAGCATGCTGTATTATCAACTGATCACACACACTATAAAGAAACAAGAAAGATACACTAGAAAATGAAACCACTTACCTTGATCTGTGGACATGACTTCACATATACTGATAATTAGTCTACTTGGGTTTGATAAAATATTTGACTTTACTCTTTTAATGATCATGAGATGAAATCTCACTCCTGGCTTTAAAGCCTCTGGTAGACTGGAGATCACACACAGGATCAGCCAGGAGCCTGCACCAAGGCACTGTTTACTTCAGGGCATTCTTAGACCTTGACTGCTCAAAGACAACCTCATGCATAATATGCCACACCTCCCCAGAGGAAGGGCTGCTGCAGTGCTTTTCATGAGGCCAAGTATCTGAAGATGGAGAGACTTCTATTTATTATGGTAAAATAAACAACAACGGAGACACATGGAAGCTTCAAGTGAACTAGAAATACATTTGGGAATACGATGGTTTATAAACTAATTCCTTAACTATTAGTAATGCTCTAAAAAAGCCAACATGAAAACAGTTTGTTTCCACTTTAACTGGGTCCATGCCTTGGACTGAAGAGGTTACAGATCCAGGATTCACAGGCTTAAGATGTTAAAATGTCGTTTTGAAGGATCACAAATGTTATTCTGTCACTTCAACCTTCCATTTTAGCACAGCTCATTGAGCTTGGCAAATAAATACTACTCACAGATTTCCTAAGGAAACCAAGTTTTATAGGTTATTTCAGAACACTTGTTGGCTGGTATAATATTTATTACTCATTTTTATATATCTTTATAAGTTTGTATCATTCAATAAGTACTTTAAAAATTCCTGATCCCCTGAAATATTAGAAAATGTCAATAAAAATATTTATAAAATCACAATGAAGTAACAGGCTACACAGACATCACTCTCATGGTTGGAAATAATCTCTCCAATCCCCTCCTCAGGGTGTCCACACGCAATCACTGTCACACTCCAGTTGCATCAAATCACCTGGATGGCATTTTAAGACATATGTTGCCTAATCCTATCTCCAGAGTTGAATTCAACCAGTCTGTGGTGGAGCTCCAGGATCTACCTTTCTAACACGCTCCCAAGTGACACGGACACTGCTGGTCTGGGACTGCATGTCAGGGACCACACTGGGAGAACCACTGGGGCAGAGACTTGCCTGTCTGGAGTCTTGACTCACTCACTGATGGCCTAAAGCTCTGATTCCCTTGCACCTGCTTAGGCATTGCTCAGTGTCAGGGCACGAGGGCAATGTTCAGGATGAGGTATGAGGGGCTATGTACTCATTCAAATGAGACTCACAGTAAGTGAGTCTCACCAGGAAGTGAGGGTTATCAACTTAATTCTTAATAAAAAAATCTACTTATATATTAGGCATGAATAGGTTTTACAACTCATCTAAAAAGAACAGATAATTAGAGGGGTGCCTGGGTGGCTCAGATGGTTAAATATCTGTCTTTGGCTCAGGTCATGATCCCGGGGTCCTGGGATGGAGCCCCACATCGGGCTCCTGGCTCAGCAGGGAGCCTGCTCCTCCCTCTCCCACTCCCCCTCCCCCAGCTCATGCTCTCTCTGTCAAATGAATAAAAAAAAAAAAAATCTTAAAAAAAATAGATAATTAGAAACATGGAGAAAATGAGTCAAAGAAAGAAGAAATCTGAGTCGTCTTTTATTTCCTTTGCAAACTCCACCCATGTGTTTAAATTTCACTGTGGCAGGAAAACTGTCTATATTTGATTCCAAGACCACTTAAGCTTGGCAAATTTCAGTAATGTAAAAAACAGAACATTTCCCTGTCATAAAAATGCCCCAACTTCTGTGCTTTCTGAGCTTTGATAGCAACGTTTAAATTATAAATTCAGGTTTGGTTTTCAAACAAATAAATAGCTTTTCTTTTTTTTATAGTTAACATTTACTTTGTGCCAGGTACTGCTAGGCACTTTCCATGGAGCATTTCATTAAATCCTCACTGTAAGGTATTAATAATTTTTCACTATTTTACAGAATCTTTTTTTTTTAAACATTTTATTTATTTATTTGAGAGAGAGAGAGAATGAGAGATAGAGAGCACGAGAGGGAAGAGGGTCAGAGGGAGAAGTAGACTCCCCACTGAGCAGGGAGCCCGATGCGGGACTTGATCCCGGGACTCCAGGATCATGACCTGAGCCGAAGGCAGTCGCTTAACCAACTGAGCCACCCAGGCGCCCCTATTTTACAGAATCTTTTATAAAATGAATAATACAGGTAACGTAGGAAATAGTAATTCCCATTTTGCAGAAGAGAAAACGAGGTTTTTTTTGTTTCTTTTTAAAGATTTTATTTATTTATTTGACAGAAAGAGACACAGCAAGAGAGGGAACACAAGCAGAGGAAGTGGGAGAGAGAGAGAAGCAGGCTTCCCATGGAGCAGCGAGCCCGATGCGGGGCTTGATCCCAGGACCCTGGGATCATGACCTGAGCCGAAGGCAGACACTTAATGACTGAGCCACCCAGGCACCCCAAAACGAGGTTTAAGAGGTTAAAAATTCTGGCCAATAACACTAGTAAAATGACAACCTTTAAAAAATTAAATTCACTTTTGTACATTAAGATATAATGGAATCGCTTTTGAATTTTTATAGATGAAAGCCAGAAAACCAAAACATGATTTGCAGCTAGTAAGTGATAATTAAAATAAAGTATAATTATTGACTCTCATTGCCCACAAGTGGTAATCTATGATTATATTCAGCATCTACCACAAACTTGTACTAAATTCTAAGCTACCCAATAGTAGCCAGGGACGTTTCTTACAAAGTTAAACATGCACTTCCATATGCCCCAGCAATCACACTCCTAGGTACTTAACCAAGTGAAATGAATACTTACATTCACACAAAAATCTGTATAGGAATGTTTACAGGGGCTTTATTCATAGTCACCAAAAGCTGGTAACACCCATTCATCCTTCAATTAGTGAATGGATAAGCAAACTGGTAAATCCATGCAATGGCATAACACTGAGCAATAAGAAGTAATCAACTAAGGACACTCACATGTGCATTAGAAAGAAGCCAACTCATAAAAATAGAACTACCTTATGACTCAGCAATTGCACAACTAGGTATTTACCCAAAGGATACAAAAATACTGATTCAAAGGGGCACTTGCACCCCGATGTTTATAGCAGAGTTATCAACAATAGCGAAATTATGCAAAGAGCCCAACTGTCCATCAACTGATGAATGGATAAAGAAGATGTGGTATGGGGCCCCTGGGTGGCCCAGTCAGTTAAGTGTCCGACTCTTGGTTTCAGCTCAGGTCATGATCTCAAGGTTGTGAGACCCAGCTCCACCTCGGGCTCCACCCTGGGCATGGAGCTGGCTTAAGATTCTCTTTCTCTCCCTCTACCCCACCCCGCCCAAAAGATGTGGGCTGTGTTTGTATATACATATATACATATATATGTGAAATATTATTCAGCCATCAAAAAGAAAGAAATCTTGCCATTTGCAACAATGTGGATGAAGCTAGAATGTATTATGCTAAGCGAAATAAGTCAGAGAAAGACATTCCATAGTATTTCACTCATAAGTGGAATTTAAGAAATAAAACAGATGATCATAGGGGAAGGGGGATTAAAAAAAAAAAAGGAGGCAAACCATAAAATGGACTCTTAATGACAGAGAACAAATTGAGGGTTGCTGGAGGGGAGCAGGGGGGGAATGGGCTAAATGGGTGATGGGTATTAAGGAAGGCACTTGTGATGAGCACTGGGTGTTATATCTAAGTGATGAATCGCTAAATTCTACTCCTGAAACCAATATTACACTATAAAATCTTGAAACATAAAAAGAAAGAAGCCAACGTAAAAGGCTACATATATATAATTCTATATGACATTTTGGAAAAGAGAAACCTATAGGGCAGAAAATAAATCTGAAGTAGCAGGTGATGTGGAGAGGGACTGATTGATTACAAAAGGGCATGATAAGTACATTTTTTTCTTTAAAAAAAAGTCACTTATTGTGGTAGTGGTTACATGACCATATGCAATTGTCAAAACTCAGAATTCTACCCTAAGGAGGGTGAATTTTGTTGTATATAAATTCCTTAATTTTAAAAATTAAGAAGCAAATAAAAGCAACAGGCTATGAAATGAATAGTCTTAGTGTAAACCCAAAACCATGATTTTTGGTACATTCATTGCCTTTCCCATTAATAGTAAAGATAATCACTGGTTCATTTTATCTGTTTCCTATGATTTTAAAAAAATCTTAAATTCAGAAGTGACTTAATTAGTTCCCCACATAAAGTCCATTTGGGAACACTGAAGTTTGCAATAGTATATTTAAAAGGACCTTTCAAATAAATGTATGGCAACTTCATTAATTTAGTAAGATTATTTGTTAGAGATATCAGCCCTGAAAATACCTAAAGTCAATGCTAAACAACTTACAGCTATTCACAAAATACCCTGTGTCCTGAGGACTTATCGGGCTGGCCCTCACCTCTTATGCATCTCCTCCTTAGAGACAGAGGTTATTCCTAACAAATTGTTGAATAAGGACTTAGAAATTCTGCCCCACATTCACATGGTATTTCATAACCACTTATTTTTTCATTATATTGACCTCAGTTTGCTTTTTGTGTTAAAGGTTACTTCTATTCCTTTCAATAGCTTACTATTTCTAATGGAAATGATCTAAAACAAAAATTTTACCATGTAATTTGTGCTTCCTGAACAAAATTTATCTACAATGTTTTTAAAAAAGGTGGTGGATTAAGTTGTCTGGCTGGCCTTTTTATTTAAAGCTACCCAGCACATCATCTGTCATATAATTGAAAACTTCCACATACTAATGGCAAAAGTGGCTTTAATAATTATTTACTAATAAACTTATTTTGGCAATAAATAACAGGACAGTTATACCAAGTGAATGCTAGTATTTAACCTTGTTTAGATACAAGGAGTAGGAAAAAATAAATACTTGTGACTTTCAATTATCAACTAAGGAGTAAAATTCTCAAACTCATTCTCCAATGTTATTTAACTGAGAGGC
The DNA here is from genome assembly GCF_003265705.2 of Callorhinus ursinus. NCBI lineage: Eukaryota > Metazoa > Chordata > Mammalia > Carnivora > Otariidae > Callorhinus > Callorhinus ursinus. Next base: position 3,277,993 of record NW_027397089.1, read on the forward strand.
AACCTCCATTTTCACAGAACAAAACCAATCTGAATCTTAACCCATTTTGCACTCTTTAGTCTTCTATTAACAATCTAATAAAATCAAATAACAATTTGATATTAAAATGATTCCCTTGTTAGCCTAAAAAAACACATTTTAATTTAAAAAGCCAACCAACTGATGCATAATTTCCATTTTGCATGTCTGAGCCTTAATGAAGTAAGACCTACAAATTTTTGAATATGTGCCAGGTAAATGCTGTTGCTTAAATATTTTTGTACCAAATTATTTTTATAGAGATCTTCAAAGCAAGCCTACTATCCCTGAATCTTCTTTTAAAAAATATTTAATATGTTTTATATTAATTCCACAGTTAGATGCTTAAAGTCCCAACCACATAGACAGTACCCCTCAGACCAGAGTTTCTGGATGGATGATAATACAATCCTAGATTACACTGCTGTCCATTCTGGGTTCTAATACAATTCCATTACTCTTCTACTTTGGAAGCCCATGGAAAGCTACATATCTTTCTTATGGCATGTGGATAGGGATAGCTTGTATATTTTAGGTATATAGAAGAAACATTGTACCTGAAATGTCATCTGAGTTTAATAATTCTCTAATAAAAATAGACAATCCTAGAGAATAAAAACACTTTTCTCTAACCTAAATTATGGAATTGGATTCCACACCCCAATTTATAGCCTGTCTGATTTTATCAGTATGGATTTCCTCCATCACACCACTCATTTCACATGTTCGCATACACAGCTCAGCAGTAAAAGCACTTTAAGTTGGTGATATGTCTCTCTTTCGGCATTTCCCCCCATTACAGTCCACCTTCACATCTGGTAAGCTTTTTTTTTTTTTCCGTTTAAAGATTTATTTTTTGAGAGGGGGCGCCCGGGTGGCTCAGTCAGTTAAGTATCTGCCTTCAGCTCAGGTCATGATCCCAGGGTCTGGGATTGAGTTCCACATCGGGCTCCTTGCTCAGCGGGGAGCCTGCTTCTCCCTCTGCCTGCCGCTCCCCCTGCTTGTGTTCTCTCTCTCTGACAAATAAATAAATCTTTAAAAAGATAAAATAAAGATTTATTTATTTGAGAGACAGCTTGTGAGCATGCAAATATGAGCAAGAGGGAGAGGGAGAGAGAATCTCAAGCAGACTCCCCGCTGAGCACAGAGCCCAAGTGGGGCTCAATTTCATGACCCTGAGATCATGACCTGAGCAGAAACCAAGAGTCGGACTCTAGACCAACCTTGCCACCCAGGCATGCTTTTTTATCTCATTTAGCCTTTATCCTAATCCCAGGTAGTTGGTATTAACTAAATTCAAAGGAAAAACAAAGTTAATTGATAAATACAGTGTTTCTTTTTTAATTATGACCATTATTATTTTTGCACAGCTTCTTTGGGTTCCACCTGATCAATGCCAAGTGACCACCCTACATGAAAGAGCTGTGTATTTCCTTGAGGAAACCACATTCACTTCAGCAACAAGTTAATTCTGAGATTTCAAATTCTACAGTCCTCATCTTGCCACCACCTAGAGTCCTCCCTTTCCTAAACTCTGGAATGAACCTATTCTTTAGCTCTCATAATAGCCTCATTTAGAGAACATCTACACAGCACTTAATAGGATGCTGGACACACACTAGATATCCGTTTCTCTTCTCTGCTCAATCCCTATCACAGTCCTCCTGCCTCACCCACCTCACAAGAGTCACTCTTTACAGATGCTTTCTTTGGTAGTTGCTTGTCCTTCACGGCCGCTCTTTCCCCAGCGTGCACCACAACAATGTCTACCCACAGGGTTCTGGTGCTGAGGCTGCCATTTTGTGTGAACAAAATACTGTTGCAACTATTTTAATGGATCTAAAATTTCAGTTAGGGAAGATGAAAAGTTCTAGAGATGGCTGATGGTGATGGTGGTAGAACAACGTTAATGTATTAATGCCATAGAACTGACTGTACACTTAAGAGCAAAAATGGGGGTACCTGGGTGGCTCAGTCATTGGGCATCTGCCTTCGGCTCAGGTCATGATCCCAGGGTCCTGGGATTGAGCCCCGCATCAGGCTCCCTGCTCGGCTAGAAGCCTGATTCTCCCTCTCCCACTCCCTCTGCTTGTGTTCCCTCTGTCTCTGTCAAATAAATAAAATCTTTAAAAAAAATTTAAAAAACAGCAAAAATTGTAAATTTTATGTTATGTATATTTTACCACAATAAAAAAATTACTGCAACTAGAACATTTTGCACCATGAATTTATGACACCCAACCTCAGCCAGCCTATCCCTGCTATGGTCAATTTATTTGTTCGTGCTTATGAATTCCCTATCATAGACTCTCTACTGCCTATACTATTCCTTCGCATTCTTCTCTCTTCAGTATCTACTCTGGACAATGGACCCACTTGAAGGCTACAACTCCTCTACTATGCAGAAGATTCTAAAACATTTCCAGTACCAACTTCTCTTTCAGCTTCATGCTCTCATTTCCATATATCTGAAAGCGACCTTCTTCATTAGAGAAGAGAAGACTGAACTTTATCTTGAAGGATTAGTGAGGTTTTGTTAGGCAGCAAAGGAAGGCAAAGCACCTGATTTCAGGCTGTATGGTGAAGACATCTGTGGCAGATTTGTAAATGTTGCTGATGCTTGCAGAACTATTCATCACTTGCCGGCTGATATCCTCAGTGGCGTCTCACTGTGCTCAGAATGAATCCAAACTACACACAGGCCTAAGTCTCTGTCCCCTGCTTACCTTTCTAGACTCATTTCTTGCCGCTTTGCTTTCAAAGTATGTTCCCAAACCATATTCCCTCTATCAATCACTGGTTTTGAGAAGGAAGTCAAGAAAAATGTTTTCTTTTCATAAATTTCCACAGGAACCTATTATTTTTTCCAACTTTGAAATAGCCATGCAGCTTCCAGAAAAGGCTCCTCTGAGGCTTTAAGAAAATAAAACTTAGGCTTTGCCCTTGGCAGGTCAGATAAAGGGTAAAGTACAGCCAGTTACTTGCTACTAACTTGGGAGAACAGAGAGAGGGCTTTGGTTTCTCTCTTTTTTTGATCAGCTGCCTCATCCAGACTTCTTTTTAATTACTTGTCTTCCTTTCCTCAAGATCCTAATGCACAGCTTGCTGGTATTAACAGCAGCTGCTTAGCCTTTTGTGTTGGCCCAAATATTCTTAAAGGACAAACTCAGAATATGGAAAGAAAAGATAACCTAAATATAACCAACACCATCCTGTCTGCAAATCACCGATTCTACTTATTTCTTCCCTTTTATCCCACAGATAATAGCACACTTAAACATGCAGTTTCCTTTTTGATGCAATCTCAGGAATATATTACAGAAATAAAACTGCAAAGAAAGAAAAGAGAGTATTAGTCCTTCCAAATTTCAGTAGGCTTTCAGATACCTTTTTCTGTGGTACGAAAGATGATCAAGGATAAAAAGAGAAAGAAAAAAAAGAAAACAGCCAATTACCATCATATGGGCCTTAAATTGATGAATGAGTACGTGATAAATTACAAATTTACTTGCTTGAAATTTTCAAATTATTATCCTAGCAATCTGTCTATTGTGAACCTTACCAATAATGCTGAAACAAATTTTCAATATTATACTAAGGATGATAAAATATCCATATAGTCTTTAAGACCTAACAGTTTGTACATTAATCACTAGAACTCAAGTAATCTCATATTAGTAAATAGCTCACTGTCTGTGGAGCATAATCTTTGTCCTCTACACAGGGTAGCAAAGGCAAATATATTTAGCATCTAGGCACGTAACACAAATGGGTAAGGATACCAGTCTAAAACAATATGAATTAGAATTACTTGTAGCAACCTAGAGAATGGATTTTTTTTTAAAATTTCAAAACTCAAAAACACTGTGTGGATCAAATAAAATTTTGAGCCATCAATTTGAGGTTTGTTCTGAAATTGTTTTATCCATTTATTCACAAGGAATTTCTAGCCCCTACATGGGGCTTAATATAGTATACATGGCAGGCTAAGCACCTGGGAATTTTCTAGAAAGTCTGCACCATCACTTTCAATGGCATCTCATTTTCCTTTAACCACACTATTCTTTTCAGTTCCTATGGCCTTAAGGTCTTTCATATGAGTAGGTCTCACTAACCCCTGTAGGCTTCCTTTGAACGCTCATTTACAACTGTAATTAAATGAAAGTTCATGCAATGTCCTTGTTCAGCATTTGTATTTCCTACCATTCTCAAAGCTTCTGGAGAACAAGGACCATGACTTTCCTCTTTATTTCTATAGGCCCTCTGCACATTGGATCAGATGCTTAATACAATCTCATTAAATGGTCCCTTCCAAAGAGTCAAAGGGAGAGCAGACAAGTAGAAAGGTGACTGACAAGTCTGAATGGAGCCCTGTCACTGCCATGGGGGTAGGGAGGCCAAGGAGGGCTTGCTAGAACAATACATCCAAACTTTATGATGGCACAACCCTCTCAGTATGAAAACTGGGCATTGCACCTCCAAGTGTGTATGGATACATGGGTATATGCATAAGTTAAATGCATTAAACACAAGTATTACTGCAGTAAAATGCATACTGTAAAATACAAAAATAGAACTTAAAGTAGGATGAGGTAAAGATAAAATACTATTTTTGAAGGATCAGTCTGATTCAATCTGTTTTGTTTTTTTAAGTCTTGATTAAATATTTGGTGGTATAACCCTTTGAAAGAGCAGATCTAAGTCGGTTTACTTCCACACTTGGTTTTAATGACTGCCCCTAATTGAGGAAAATTCACTGTTCTAAAGGGAATACGTACATCATTGGCTGCACTTACTAAATCATGATACACATTTTTAAATCCCATCTATTGGGGCACCTGGGTGGCTCAGTTGTTGGGTGTCTGCCTTCGGCCCAGGTCATGATCCCAGGGTCCAGGGGATCGGCCCTGCATCGGGCTCCCTGCTCAGCGGGAGGCCTGCTTCTCAGCCTCTCCCACCCCTCCTGTGTTCCCTCTCTCTCTGTGTCTCTCTCTGTCAAATAAATAAAATCTTAAAAAAAGAAAAAATCCCATCAATTATGCAAAAGTTTTCCTTGAAATTCTTCTAGTGTATTTCCATCTGCCTTGATGTCTTAGAAAGTGTTACTTTTTTAATTTGGTCTAAAATCTACTATAACTATCTCAAAGATTTTTAAAACAAGCTAAAAAAGATCTTGTATTTGAGTTTGAATATGTATGCAGAAATAGTTTTTTTTTAAAAGGAAAATTTTTTTTAAATGATACACTTATATCTATTTTGGTGATGACACAATAATGGAAACATTTCCAAATAGTCATTTCAAAAATGTTTTGTCCATAATGCACTTTTCCCTCTGTTGGTTGCAGTTACTTTCTCACTCACTCATATGTTACCTTTACCTCAAAAGGACAGGTTTTATTTTTTCAAATATATCTGCTAGGTAAGAACCTGTTAAATATGTACTGACAGACTTCTCTTCACAAGAAGGGTTAGTAAACATGGAATATTTGTGTTTTTTTGTAAGAGAGAAAGATATAAAGATCTTTGGTCTGACAACTCGTTTAAGTATTGTGCCATTATATAACCTACAAATCTGATGTTTATGATGACTTGTCACCAAATATTGCCTGAATTCCAATACATTACCTAAGATACCTAATCATCACAATTACGTAAGATAACGTAATCTTGGTCTTTTTAACCAACTGTGCCTAAAATTCCATGGGCAGAAAAACCAGTGATTCTTCAAACATTTTCAGGATTTCTGGGTAAAACTCATTCCTTCCATTAGATGCTTTATCTAGCACTTTCCATTTGCTGGGGTTTAGCCACCAGTAAGCATAAATTTGATCAACAAAATCCATGACATCCAGCAGCACCCAGTGTAGTCAGGGAGAGACAAGAATTGATCCAGAACCATCAGAGATTTGAGGAGGGTTTGCTTAGTTCTTTTTTGGGGGGGTAGGGCTCTTTCCAGAAGTAGAGACACAGGAGCTAGATGAGGCAGTTACTCTTCTAATCCTATGGGGTGATACGTCTCCTTATCTTCCAATTGTTGAAATGGCAACACACAACTATCACTGGCAATTTGGGTAAATTTGCTTTACATTTTTTTCATTAGTTTTAATTCAGTTCAACAATCTTAAGTGTAAGCATGGGTTTTGTGCGGAGCCAAAAGCTGGGGATTTAAGATGAGTAAAATAGTTCCTGCCTCAGGAAATTAATCAAGTTGGGTAGAGAGACAAAATAACAGCCAATTGCAAAATATGTTGATGACAAATATAACCACAGAGTGCTTCGGGAGCTCAGAGGAGAGGAATGCAACTGGAAAGAAAGGTTTACTGGAAGACAGGTAGTTGAGCGCTGTCTTAAAGGAGTGCAATTAACACTAAAATTTTTTTGTTGTTTAAAAACAAAAAACATATAACATATAGCCATTTCTTGCCTCAACGTTCACACTGTTTCAGTATTTTATTACTGAAGTATATGTAACAAACTAATATCATGCTTGGATAGATTTTAGACATTTTACATAAATATAGATATTAAAACAGCCTTTTTCAAAGCAATTGTGCATTTTATGTAGTCAAATTATTGAATTAGCTAGTGGCTAGTATACCAGGTACAGAGCTGGTTCTTCTGAGAAAAGAAACTATTTTGACAATTTTCGATGACAATAAGGCAGTGACAAACTCTAATGGAGGATTGGGTGCTAATTTGGAAAAGGAGTATCAAATGTTGTAGCTCCATCAGGTAGCTGAAGGCTGAAGCTATATGAGCTCGAAGTCATAAACACTCTACTCCTTAGAGCTCTCAAAGTGGTCATGACCATGAGGTGAAGATGTACTCATCAGAACTGGTCTAGAAGTTGTTAATCATCACAGAAGAGACTCAATGTATACAATAATCAGAAAGCAGAAAAATCAAGGAAAAGCTAGATTACTGATCACTTTACAGCAATAATTTTATGCTTATTCCAATTTTTTAAAGAGGAAAAATCAGCTTTAAAGAAAATGCTACACTAAGTGTCAACCCTGAGATCAGCTTATGCTTTAAGGGGCTACACCTTTTTCCAATGAACAGAAAGAACGTATCTTCAGTATTACTTTACTTTGGCAAAAAGATGACCCCTCCCCCCCACACACACGTAAAATTAAAGATCCTTGGTCCCTGTGTAGTTGCGTGTAGTTTCAAAACATTTTAATGTCTGGGAGTTAAACAAGCAGGTTGAATCTATAGCATAGTTGTTAATATATTACTGCCATAATTTAACATACCCACCAAAACATAAGTTGATCACCCTGAAGTTTTCTTCTCAGAATATAGTTAAGGCCACGAACAAGCAGACTGGCTTGACTCTGCTCTTGTTCAATTTAAGTTTTGTACCACTTCACTCATCTCATTAGAAGATGAACAGGGAAATGCTTCTCCCATTTGGCCAACTTGGTTACCATCCTTTATCCATAAATGGCCAAATCCAAAATCTGCCTTAGCATCAATCATCAGCAGACCTTAAAATGACTTCCATCACATAATCCAATTCCTATCACATCCTTCAAGATCTGACTCAAATTCATTGCCTCCTGCTTAGTTCTACAGATTGTGACATCTCCCGTATAAGAACTTCACATCTCTTTCACAAAAGCTACTTGCCTTGTGTATCTTCTCCTAACATCAAACTTTTTTTTTTTAAACAATCACTCCACAGTAAACCTGTCTCTCTAACAGAACACTGGGTTGAAAAGGATTTTAGACGCCATCTAACTCTTTGTATGTGACAGATGAATCTTCTCCACAGTTCTTGTAAGTGCTTGTCTGATTTCTATTTAAATACCACCAGTGATAGGAAAATAGTCCTTGAATACACCATTATACTTACAAAGAATCTAATTGTTAGGAAAACCATCCTTAAGTTTTTATTACACAATCCATAACACAAAAGTACATATGAGGTTATATCCTAAGTAAGGACAGGTTTATCTTCTCTACTAGATTATAATTTGAGTCATTTTATTTTTTTACATTTATTTTATTTTTTATTATGTTATGTTAATCACCATACATTACATCACTAGTTTTTGATGTAGTGTTCCATGATTCATTGTTTGCATATAACACCCAGTGCTCCATTCAATATGTGCCCTCTTTAATACCCATCACCAGGCTAACCCATCTCCCCCCCCTCCTCCCCTCTAGAACCCTCAGTTTATTTCTGAGTCCATAGTCTCTCATGGTTCGTCTCCCCCTCCAGTTTTCTCCCCTTCATTTTTCCCTTCCTACTAGCTTCTTTTTTTTTAAACATATAATGTATTATTTGTTCCAGAGGTACAGGTCTGTGATTCAACAGTCATTTTATATTAGTTTATTTTTTAATTTCAAGATTACTGTAAGTCCATTGTTAATCATTTAAAATCTACAGACAAGGGGTGCCTGGCCGACTCAGTTGGTATAGCATGCAACTGTTGATCTTGGGGTTGGGAGTTTGAGACCCACATTGTGTGTAGAGATTATTTAAAAATAAAATCTTCAAAAAAAAAATCTACAAACAAGTTGTAAATAATAAAAGTGATTCTAAAATCTAGTAGTAACTGGTGTTTGGTGTTAATTCCCTCTAGTATTTTTTTCTGCACATTATATAAAAGGTAACAGTACAGGATAAACAATACGTATGCATACTTTGTTTCATTGTAAGCACTCTTCTATATTTTTTCTGAAAACTTGTTTTTAATATTTGTGTAACATATAATCTCATGACTAATTCATGTAGCCATTTCCCTATTGTGGAACATCCATAGTTTCTGGTTCCTCTCCACTCCACTGGAGCACCTGGTGTGATATGATAAATCATTTACTGGATCACTAGGTAACTTACCACTTACTGGCAGATTTCTAAAAATGGGACTGTGGGATCAAAGGACATGAACATTTTTAGTGCTAATGATACATGTACCAGGTATGTTCTCATATTTGCTTGCTTGAACTACTCCCCTTTCAAAGAGTTTCTGCTTCACAGGACATTCTGAGTAGGTAGATAAGTCAAATGACCTCTGTGTTCCATGGCCACTGCTGATGGGATCATGGGTAAGTGCTGACCAATGCTTTGCCATCAGAGTCTTTCTCTCCAAGGCATCAGTAGTTGGGACTTTGTTTCTGCTGGGCACTGGGACTAGGAAGTGGTGTGATTGAGATTTGGGGTGGCCCTGTTTTCTGCCATCCACACACACATACAGAAGAGGGCCCTCTGAGGGAGAAAGAGTGTAACTGTCCTGGCGCCAGGCTCCTGGGAGGCCTGGATGAGTGTACTGTCCCTTGGCTCCAGAAGATAACTTTTTTTATTGTTTCTATACATCCCTCTTTTCTCTTAAATTATAGGGTATTTTTCTATCCCCTGCAACAAAATGTTCTCTAATTAATACTACCAAATTGTTTTCCAAAAAATTATATCAATTTACACTGTCATCTGAAATCACATTGTCATCTGAAGTAAATAAGGGTGCCAATCCAAAATATAACCATTCAGGAAATTTTGGCCAGTGTAATAAAAGAATATCTATTTTGTATATTTCCAGTTATATAAAACTTTCTTCTCATGTATTAGTCATTTGTGTTTCTTCCTTTTAGAAATAACTGTTAATGTTCTTTGACAATTACTAACTACCTACGGGCTTCTTAAAGACAGTAAAACTCATTAATTCTCTCTTCATTTCTTTGGAATCTAATAATTTCTCTACCCCCTCAGCTACTGCAATATTTAAGTTTCCTAGGTTTGGGGGGAGGGTTTTTTTGTTTTGTTGTTGTTTTGTTTTTGCTAATGTTAATGCAATGGTTTTCTAATTAAAGAAAATTGAGCATAAAAGCTAAGAATATAGGATTGAAGCCAGAATGACCTGGGGTTTTAATCCCCATTTATCACTTAACTATTAGTAAACTTGAAAACACTATACATCTCATAGCAAGTTTAATTTGTGTAAACGAGGATAAATTCCACTCATCTCAAATGTTTAACATTAAATGAGATGATGAATACACTTTGCATTGTTTGACACAGAAAACACTAAAAGTTGGTACTAATGCAATAGCAGTAATTGTACTGTAAGTGCATTTAAACTTGAACTAACGTGCTTTGCAGACATAGAAAACAGCTATAGGAGAGCAGCACAAACACAGGTGTTATAGCTTAAGTCGTTCAGGGACCTGACCCCAATGCCCATGTTCCCTGTGGGAGGCATGAGATAGAGATCATGAACCTGCTGCTCCCTCTTATTTCATGCAGAATGGCCCTTAAATGCAGGCAAAGTAAATATTTCATCTCATGACCAAAGCAGTAGCAATCTCTCTTCCAACCCGGGAACAAAAAAACACACACCAGGCCAAACTCAATGAAAGAGTTGATCTCCAAAGCAATGCCTTCCTAAGGAAATTCTCAAGGACTTTTTTTTTTTTCTCTATGCAAGTTTTACTTTATGTGCTGATTTTAGAATCTAAATATCAAGAGTAAGATAGGACAACTGTATTGTGGTGGTGATAAGAGAAGAAAAACTCTGCTGTGGATGAAGAAGATGATGAAGATAAAGATGCAAAAGAATTTAGGCTGCCTTGGATGTTATTCCTTCCAGTGTTTCCATCATTTAAGTTGCCAGTTATCTTTCTAGACTACAAAAGATCTATTCTCAAAATATTTAAAGCTATTCAAAAGTTCCTCACTCTTTACAAGATACAGTAAAAACTTCTACGCAAGCCAAGATCTCCACTCTTGTATCTCGAGCCTGCCTTAGCTCAAGTTCTGCACTCAGCTACTGGCACTTACCTGGCCTCTCATGCCTCCCTGCTTGTGTCGCCTCAGACTAGAATTCCCAGCCCACTTCACCTGTATGGTCAATTACCTGCTCCTCTGTCCCCTGCACCTCCTCAGTCACCAAGCACACTGAATGCAATTGCCTGGTTAACAGATTGTTAACTGAGCACCTGTGAGCAAGGACCATGTCTAATCAAGTTCTTCGTCCAGAAGCTAGCAAGGGCAGATGAACGTGCAAAAAGTGTTCTTTTGGAAGTGATAGATATGTTTATGGCATAGATTGTGGAGATGAGTTCACAAGTGTATACTTATCTCCAAACCTCATCAAGTTGTTTATGTCAAATATGTATGGCTTTTTGTATGTCAGTCGTACCTCAATATAGTTTTTAAAACAACAAAAGTGTTTGTTGAATAAATGAATGTGAGAGATGAATGAATGAATGTGAGGGGGGAGAATGATGGGAGAAATCAAAGAAAAACTTACCCTATAGAGAGAAAGCTAATAGTACTTCCAGGCTTTCACTGCCAAATATTTCAACATTCATGGGATTATTACCCATGCCCCTTAGAGAACATCACAGCTATCACCATCATCTTTAGCACTAAAAGGGTTTTTTTTTAAAGATTTTATTTATTTATTCGAGAGAGAGAGAATGAGAGATAGAGAGCATGAAAGGGAAGAGAGTCAGAGGGAGAAGCAGACTCCCTGCTGAGCAGGGAGCCCGATGCGGGACTCGATCCCGGGACTCCAGGATCATGACCTGAGCCGAAGGCAGTCGCTTAACCAACTGAGCCACCCAGGCGCCCACTAAAAGGGGTTTTGAATATTACCTCCTTCAGTATCCACGATAACCCCATCAGTTCTAACAGATGGGGAAACAGGTTTAGAGAGGTTAAGTAACTTGCCTAGAGACTTCCAAGTAGCCAGTATGAGGGATGGGACTAAATCTAGGCTGCTTGCGCTCTAAACCACTATACTGAATGCCTTCCAATACTAGCCCATTAAACTCTGCTTTGGAAAAGAGCATATATTCAGTAGTAAGTCCTGAAAGTAAAGACAACATGCAGTGTGCTTTTGAAATACTAACTAACATACCATAACCATGGTATGATCCTGATAGGCTTTCCTCAGTTTCTTCCTGAACGAAGTGGCGATAGCAGCCCCCCTCAACCCCTCCACTGGATCATGCTGACTTCTTATGATTTGTGTCTCAGCTTTATGAGACCTCCCCAGATAAGCATTTCCTGATTAACCAATCTGAAGTTTGCTGCCCTAAAACCCCTCAACACGTCACGGTTTTTTGTCTTCACATACTCGTCACTATTTGAAATTAACGTTCTTCATTTATTTGTGCATTATGTCTCCCCCTTCTACTATATACTTTTCACTAAAGTCCTTTCCCTTTGTGTTCTGTGCCCTACCCTCCACATCTGCAATACTGCCCAGTAGAGATTAAATGCTCAATAAATGTCTGATGAGTGAACGCAAGGTTAATACTGATGACCATAACATACCAGAGAAAGAATGTCTCAATAGGCAGCAGCGTGGTCCTGGGCAAAGGCAAGCAGGTGGTTGGCATGGTGGGAAGCTGAGAAAAGGGAGGCCAGGTCAGTAACCACAGGTTGTATGTCTTTAGCAATGTTCAAAGAGGATGCATTAGCCCACATCAGAAATACACTAGCCACTAGCGAGATGACAAGTGTGCCCTCAAGTGGAACTGTATTTGTCCGTCAAGGGGTCCCTCCCCAGTGCGCCACCCCCATCTGCTCTGGGCTCCACAATCACCAAGCAACATTCTGATCACTTTACTTCTGCTACAGATATGGACATAAGGGAGAAAACATGCAAACTAAAAAACACAAATATCTAGTTGGCTTGAAAGTTTTAGTTCTCATTCAATTGCCTAAATTTTGGGGCATCTGGGTGGCTCAGTTGGTTAAGTGTCCACCTCTTGGTTTCAGCTCAGGTCATGATCTTGGGGTAGTGAGATAAAACCCTGCCTCAGGCTCCATGCTCAGCGGGGAGTCTGCCGGTGATTCTCTCCCTCTGCCCCTCCCCCCCCTGCCTAAAATAATCAATCTTTTTTTAAAATGCCTAAACTTTGGGCACCTGGGTGGCTGAGTCGGTTAAGCATCTGCCTTCAGCTCAGGTCATGATTCCAGAGTCCCGGGATTGAGCCCTGAGTCAGGCTCGCTGCTCAGCCAGGAATCTGCTTCTCCTTTTGCCCTTCACCCTGCTTGTGCTCTCTCTCTCTCTCTCACTCTGTGTCTCTCTCAAATAAATAAAATCTTAAAAAATAAATAAAATGCCTAAACTTAAAAAAAAAAGTTTCTCATGACCTTGGTTATTGAGGAACCACATTTCAAAAGCTGCTCTTCCTCTGGGCATACTGAAAATCGCATCTGTGAGACTTTAGGGTGACACCCCAGTGTTCTGTTCCTTACATAAGGCTTCAGTGTAGGAAGTCAGTTCACTTTACCCTGTATCTTTGTATTCATCATGCAATACTCAACATTAGCTTGTTTCTGCAACTCAAATTTTGTGACCTTGGATATGTTGCTTAATCTGTACGGCTCTCTGATTCTTCTCTGTAAAATGAGAATGTAAAACAAGATGATCCTGACAGATCCTCAAAATAGGTGACAAGATGTGAAAATTATGTGAAATTATGTGAAAATAAACACCTAGAAATATACAGTAGGGATCTAAAAAAAATCCAATAAATTCCATCAGTTTGCCTTATGGAAATATACCTTGTCTCGTGATTTTATTAATCTGAATTCAGAACCAGAAAACTGGTGAGAAAGTAAAAAGAACACAGGATTTAAGCAGAGAAGGAGGAAGCAAAGGAGGGAAGGAAAGAAAACTCATTACAAGGGAAGTCAGTAACTCAACATATTTGTTACAAAAGAACAATTAGCCTCAGAGTGGGGGTTATTTGTAAAATACGGAGCTTTTCTAAGAGTAAGGTATTGCTAGACACCCTCAACACAACTCCATCAAGCCACCTCTAAACCTGAGGTAGTGGCAACTGAATGAGAAGAGGATGTGCGAGTTACACAAAACCACTCCAAAATGTGCTGCAGCCTCCATAGACCCATTCATTGCCAATTTATACAAAGTTTGCCTTTCTATTCTACAGAAGCAGAGAAGCAGTTATAAACACATAAGAGGAAGCATCTCAGAAGAAACAGCCAATGATAATCAAAAATAAGGCATACTCATAGAGAGAAACATCCTGCCAAACGCAACATTTGAGCCATAGCTCTTGGGTGAGCTTGCATCATTCACATACACACTTTAGAGGCTTCCCACCATCCTGTAGTTCTGTATCTAACACAAATACAAAATTGTACTGGTGCATACATACAATCAATTCTAAGCATTTCTTGAAATCACAGATTTCAATATGGAATTGTTAGAGAGGGCAAAAGGGCAATTTTCAGTAAATCTGTGTTTAAATGTCATGTAACATGCAAACAGCTTCAACACCAAGGACATGTGAACACAGCATCCGCAGTTTCTTCTTCACTTCAAATCCCTAGTGTTCCATCTTTCAGACAGCTCAAGGGCCACATGGACCACAGCCACCCAAAAGAATTAACTTCAAAAATTGGATTCGAAATCTGTACTCCAAAGCAAAGAGACAGACTCAGTTTAGAAGTCAGAAAGAATGTGGCAATAAAATACAGGAAGAAAAATGTAAGCATTTCAGGGCTATTTATTAGCTCTTCAGTCTACCTGTTCAAATGTTAAGTCAGGCAGCATTCCAGCATAATGTGTCAAAGGAAGCAGCAGAAAGACTTGCCTGCCCTGTACTAGTGGTGGGTTGATTTACTGTCTACTCAGACTGTTATGGGTTTGAATCAGTACAAGCGATTTGTCCAGAGTTTCCGATTCATCATCTATATAATACTTTCATAAGAAATAACTCTGAATAAGGGTTAACAAACATTATAAACTTGCCATTTGGAAAAATCTTAAGCTGTACTGAAGGACTGAAAAGTACCACGCCATCAGTCTGAAAAGTTGGAAGAAGGCTCAGAAATCCCAGATATCTAGCACCTACAGGTAAGGACAGGGAGAACCAGAAAGCAACGCTTGGCAGAGACCCAAGAACAGTCTGAGCTTGTCACCACAAGACTGTGGACATGATGGTGGGCCTCACTCCTGACAACGTTTATGAATGGAAGCAAACATTTCACCACCTGCAATACGAACCACCAGGTCCCAAAACTATATCCCCCCAAGTGAACTCACATAGTTCTATGACCGTGCACTCCCGTCCCTCGGGTACGCTGGTAGGGATCTCAAGTGCTCCAGGAGCGTCCCAGCTATCCAGTCCTATTCACTAATTTCTGAAAGAGCAGCCCTAAGTTTCTTGTCCGTGGTTGACAGAAGAGGTTTTTCAACACATGTGAACATGCTCGTGGCTTTACTATTTATTACTCAGAAAACTCAGTCAAGGGGGCTATTAATAAATATGCTTACCAGTGAAAATAAATGAGTAAGTGCCTGCCAATATCTGTAAAATGCTGGGAAAAATTCTGACATGAATACCCACTTAAAGAAAACACCATCTTCTAACTTTAATTCAGTAACAATAAAAATGGTAAAGAAGTTCAGAAACATGAGAGAACTTGAGACGTATACAGATTTATCCAGCCTGCCCCAACTGCTTAAGTAACCACACCCCGGGCACATGGATGCTCACACACTCATTTACTCAAAGTCTTTTTCAGGTTTTTAAGAATCAAGGTAACTAAAGCAACATGAGCACCCTAAATACAGATGCTTTTCCATTATTTCATTTCCTCCCTAAACTTCCATTGCTTGTGTCTTTATGGGTGAAAACTTCACCCCAATAATACAAGATTAGCCAAAAATTTCTCACAGATGCGAAGGAAAATTTCAAGCAGAGAGACACTGCTTTTTATTTTATTTTAACATTTTATTTATTAGACAGCACAAGCAGGCAGAGAGGCAGACAGAGGGATAGGGAGAGGCAGGCTCTCCACTGAGCAGGGAGCCGGACATGGGGCTCGATCCCAGAACCCTGGGATCATGACCTGAGCCGAAAGCAGACGCTTAAGGACTGAGCCACCCAGGCGCCCGAGACATTGCTTTTTAGAGCTAGTATGTATCTAATTCGATTCTTCATAGTAAAAACAGTTCAAATAATAATGTATATAGATCAGTAAGTGCAAAAGAAGGTAAGAATTTTAAAGTAAACTACAATTAATACCAAGAACCCACAACTAGCAGTCAGGCCCCAAATCCTGTTCTTGAAGTAAGACCAGGAGTCCTTGACCAATACAAGGTTATCTAATTTTATACTATCATTAAAAAAAGAAAATCGAAACAAGGTAGGGCCTATTAGCAATGACCTTTCCTAGCTCTCCAGGCAGCCGGTGACCCACTGACATGAATATCTAAGATGACAGCAAAACAGCACAATTAGAAGGACTCAGGCTGCATAAGCGAAGCTTTTCTTTGCAACCCTTCCTCTATCAAATAAAAATGGCAGACCTAGCCAGACTCACAGAGCTCTGGTGCTATGGTTTAAATGATAGAAAAACACAAAAGGAGTACGTGGAGTACACACAGCACTGTTTTTGTTTTTCACTTTTATATTTTAGGGTACTGTTTTGGGGAAGGGGTTACAATGCTGCTTTACAAAGGACAGAGAAGTCCCTTGTTTGAGCTACCAACCTCTTAGCCACACAGAAAAATGTCAGTCATCCATTTGTTAGCACCCAAATCTCCTTCGACTGCTTACAATACGCACCACACATTTTAAGGGGCTGTTGATCCAGAAAAACAAAGGAAGCCCTTGAAAAAGAAAGCGATCTCCCTAGCGCTGCCCCTGCCCTTATCACTGAGTCTGCATGCCTGCTGGTAAAGCACGGTCACATTGTTTCCACATGCTCAGGGCCCTTGAAACTTGTGCAAAAGCATTGCAAAATAAAACTGCATAAACGTCGCATTTCAAAACATGAGCTAGTAATGGTAGGTCAGCCATGTGGGCTAGAATAATCATTAATTAAACCATAACCTACAAATGTCCCTGACCTGAGACATTTTCTTACTGGATGAACAGGCTTAAGAATACATTGTGGCCATGGGCGTATTTCAAAAAGAATATCGGTATAACTCACTCTTAGAAACCATTAAAAAGGATTGTCTCTTTGCCCCTTTCAGAGGTCACTGCACAATTTCACAGGCACAAAAATTTAAAATGATTAAAAAATAACTCTCCATTTTTCCATCAACGTATAATTGTACAGGCATCATTAAGCTGCTCAGATTCAACACAACAGAAGTGTGTACTGCTGGAGATGTGTTCCAGAAGAGCTTACAGCTCCCTTCCCTTGGACCACACGAGATAGTGCCCACACCACATGTAGTACAAACTGGAGACACAGGACTAGGGTCACTTACCTTATAAAAGCTGAATTTTTTCCTCTTGATTAGAAGTCGCAAATGGTTTAAGTAAAACTCCCTTCATTTGTTCTTCCAGCGAGCCAAATCTAGCTTCCCATTAACCCAGTCCATTGCAGATAATTTCACACAGCACACGCTTCCCAGTTCCCAGCCCAGCAAGGATAATCACATTCCAGCGGGGAGTGAACAGATGGTGGATTCCATGGTAACCAGCCCTCCTAAGGCGATTGGTAGAAGTGTGTGACTACAGCTTATTGGGTAACAATCACTGTCTTTGTGCTCCAGCCTTGCAAATCCTAAAGGAAGCAACATATAGCCACTCACATGTGCAAGGGCTTGCCTAGCAGGTGTTTGGCCATTTAAACAAGGCA
This sequence comes from Callorhinus ursinus, assembly GCF_003265705.2. Lineage (NCBI taxonomy): Eukaryota > Metazoa > Chordata > Mammalia > Carnivora > Otariidae > Callorhinus > Callorhinus ursinus. The sequence goes on from NW_027397089.1 coordinate 3,295,601, forward strand.
ATGCAGGCCAATTAAAAGCTTTTCAGCGAATCTACCCGTGGTGGTTCAAAGTCCTAACGTTTCAGATAGTGTCCACTGCTCATTCAGGGAGAAAGGTCACAAGAGGCTTAACTTGACAAACAGAAAATAACACTTGAAAGTTAACTTGAAAATTCAAGATAAAGCATTCTAGAAATCTAAGCTGCATCAGCAAATCATTTTCTGATTTGCAATCCACATGAGAAGTGAAACTGGTTTTGTATTTAGAAAGATTTTTTTGGAAAGATTTTTTTAAACAATAACTTTTAAATTTGCAAAACTACCTTAGTTTGGTGAAAATAAGTTTTCAAAACCAATTGTTTTATAAATGTGCATATAATCATTTAAAAAAATAACTTGTATACATTTTTACTGTGTTCATGGATTTCGAGGTTGAGGGGAGGGCTACTGAAGTTAAATTTTTCATTAGAGCCTTACCCAATCATGGGATTGAAATCTCTTCATTAGGTACTTTCCACAGGTTTAATTTGTTCCTGCAATCACGTAAGTTAAATGTTGATTCAGCAGGAAAACAGCTTTCCCTAAACCCATGGTGCCCAAGGAATCAGAGAATAAGCCCTTGAAGGAGCAAAATGTCTGAAAACCAAATACTATTTCACACCAAAACCAACTGTTAGAGGTAATGCACAAATCTAAAACAAATAAACTCCAGATACTCCAAAAATCCATTAGAAATAATTTTTTAAGAGAGCAAAGAAATAATTAGGATAAGCCTAAGGTGAAAACAAAACAAACCTTGTAAGCTGTGACTAGTAGAGCCTCTTGCCTCCACAGTTACCTCCTATCTTAAATTTAGTTCTTTTCCTGGCAGTAACATAAATGAGACAAATATTGAAAGGAAGTAGACAAAATTATTTGCAGATGATGATTCTATCTGGAAAAAAATCAGAGAAATCAAGTAGGATATTATTTATAGTACCAGAAGCTCAGTGAACTAGACAATAAATCAATATAATTCCTTTAGAAGAGCAAAAACTATCAGAATAACAATGAAAGGGGAATTACTACCAAGAACAAGGCAAAGTATACAATTCTTGGGAATAGTATCAAGAAATGTGTGAACTACTTGGGAGAAAAAGAATGAACTCTTACCAGAAGGAGTAAAGGAAAACGAAATGAAGACACCTAGTATTGCTGCTGAATACAAAGATCTATTTTAAAGACGTCAAGTCTTCCCAAATTACCATATAGTGTAGTAGTAAAATTTCCAACATACTTTAGAAAATAAATTTAACCAGGTGACTCTGAAATTTATTTGGATTTCAAAAAGATGAAAATACCAAAGAAAATTCTATATGAGAGGAGTAATAACGGGTAAAATAACTATACCAAGTTTTTAAAACATGCTATAAATACAATATACCGATACCTCCCATATTTATAACTCCAGGAAAAACCTCTTTCCCACTGAATTCCAGACTCCTACATCTAATTACCTATTGAACATCTCTGCCTGGATGTTTAATAAATATCTCAAACACAAGGCCCCAAAACTCAACTTCTGATTTTCTCCCCAAACCTGCTCCTCTTGCATCCTTCCTTGTTTTTGGAAATGGCAACTCCACTCTTGCAATCATTCAGTCTAACACCCGAGAGCCCACCTCCTAGCCTTCTCTGACACCTTCACATCCAACCTGACAGCTCATGTCATGAGCTATTTCTTCCAATCTGGCCACTTCTTACCACTGGGTCTCCTTAATAATTTAACTCTGCTTCCATTCACCTCCTATAGGCTATAAACCCTAAACGGATAATGCCAATTCTCTTCTCAAAACTGACATTCCCATTGCACTAATGAAAAGTCCCATTTTGTGTGACGGCTTAAAAGGCCCTTAATAAACTGGGCCCCATCCCCATTAACTCACTTAACTCCTTTCCTACAACTTTCTCCTGCCTTCCCCAAGCTCTCCAAGCAGTCTGACATTTTGTCCTCTCCTCTGCACTTTCTCAGTAACTGGGACAGTGACAGTGTTTACCACAGGCCAGTTATCTGTACACATCCCCCCCGAGCCCCACCAGACTGTGAGCCCTTCAAGGCCAGGGACTACCACTCTGGACTCTGTGCTCCCAATACCAAGCAAAGGTCCTTGTGTATTGTGAGCACTTATTAAATCTGCAATGAGTAACAGCTTGCTGCAGAATTTTTTATTCCAGTGCAAGTTTGGAGGCAACCTAACAATCTAATAATAAGTGAATGACTGCACAAGTAAGAATGCATACGTGATGGAATATCATGAGGTGATTAAAAATACGGTCACAAAAACGATGTGGCATAAGGAGAATGTTGATGGTATATTAATAACAATATACTATTTGCTGAGCCCTTAGTATGTACCAGGCACTGTAATAAGTACTTCACAAATATTTTATTTGAACTTCACAGGGACTATAAATTAGATCTTACCATCCTCATTTTTTAGGTGTGGAAACAAATACTCAGAAATTTAGCTCTGTGCTCTATGTCTCACTGCTAAGATTTGAACCTCATTTGTGACCAAAACTTGGGTCTAAGTTATTATTGCCTCACTACCTCCTGGAAGTAAAGGGGAAAAAAAAATAAATACATAACTGAATACTCACTATGAACAACTACATTAAAAAAGATTCTTAGAAACAAAAGCCTAGGCTTACCTACCTCAAAATTATAAGAGCAGTTGTGAGGAAGAAATATTGGTGATATTTTCCCTTCCTCTGTTTTCCAAAATTCCTAATGTCAAAAATGATTATTTTCTAAAGATAATATGAATTCCTATGACACATATTCTTCAATATTCACTCTCCTACATTCTTTGGGTGGATCTATTAAGTAGCAAGACACAATAAAAAAAATCAAAATAACTTGACTCACAATTTCTAAAGAATTGATTCTAGGGGAATTCGTGAGAAAGAAAAAACTGGCAGATCCAAGAAAGGCATGTCAACAATAGTGTCCTCTTCGGAGCTATAGTCACCTCTGGGCATTCTGACACTGTCTATGACGACAGTTCCTCAGGCCGCACTGCCCAGAATCTAGTAACAGGACCTCCAAATGTAAGCTGTAGGGCACGTGACAAAGACCCAACAATCCTCATCAAGGTTCTCAAAGTGAAAAAGTTTTGGAAGCAGAGAGGCCTGATAATTTATCTTCTTCTAATGCTGGGCGGGCAGCAACACTGCCTGGAATCTGTTAGAGTAGCCACCGTGTCAGCTAAGTGAGGAAATAACCTTGCGAGCATTATTCTACTTCCCTTCACTATTGAATGTACCTGGTTTCATTCACCCTTAGTTGACCTTTCTCTTTTTCTTAGTATGAAGTTTTAACCGGGAAGATACTCTAAATCAGAGGTTTCCAAACTCTTTCGAATTATGGAGCCCTTAGCTTCTCATGGCACTCCAGGCCAACAGAAATCCCTAATAGGCTCACTTATTTAGTGGTTAGGTATAAACGACTAAATAACTATTTCTGACCCAGCAACTTAGCACCATTTGAAAACGTAATATAAAACAGTTGCAAAAAAAAAAAGTACTAATTTTTCTAAGATTTTATTTATTTATTTGAGAGAGAGAAAGAGCGTGTGCGCATGCACCAGTGAGGAGAGAAGCAGAGGGGGAGGGAGAGGGACAAGCAGACTCCACGATGAAGATGGACCCCGACACAGGGTTGATCCCAAGATCCCAACACCATGACCAAGGCCATGACTGAGTGAAACCAAGAGTCGGACGCTCAACCGACTAAGCTACCCAGGTACCCTGAAAAATTAATATTCTTATTCCACTCTTCAATCACTAACACTACTTACTAGTGGCATGTGGGTGCCTGTTGGGTTTGGGCCCTGCAAAACCTCTCACACCACAGGATCACAGACCTTGCCATCCTCATTCCTGCTTCACATTGATTTTTACCAGGTATTTGCTTGTTATCACAATAACCTGCCAACACCCCAGCTCTGCAAAACTAGGATGTCACCGAAAGAAATACAGTTCAATCTAATACTAAAGCAGAATCACCCAGAGCTAAGAGTTCCCACAGTGTTTGATAGATGTTACTGTACTTCTCTTGAAATGTTAAAATACCCCGCAGGTAGCACACCCATGAGCTGGTGGCTGTGCCCCAGAGCACCTAGGCGTAGGCACATATTTTGGCAATGGTGTTTTTAAGCTCTTAGATTTTGCAGTGCCCGATGAAAGAAAGACTCCCTAATGAGAAATTCAAAAGCCTGGACTGCCTGCTTAGCCACTCGAATGACATGGGCACACCATTTTGCCCTCTCCATCCTGTGTACTTCAGTCACAAAATGTGGGAGTTAGATCATCTCCAAAGTTCCCTTCTGTTCTAAAACAGTAAGAATGAATGTTAGAGGAAGGAGGGTTCTTCCTCATTCTTACTAGTTTCAGAGGAAAAGGAGAAAGGGCTAGAGCAGCCAGGGACAGACAGCCAGGACAGCCAGGTATTTATTTTCCAGAAGGAAACCCAGACTAAAATTTAGGTGTGCCATGATAAAAGTTTGAACGTGAGGTTTTACTGAAGTAGCAGGAGAGACGGGAAGTGCACCCCATGTAGGGCACACTTTGAGTGACCCCACCACCAGTGCCATGCCTTCTGTGCTCTTTCCACTCTTGCCAAAATTCCTTCTGGACAAATGGTTTGTATGATCAAGTGACTGGATAGTGTCAGGGTTGGAGTCTGACAGTGAAACAGATTCAAATGACCTATCCTGATTGGAGATCAAATTTGTCATGTCTGCCTAAGAAGCACCAGATTAAACAACAGCACTAACCAGGCACAGACACTGAAACACAAAATACAACATTTGTAAAGAGGTGGTATTTTCTCAGATATTTGCACTGTGTTACCGAGAATTTTGTATTCTTAACATTCTATAAGGTTTTTTTTTTAATTTGATTTTTTCTTTTGCAATTAGTTTTAAGAAGATGATTTAGAACAAAAATGTAGCCAAGGGAAACAATGGAAAAAATGAACTATTGGAACTTCATCAAGATAAAAAGCTTTTGCACAGCAAACAGTCAACAAAACCAAAAGACAACCGACAGAATGGGAGAAGATATTTGCAAATGACATATCAGATAATGGGCTAGTATCCAAAATCTATAAAGGCCTTATCAAACTCAACACCCAAAGAATAAATAATCCAATCAAGAAATGGGCAGAAGACATGAACAGACATTTCTCCAAAGACGACATCCAAATGGCCAACAGACACATGAGAAAGTGCTCACATCACTTGGCATCAGGGAAATCCAAATCAAAACTGCAATGAGATACCACTTCACACCAGTCAGAACAGCTAAAATTAACAAGTCAGGAAATGACAGATGTTGGGGAGCATGCAGAGAAAAAGGAACCCTCCTACACTGTTGGTGAGAATGCAAGCTGGTACAGCCACTCTGGAAAACAGTATGAAGGTTCCTCAAAAAGTTGAAAATAGAGCTACCCTATGACCCAGCAACTGCACTACTGGGTATTTACCCAAAAAATACAAATGTAGTGATTCAAAGGGGCAACTCAATGTTTATAGCAGCAATGTCCACAATAGCCCAACTATGGCAAGAGCCCAGATGTCCATCAACAGATGAAAAGATAAAGAAGATGTGGTATATATATATAGGCAATGGAATATTACACAGCCATCAAAAATTGAAATCTTGCCATTTGCAACGACATACATAGAACTAGAGAGTATTATGCTAAGAGAAATAAGTCAGTTAGAGAAAGACAATTATCATATGATCTCACTGATACGAGGAATTTAAGAAACAAAACAGAGAAGCATAGGAAAGAGGAAAAAATAAAACAAGACAAAACCAGAGAGGGAGACAAACTGTAAGAGACTCTTAATCATAGGAAACAAACTGAAGGTTGCTGGAGGGGAGGAGGGGTTGGGGGATGAGGTAACTGGGTGATGGGCATTAAGGGGCAACGGTGATGTAATGAGCACTGGGTGTTATATAAGACTGAACTCTACCTCTTGAAACTAATAATATGCTAATTAATTGAATTTAAATTTTAAAAAATTTTAAATGTATTTGTGGGGTAAAGAGTACATTATGAACAAAAGAAAACACAATGAAGTAAGTGGAACTTTTCTGCCCAGTTTGCCCCCCTTAACCACAAGAGGAGTTAAGATGATACAGTAACAAGTCAGCCTGATTTGATGGAAGCAATTTCTTTTTAACCGCCCATCATTCCCCTGTTATGGTTAGCATTTCGGAGAAGTACTTTCCTTTCTGGGACCTGCCCAGGTACAATACTGTAAAGAAAACAATGTTAAGGAGGATAAATCTAGTCATTTTTCATAAAAGTCCAACCATCAGGTAGACTCAGGTCTACCAATGACCCAGGGATTTTTTTTTTTCTCTTAAGTAGGCTCCACGCCGAACATGCAGCTTGAACTGATGACCCTGAGATCAAGAGTTGCATGCTCTACTGACTGAGCCAGCCAAGCACCCCACAGGGATAATTTTTAATGAAAATCAGAAGAACAATGTCGTAGTCCAGTGAGAATAACGGGATCCAATTTTTCACATCATTAGATTATCTACTGCTCTTTTCCTTAGGGTAATATTCCCTCTCCTTCCAAATCTTTAACATTGACTCTAAAACAGGTGGGAGGAAATTATACAAGCACTGGGCCCTAGTCTGTTGCTCTCCACATTCTCTGTTCATACCCACATTTTTTTTTAAAGATTTTATTTATTTGCTTGTCAGAGAGAGAGAAAGAGAGCACAAGCAAGGAGAGGGAGAGGGAGAAGCAGGCTCCCCATTGAGCAAGCAGCCTGATGCAGGACTTGATCCCAGGACCCTGGGATCACGACCTAAGCCTAAGTCAGACACCTAACTGACTGAGCCACCCAGGTGTCCCCGTACCCACATTTTTTAAAGAAGTGACTCATTTAATTTGGAATCTAGATGTTTTAAATTCTTAAGAAAATTCCAGAAATATATGAAAGTTGGAGACTCTTTACAGGAAGTACATATAACACAATATACATTTCTGCTAATGTATTAATTATATTAATTACATTAGTAAATATATTTAAGTTAAATGTTTATGAGAGGGTGCAACAAGTAAAAAACGGGGTAAGAACAAAGAACATTATGTAAACAAGACATTGGGCTTCCACAGTTTGCAAAATTCCAACCTAAACTGTATAGTATGTTTAAGAAACAAAGAGTTTTACCTCTGGTGTAGGGGTGGGGCCAGGTAAGGTGCTAACAAGATAAAACAGTGATATATGTATAGTACTAGGTAAGTGGCAAAGATATACCACACAAATGTCATTCCATAAAATTATCAAAATATCAACATTATGAACATTCTTTTATTTTAAGAGGCTGAGATTAGGCCAGAGTGAAAATGACAACCCAGGTTTTGTGCTCATAAAATTCAATGCTCAGTAATTAACTCTTACAGCTCAAAAAATAAAATATCCTGAAGGACCAATGCATGCAAACCACTACTACTTTAGATGAAATTTATACAAAACTGTTGAGCTTAAGTTGTACAGGGTTCCCTTCATTAGGAGAGAAAGCAAATCCTGCAAAAATAATCAACTGAATCCTTACTGTTGAAACCTGGGGATTTATTTATGGCCTCTCAACTAGTCTTATAAAATCAATTCTCTCAACCTAACTTTATCTTTCTACCATCAGTCCAAACCCCAGATAGAGGAAAGTATTGAAAAGAGTAGCCAGGGGCGCCTGGGTGGCTCAGTTGGTTAAGCAACTGCCTTCGGCTCAGGTCATGATCTCAGGGTCCTGGGATCGAGCCCCGCATCAGGCTCCCTGCTCAGCGGGAAGCCTGCTTCTCCCTTTCCCACTCCCCCTGCTTGTGTTCCCTCTCTCGCTGTCTCTCTCTCTGTCAAATAAATAAATAAAATCTTAAAAAAAAAAAAAAAAAGTAGCCAGGCTTTCTTCGTGAGCAAGAATCCTTTAAAACCAGGACTGAGGTATACTCAGTGAACATTTGAAGGTGTGTGAGTTTGTTCTGTGTATGGCAGGAGTGTATGTGTGTGTGGGGGGGCGTGTATATAGGAGGATGCACATGTGGGTGAGGAGGGCGTGTGTGGCAAGTGGGACATAACGGCATATTCTGAAAAGCTTCTTCATCTGCCCTGTAAATTATTTCCAAATGCCCTGGGTTCTTTTCTGAGATAACCAGAGGATAACCGGTTGAATGGCGGGGGGGGGGGGGGGGGAGGGGGGCGCAAATCATGGTTAGTTAATGTCGTGAATATAGACTGCCGAACTCTGGGCAAGATGGGAGAGACTGATTGAACTTCTTGCCCCAATACTTAGCTCAGGTTGTAGCAACTTCTGAGCTACAACCTGAGCTTTGAGACTTGCGTCTAAGAAACTTAGGCATAATATTTGGTACCTTCCTCTCAAGAAGATCAAGATCACATAGATGAACTCTCTGTGAATACCTGGAAAACTATGCAGCTGTAAGAAGTTTTAAACGGATTTAAAAGTATGGTGATGGGACACATACACACACAAACAACTATTTACTCTGTGAACCAAGAATAGCAAAGGATGATTTCCTGTCATTAAAAAAAAAAAAAAAACGAAACAACAACACTGAAGTTCCTTTTAAAATAAAAAGCAAAACCCCTCTGAGCTCCATTCATTTTCTCTGTCAAGCTATCTAGGCTTGTTCCTTTCTTTCTCATTCACACTTCTCAAAAGGTGGGAACTCTATGGCCAACTGCCTCTTCCTCAGCTCACCTCTGTCTGACCAACTCGCCCCTGACCCTGCTCCCATCAAGAGGAGCAGGGACATCCCAGTTGCCCAATCCCCAGGTCACCGTTCAGTCCCCATACCCCTGCATTTCCCCATGTGCATCTGACTGTCCTTCTGCACCTTCTCCCTTCTCAGTCACATCCCACCAATCAGGTAAAGTCAATAAATGTTCACTGAAAAAACATTCATAAAACACATCACAAGTCAATGTGTTTGGATATTATACACCAACTCATTGGCAAAATATGTAGTTATCAGCTCAAACATGGAACCCCATTAACAGATTAGAAGTTTTTCATCTCTCTATGTAAGAAAACAAGGTAAGTGATATCTTACCTAGCATATCGCTGGAGGGGGTTCAAAGACCTTACCAGCCCTCATAAGCTAGTCTGCTGAACAGCTGTATAGGAATTTAAATACTTCCTTACCACGTTCGGATGCCAAACCTCATTCCTGTTTCAGATCCTGTGAGCTCGCAGTTCCCTCTGCCTAGAACATTTCCACGAATTTTCCTCTTGCTTCCATAACACACTTCATACAAGTCTACACTTAGATGCCACTTCTTCAAGTGGCTCTTGGCTTCCTCACAACCCCATGTCTTTTGACTTTCTACCTATCCCAACACCTTGGTCTCTTTGTTACTTAATAGCATTTATCACTGCCAGCATTAAATGTTGTTCTTTCCCCACTCATTTTTTTTTCCCTGGCTCCTACCCTAGAAGGTAAACTCCATGAATAAGGGAGCTTTGTTTTGTTTACTAAGGAATCCCTAACGTCTGGCCCAAAGCAGGTGCTCCTTAAATCTTTGTTGTAAGAACAAACGAAAAGAATAAAAAATGGTAGGGACTGAACGAAGACAATGTAAGCATGGGCTACACCACTGTAACCCATGCGGGAAGTGGCCATGGAACCAGGTCACTGGCATATCTGAGCGAATGGAAGTGGAAATAGGTAACAAGTTTCTGAAGCAAGTTGAGCAGGTATGCTCACTAGTCTTGAACAAGCAGGCAGGAAGCCTGTGTGCAGGACTAATGAACCTGACTCATCAGGATACCATACTTTGTCCAAGACTAGAGAACGGGTCTCAAAGGGAAGATGGCTGGCAGCCCAGGACATAAGGATCCTATGGAGGTCACTAATATTCTAGATGCTTTCTGAGGGAAAAGAGATGTCTGCCTTAGCAAAACTGTAAATCAAGTGAAATTTTTTAAACTTTCTTTTGGCACTTTCCTATTTCTTTGCTCTCATACAGGGTGGCTGGACAGTGACTGGTAACTCTGACACCAGATCTCCATGTTCCCCAGCTATGACCCAGGCTTTACCTCACGACCTAAACCTGGCAGTCACCTAAATCCTAACCCTATTCCAATGTGATCACACTATGGGGTTTTCCTCTTGAAAACAGTGGAGTTAGCCAATCTGGGAGTCGAAAGTAGCTGGTCAGTTCATAAGCCTCCAGTTACATTCTCTTCATGCATCTCCCACCTTCACTGCCTTGTCACTGGAGAGCAGGGCTGCCTCTGCTTAGGGCAGAACAAGATTTTTACCTCTTCTAAAGCTAGAAGAAAGGCTAACTCCCAGGCCTGAGTTTTAAAAAACCTTTACAAACTAGTAATGCATGTTTGCTGCAAAAAAAAGAGAGAAATAAAAGGCAATTAAGCAGCTTACTCCACTACCCAGAGATAACCCCTAATTATTGTTTTAGAGTACTTGTTCTAAACTCTTTTCTGCATATTCATATACCTATACAGATGTATATATCACAAATGTTTTATTTTTACAAAAACAGTGTATTATATATCCTGCTTTACCTTTATTAAAAACTATAGCAACTTCAGATATGCACTATGTTAACATGTTTGTAAGTATATTTCAATAAGAAGTACAATTTTTTTTTTTTTTTAAAGTAGGCTCCACCTTGAGATTAAGAGGCACATGCTCTGGGTGCCAGGGTGGCTCAGTCAGTTAAGCTTCTGTCTTCAGCTCAGGTCATGATCCCAGGGTCCTGGGATCAGGCCCTGTGCCAGGCTTCCTGCTCAGTGGGGAGTTTGCTTCTCCCTCTCCTTCTCCCTCTGCCCCTCCCCACTCATGCTCTCTCTCTCTCAAATAAATAAAATCTTAAAGAAAGTGTCACATGCTGTAGTGACTGAGCCAGCCAGCCTCCTCTACCCCCGAAGTACAACTAATATTAACTGCTATGCTCACTGAGAAAATCTCCACTTTTAGTTAACTTTTGCAAATATTTCTACTAAACAAAAATATCTTAATGGCTAAAAAGTAATGTGTTTTTACAAATTAAGAAATTACAGAAATAAAATTAAAATCACCTATAAAGTAATCATGTAGATATAATCATGATCAATATTTTTATGCATTTCCTTTAAAACTTTTGCATAATATGCATCAGGATTAGGCTTTTTCTAAACATTGTGCTCTTTAAGAAATTTTATGAAATCATTCCAAAAGAAGAGTTTAATTTTTTCTTAATTATGTCAGGATAGAAAGGGTTTAAAAGGTGACTTTGTGGGGCACCTGGGTGGCTCAGTTAGTGGTTTCCGACTCGATTTCAGTTCATGATCCCAGGGTCGAGGGATCGAGTCCCACATTGGGCTCTGAGCTCTGTGCAGAGTCTGCTAGAGATTCTCTCTCTCTCCCCCACCCCCGCGAGCAATCTCCCTCAAATAAAATCTAATAAGAAAAAGGTGACTTTTATATGTAATTAAGCTATTTAACATGTTGTAGTGGTTGGTACTGTTAAGGAACATAACTTCCCTAACAGTCCAATAAGTATCAGTACAGTCATTTCAAGGTTCTGCAAATAAAACTTTCCACCCAAGAAGAGTTGCCACCCAATACAAAGGAGACTTATTTTCTGCTGCTGTACCATTTTCTTCTGCAGGTTAAGCTAATTTATTGTGCAGAGTTGCTATCTGACTTTCCAATAAGGTTTCTAATAGCCTCCTAAATGCTGTTCACTTTGGAGGATTTTCAACTGTTAGCTGAATAATGCCTCATGCAAGATCAAACTCATGAATTTTTAGCAGCAACTGGGGTGCTACAATTTGATTCTTTCTTTAAAAATGGGCAACACAGGGGCACCTGGGTGGCTCATTAGGTTAAGCCTCTGACTCTTGATTTCTGCTTGGGTCATGAGACTGAGCCCCACACAGGGCTTCACGCTGATTCTCTCTCTCCGTCCGTCCCTGCCCCTCCCCACCAAAATAAACAAAGTATTTTTTAAAAACTGGGCAACACAGTGTTCAACAGAACTGTAATGTCAGGAAACATACACACATTGCCCTCCCACGATCCCCCCTCCCCCACCCCAACCCAAATTGCCATTGCTAAGAAGAGGATCAATGTTACTTCTGGTTTAACTCATAAGACTGCAAGATTTATGGTTTTAGGTTAAAGTACCATGTCTGGGAGCAATACAGCCCACACTTACATCCAACATGATTTATAAGTTCAACCAAGGAAACCCTGAGGACTTTCTAATCATATAGTCTCACAAACACAAGAAATTAAAGTGCTTTCATTTCAGTAGGGTGTATACATTTTCTGAAATGAACTAGAAGATCCAAGATTCCTTACCAAAGAAAGGTAAAAAAATTGTCAGGTTTCTCAAGAGAGGAAATTTCCCTACTTAGTACCATGTCATCCAGTCAATTCTATTTAACAAACATTTACCAAGAATGTTATGTCACATGCAGATAATAAAGAGGTTTGAAAGTTATTCCTTGCCCTCATAGACCTCACAGCCTAACACAGTGGTTCCTGTGTCCAGCAACACCATGGCGTTCTTTGTTAGAAAATTCTGAATTGCCAATTAAATTTCTTTAGTAGATTATATGACTACTCAAATTTCTATTTCTTCCCAATTTGTTTTTTTCCTCAGTTTGTCTTTCCTTTTTTTTTTTTTTAAGTATTTTCTAATTTCCATTTTTTTAAAAGATCTTTTTAGAGACAGAGAGAGAGAGATTGAGAGTGTAAGAGTCGGGGGGGGGGGGAGCGGAAGGAGAGAGAGAGAATCTCAAGCAGACTCCTGGCTGAGCAAGGAACCCAACACAGGGCTCAATCCCAGGACCTTGAGATCATGACCTGAGCCAAAATCAAGAGATGGCTGCTTAACTGACTGAGTCACCCAGGTCCCCCCTTAGTTTGTCTTTCAAAGACATCTGTCTATTTCATCTAAGTTGCTCATAATAACCACTTATTATCCTTTTAATATCTGTAAGAATCCTGACACTGGAATTGTTTTTTATTCTTGATCAGTCTCAACAGGGATTTTTCAATCTTAATATATTTCAAGGAAACATTTTGTTCTATTTTCTCTATTGTCTGTCCTCTACTGCATATTTTTTATTTTTATGTTTATTATGCCTTTCCTTCTATTTACCTTCACTGATTCTAAAACTTCTAATATAAGCATATAAAGCTGCATATATTTTTCCAGTTTTATAGTTTTTTATGGCAGAAAAATCTTTGGCAGAAAAAATCCAAAAAATCTTTCGTGGAGTGCTCTCTTACTCCTTACTTAAAAATCAAATTAGAAACCAATGAAACAAAACAAATAAGGAGGAAAAAGTTCCCCACTATGGTGAACATGTAGGTTTATCGAGCACATATAGAACCCATCGGAGAGTGCAGCTAAAAAACTATTTTCTCAATGAATAATTCTTCTGATACTTACTTTCAATCCAGTGAGAACTGTAATCTAAACCTCCATAATTTTCAGTGTAAAGAAATTTATGGGAAAAGTGCAGCTAGGAAGACATTGCCTCTAAAAAACACATACACTGCTCCCACAATGCTAAGCCAGTTCCTTTTCCTTCCCCTGCAGTGATGTGTACCCCCATGGCTGCCATTCCATTAATAAAAACCTTTTCATGACTGGTAAATTCTCTACTCTTTCCTACAATGTGTATAGAGCATTATACTAATGAGACAAAATGAAATAGAAAACATGGTCTATGCTTGAGATGTAAGCATACCCCATGACCCAATAATGCCACCAAAAGACATGTACAAAATGTTCACAGCACCATTCAGCATAATGATCAATGTCCATCAATGGCAAAATGGAAATAAACACTCTTCACAATGAACAAAATTACTGCTACAGTGTGTAACAGACTGGCCACAAGCTTTGTAAACCAATGATCCTGGACATGAATTTCAGTTCTGCTACTTAATGTAATATCAAATATGTAGACATGAATATATAACCTCATAACCCTGCTTTCTCCATCTGAAAAATAGGGTCATATCACCTGTCTTACAAGATTTTTCTGAGGATTAAAAGTCATGTGCATATAACACAAAGCACTATGTCTAATAGGTGCTCAGTAAACAATAAGTCTAGGATTTTAAGAGATGGAACTTCTATCACTCAGGATCAATATCAGATTTTTTTATACATAAACTTTCTTCTTAAGATGTTTCACCGGACCTGCCAAACCAATCTGTAGCATTTCTAAGTTGCCAACTCAGTCATTGGTAAAACTACACAAGAACCAGGTCATGGCATTTTACTACTCAGCTACTTTATGAACCCATATGCAATTGCAGCTGTCAGCTCTAATGTCAGAGGATCAAATGAGTTGGAAAGATTAAACAAATGGGCAGAAGAAATGCCAATAAGTGCATAAACTGGACAGGAGTCCAACTGGTTCAGTTACAAAGTTGATCCCTAAAACGCTATGCACATTCTTTATAAAGAGAAGCATATGCAGGTTAGGATGCCTGAAAAGCAAAAGAATGAAAATGGGACAAAACATCCCTTAGTACTACTGTGGTTTTCAGCCTAATTCTGAGCCTCCTTTGGTCTTAAAAATAAATCTATTCATACTTGTCATTAAAGAATAAAACATAGAAATCCTACAATAAATCTCACTTTGACTTCTTTTTAATGTAAAATGTGTGTGTGTGTGTGTGTGTGTGTGTGTGTGTGTGTGTGTGTGTAAGATCTGGTATTTAGTAGCACCCAGATTCTAAATTTTAAAGTTATAATAAAAATTAGGAGAAATGACTATTTTTATATATAATACATATTCAAGTAAAATTTTTACTCACTTATAAAGAAAAGTCAGGATATTAACTTATATTGCCATCTAAACTAGTAAGCAGAAGGCGGAGGCAGGGCAAAGAAAAAAAATAAGTCTCCTAAAATCTTGATACCAAATTTCCTGATCCAAAACAGTTCCTTGAAGAGTAAGGCTCCAAAATTCGGTATTTGACTGTATATGCCTATTACCCTAGCTAGTTCTATTCTATTAAAATTTATCATTAGGCCTATCAAGTTTTAAAAAGAAGATACTTTTAAGAATTTATGAGTAATTCAAAGTAACTCTAAATCCAGTTCCATTCATTCCACTAGAAAGGTCAGTACTCCATCTTGGTGCAAGTCAGTGACATAGGGGCTCTATACAAAGGGATTGAAGAACAAGAAGCTTTTTCTTTCTTTCTGGCTGAATTACTGGGAGAATCCCAGGCCATTTCTAACCTAGTGGAAACAAAGAAAAACTTTGGCCAAAGCCTTGTGATCTGTGTTATTCCAGGCACCATGTTTTCAGAGCCCATGCTTGATTTATTTTGTTGCATGGATCTAGTTTTCCATTCATATGACGTTGTGCATAGAAGAATCAACCTTGTTAGGGAAGTCCTCTTTCAGTTTTCCTCAATGATCCATTTATGTGCAAAAGTTCTACAGATTTCCTTCAGTTTGTCTCTCTAAAGAAACCAATGTCATCCACATTTGAAAAACAGCTAGCACACAGGCTGTCTGCCACACAGAAGCAAAAGTTTAAAAAAAAAAAAGTGAGATCCATAAGTTTAAACCAACATGGCACCCAACACATTTGTTTAAAATCCTAATTCAATGTTTGCAAGTGCAATTCAATTCCCGCACTTTGCAAGATAGTCTTTTAATTTAAAATGATGGTATTGTTACTTTTAATCCAAAATCTTGAAAAATTTTAAATATCTAATAACAGAGGACATGTTAGCTAAATTAAAGTACTGCCTTTTTTTTTTTTTTAAAGATTTTATTTATTTGACAGAGACACAGCAAGAGGGGGAACACAAGCAGGGGGAGTCGGAGAGGGAGAAGCAGGCTTCCTGCTGAGCAGGGTGCGCGATGCGGCCCCATCCCAGGACCCTGAGATCATGACCTGAGCCCAAGGCAGACCCTTAATGACTGAGCCACCCAGGCACCCTAAAGTACTACCTTTTTAACAGAACCATACAGCTATTGAATTTTTACTAAGAATTTTTAGTAACAAGAAATAATTTAATGTTACATGGGAAGGGAGAAGCATGATTAAAAAACATCCACATAAAATAGGACCTCAACTTCACAGAACAAAGAGGAAACACATCAAAATGTTAGTTACACCTTGATGTTTATTTTTTCTTACTAACCAAGAATAATCTGTTTCAAATTGTTTTTCTGAATAAAGACATTCAGTGGCTTTTCAATTAAATACAAAAGACCATGAGAACATTATTCAGCCACAATGATAAAGGATCTAGCCAACTAGAATTCAGATTCTAGTATGTAATTTCAAGAAATCCTTGAACTTGCACATGACCAATGTAACTTGCTCATGTTTTAGAAGTAGAGGGAATTTTATCCCCAAATAACTGATGACTAAGAGAATATTAAGTATACAAATAAGTTCTAAGAAATTGACTAAAGTATAGCTTTTATGTATTAGAAACAGGAAGAAATGGATATTAGAAATAGATGGCAAGAGGTTATAATAAAAAGTGTCAGATAAAAAGGGTCAACAGTTTTTACTGAAAGCACAGCTCACGTTCACCACTCTCAGGGACACTGATATGCTACGTATCCTAGAGAGAAAGGCATCACCTCAAGGTACCCTACTGGGACAATGAAAAGAAGACAAAGTACACCTTCATGCTAAAACCACACCACGAAACCATTCTAAACAAGAGCCATGATAATTTCAATAGTGACAGAAATTACTTATCCTTTAGTAGTAATCAAAAAGACTAACACCAGATACTTCATCTCCTCATATACTTTGTATATTCAAAAGTCTCAAATATTTTTAACCTGAGATATTTCAGAAACAGAAATTGCAAAAATAACAATACTCACAGCCCCCCATAAAGGATTTTTTTCCAACAACATCCAGCAGTGCCTTTTACTCTTCTGATTAATCATACTTATCTCCTGTGTGTGGAAGAATTACTTGGATCTATGATTTATGGGTAAAACCTACAGGTCTGTATTTAGACACCAGACACGCACACATCTTCTGTCTGACATGGTGAAGAACTAACTAATGGGAAGTGCAGAGCTAGGTTTCACAACTCTTCTAGCACTGATGCAGCCTCAAAGATCTACGCAAGTAAAGCATTTCAAAATTCCATGAAGATATTTCAAAAAATGCAGTGAGAGAGCTCTACGGTACTGGGGTAGAATGGAAAGGATGGGGCCAATGGCATGTGATTTTATTGCAGTTACAGCCTTTAGATTTATAACAAACTATCCTTTAAAAATAGGTTTTAAAGGGTCTTAGGATTTTTTTTCATGTTCATCAGAAAGTCCTAGGAAATGCTGAAGAGCGAAACACAGTGAAATAGTGTTTATGCTCTCCGTTTCCTGAGCAAAAGAGCCTTCTATTTCCTTCCTGGGCTACCTAACAATGCCAAATAACTTCATAAAAACATCAGGATTTTAAAGGAGGAGAGGTACCAATAAGCAAATTTCTCATCCTTGCCGTGAATCAGAGAAAATTACTGATTAAAGTCAATGCTTTAGTTAATAAATCACAGACTTTTCAAAACACCTAATGGTTTATCATGTGAATTCAGCATTTACATAATAACCCAAATGCTAATTTCCCTTTCATGTGATATTCAGATGTTGTCAGAATCAAACTCTAATACTGAGAGTCAGTTCACTTTTGCTATATCACTTCTTCAAATTGCTATGTCTCTGAAAGAATGACAAATTGAAAATAGTATATTACCTTAAAGAACTTGACAATACATGAGAAAATTCTGATGGATAGAAAAAGCACTTAATGTAGCTTATGAACCAAACAAGTAGAAGTATGGAGGAAACTACTTGGAGAAACTCACTAAAATCAAGAAGTCTTAGAAATTTAGAAATCCTCCCATTGTATGGGTGAGAAAACTGAGGCCACGGTGTCAAAGTAGATGTAGCCATACTGATATATTAGGGAGACAAGCTATATACAATCCAGATCTTCTGATAGATTTTTTTCCGTATAATTTCCATAGCATTATATTTCTAAATTAGTTCTTAAACATGCTGTTATCCAGTAGAATAATTTCAAGGAGTGGTGATTTTAAGAGCTGGCAACCCACCTGCAACAATCTCTTGCTATCAATGAATGTCATTATCAGCTTTGAAAGCTAAGCTCTATGAAATGAAAGGTATAGTAAAGAGACAGGACATGTTCACAGTGTGGATACCAACTAGCTGAGGGCTTCACCAATCCAAGCCACCATCCCCACCCAGATCAGCCCAGGGCTGGGGTGTCCTCTGTAGAGCCAGGGTAGGTTTTATACAGGAAGCGCTGGAGTATGTACTCAGGCTTCAGTGATGAAGTCAAATGAGGATGTCAGCATTTTTGGTTCCCTTCAAACTGACCACATGCCAGTAAACTATTGGCTAAAACTGCAACTGTCCTCCTCCACTGCAGTGTGCCAGGGCCAGAAGGATCCTAACGAGTATGTTGGCTCCGGTTCTTGACCTCTTTTTCACTGTTTTAGCATGTGGTAAGCAAAGAAAAAGAAAATTCATATAAAGTATTTTCTGATAATTTGACCCTGTATAGTATAGATTTTATATGTCTGTAATTAATTAAGCCTCTTCATCACTGTTCATTCAGATACTACATGGCTATAGCTGTAGAAACAGGTTGCAAAAATTACACTGAAATAACATTTCTGTCATAAATGTGTGGGTTTTTTTTTTTCAGTTTGCTGCTTACATTTTGGTCTACTACATTTTATAAGAACAGATGTATCTGTCTTGGCTTCAAATCAAGTGATTTGATCAGCTTAGTCACACTATATACATTAATTAAATTTGAGAATGGCTTTAGAAACCATGATATTAACCAATCTGTTACAAAGGTAAAATTAGTACCCTACCTCCAAAAACATTATTTAAATATTTATCTAAAAATAAATCTTTAGAAAAGGAAAATAACAAAGCTATTTATCTGTTCCTAACACCATCATTCTGCTCCATGTCTTGATAAAATTATCAGTAACTAGAGCTGTATACTTAAGTGTTCTTCTCATGAGAACCCTGACAAAGAGGGGTCATTATAGCCTCATTGTACAGATGGTGAAAGTGAGAACTCAAGTTAGGCAGCTTTCTCAAAAACTAAGTGGCAGAGCTGCAATTCAAACCGTGCACTGTTCAACTTCAAAACCTGGTCTCTAAAATCCAAAATGCCTGCTTAGTCTCCCAAAGCTTTCTCGAAGTTAATAACCTTGGATGGAAGAAGAAAAACTTTCACCCTGAGTTTTCTTGTATTTAACCCCAAACTCAAAAACTGAAATGGTTTATACCTGGGAAACTTCTGCTTTCTACTCCATGTGACCTTTTCATAACCAAACTCCTCAAAACTTTGTATTTAATCTACTTGTAAGCCAATAGTTTGACAAATGATCCTCCTTTTGTATAACTCACCCCTTAGTCCACCCAAGCAATAGTCAGTTTTAGCTTAGTTTGTCCATTGGTCATGAGAATGAGAAGAGTACATCTGTCATTTTCTCAAGGCCACTTTGAGCCAGAAATATAATTCTGGTCTAAGGTCTGGTTGCTAAACCACGCTTCCTCTGCAATGGTAAGCTACTATTGGTAGGCTGGTCTTTAAGAAACAAAAAATAACAAGTATGGGATATTTAAAATACTACTTTTGCTGATCTCTTTCCCCTAACTCGTCCCTCCCCTCTATTTGCCCATTTCCTATATATTCTGTATTGTGATTATGGAAAGAAACTGCAACTGCTTTGGCAGATAAGGAAAAAACCTTACTCCTATTTCAAACATGAAGCAAAGTTTCATTTCCTTTTCTTATTAAAATATGGGATATAGCCTCAAGAAGTATGATACTTTCAAAAAGTGTCATGTTAAATCCATTTCCTCTATTTAAATTTTATTGGTACAGACCATTATCTTTTGATTTATAAATTTGAGACACTGCACTAAGAAATGTGTTGGTATCCATGCATATAGTAACTCAGCACTGTTGAGCTGGTCTAAACCGGCACTGTCAACTGAATTTCTGTGGTGATGGAAATGTTCTGCATTTGTGCAGTATTAAGGTAGTGACATGAGCACTTGAAACATGGCTTGTGTGACCAGGACTAAAATTAATTTTATTTTAGTTAATTTAAATTTTAAAAACAACCAGCATAGGACAGCATAGGTCTCAGGTCTGGGTGTCTTTTTTAATTTTTATTTTGAATTAATTATAGACTCACAGGAAATTGCAAAAATAGTAGAGAGGTTCAGTTTCCCCTAATGATTACATCATCTTATATAACTATAATACAATATCAAGACCAGGAACTTGACCTTGGCACAATGTGTTTAGTTCTATGCCACTTTATCACTTGTATAGACCTGTATAAGCACAATCACAATCACGATACTGAAGGATTCCAGCATCATTAAGAGCTCCCTCATGCAAACCATTTCTAGTCATCAATACCTTTCTCTTCATTGTCCCTAACCCCTGCATCCACTACTCTGTTCTCTATTTCTATCATGTTGTCATTTACAGAACACTCTATAAGTGTATTCACACAGTATGTGACCGTGACTCTGAGATTGGCTTTTTTCACTCAGCATAATGCTCTTGAGACCCTTTCAAGTGCTTGCATGTATCAACAGTCCGTTCCTTTTCTGTTGCTGAGTAGAATTCTACGGTGTGGTTGTACCACAATGAGTTCAGCCATTCACATGTTAATGAACATTACATTGTTAAACAGTCTTTCACATTACAAATAAAACTGCTATGAACATTCGTGTACAGGCTTAGTGTGGATCTAAGTTTTCATTTCTCTGGGATGAATGTTCAGAAGTACGACTGCTAGACTGTATGATGAGTGTCCACACGTGCTTATTTTCATTTGTTACCTGTATATCCTCATGGTGTTTGCCCATTTTCTAATTAGATTGTTAGGGTTTTCCTTTCTTCTTTCTTTTTTTTATACTGTTCAGTTTTGAGAGTTCTTTATATATTCTAAGTAGAGTCCTTTGTCAAATATAGGGTTCTTAGATATTTTCTTCCAGTCTATCATTTGTCTTTTTGCCCTTTTAACAATCACACAGCCAAAAGATTTAAACTTTGAGGAAGTCCCATTTATCAATATTTTTTCTTTTATGGTTTTTATGCTTTTGGTGTCATGGCTAAGAACTTTCTGGTAAGTTCTAGGTCTAGAAGATTTTCTCCTAGGCTTTCTTTAAAAAGTTTTACAGTTTTATGTTTTACATTTAAATTGACCTATTTTGAGTTAATTCATGGATATAGTCTAAGTTTTAGGTGGAAGTTCATTTTTTTGGGGGGGGTCCACAGATATCCAATTGCTCTAACACCATTTGTTGCAAAGATACACTCTATTTGCGCCTTTGTCAAGAATCATCTGGCTCCACTTGCGTGGGGCTAATTCTGGGTTCTCAATTCTGTTGCACTGACCTATTTGTCTATCCCTCTGGTAATACCATAGTCTTGGTTACTGTAGCTACATCACGTCTTAAAATTAGAACGATTCTCCACACATTATGCTTCTTTTTTCAAAACTGTTTTTTAGCTGTTTTGGTTACTTTGCCTTTCCGTGTAAATTTTAGAATAATCTTATCTATACCTATAAAAAATCTTGCTAGAATTTTAACAGGAATGTTGTTAAACCTATACATCAATTTGGGAGAACAGTCATCTTCATTGTATTGAGAGTCATCCAATCCAAGAACACAGTATGTGTCTCCATTTATTTAGATTTTTATTTCCTTCATCAGCACTTTGTAGTTTTCATGGGTATATCTTTTAAAAGCAACACAAAGACCTAGAAATAGCTTATAAATGCCACCAAAATAAAAAGCGATAGTCTAAACAGGTTTTGGAAATCAAAGTGATCTGGGCTAACTAAAGTTAAAAATCAAGAATCACACAAACACAAGTATGTTTATTTGGGGCAAATAAGCAGATTTTGCTGAAAGACTGGCTTCCCATCATTTACAAAGAAATAAAAGGGCACTACAGGTAATTCTGCAATTAAAACAGTACACAGGACACATGAGAAGTTTAAAGGATGGAGTACATACCTTCCATTATAGGTAGCACTTCTTCCCTTTCTTGATTTTATTTTTCCTATGTATCAAAGCCATGCATTACATGTGCAATAATAGTGCAAGACGAGGGGTCTAAATTACATATTTGCAAAGGTCCGTTCCAAATCCTACAATATTTTAGGGATTATATTTTTGAAAAGTGATAGAAAATAATGCTTTTTGAATGTTGCTGCTTAGATATCTACAAGAGGCCAGGTCAAGTGGAAAAAATTCTGTTCAATAGTAAATGTGTATAACTATTTGGACAATCTATGAAAGCTGCAGGGAAAAGTGAGAAACAAGAAAATTTTGAAGAGATTAAAATTAGTTAGCCCAGAAATGAGAATTCTGTGAAAATACCTGTAAAGTAATTAGGAAGTTATGTACCTACCCAAAGGAAATGAACAACTTAAAAATATACACAAGAATACATTCTTAATAACTGGAGTTCAAAAGAGTGAGACCACAGTAGGTTGTACAAACCCTGAAATAGGTAAGGTCCTATTCATGATGAGTATAATTGTGAAGTATAGTTGTGAAGGTAGGAGAGTACCAAAATAATTCAGAGACCATCAACATTCTACAAGCATATGATCCACATCTTCAAAAAACCGTGCCCAGCTTTCAAATCTGACTGAGAAAGAAGAATCTGAAGACTGGAGACTAAGGAACAATTAACAGTGACTATTTCCTGCTTACCTCTGTGTCTCCTAGAATGCTTTATCAGTTCACACACAATAATTGCTTGATGGACTGATGACTACCTAGGATTATCCCAAAGCAAATGGAATTATAATTGGTAGAGAAACAGAGGAAGACAATTTCTGAAAACCAAGAGCATGGGCATCATTTTCTAAACTGTTGGTCATGATTATCATGCTGGAGAAGTTGGACACTGGCAGCTAGAAGGATTCTTCCACAGAATCAAACACATGTATCACTGTCATCTTATCCACACTATCTTAATCTCACTCCTGAAGAGGTCACTGCACCAGACTGGGCAGTGTATGAGGAGAATAAAGAAGAAAAAACAAATAAAAGAACCAAGGAGAGAGGGGGGAAAAAAGGAGGAAGTGCATTATTAGTCAGCTTGAAAACTACTTAAAGACGTAGAAGAGTAAAAACTAAAAGTAAGGGAAACTAGTGATGCCCCAAACATTTTTATAAATGACCAAATTAAAGAAAAATTATTCAAGTTATTTTATGTTTAACATCTTATCAGTACTATCAAGATAAAGTATAACCAAAACCAAAACTATTGAAATGTTCGATTCTAAGCTAAATATAGAAACTAAAGGTCAAAGATTTAACACCAGTCAGATTCACTCAATTTTAAAGTTACAAGTTGTTTTTAAACTCTTGAATCACTATTGTAATAAAGCATTGTTTGATTTTTTTTTTTTTAACAGAACTCCAATTTGAATAGGGAAAAATCTACTAACATAAGTGCTTGACAAATTCAGGAAGCCATTTACTAGCCTATATGAGCAAACCTAATACATGATTCGGGTGAATAGACAAAATCAGAGGCCACTCTTCCGGCTGTTTTGTCCTCTCTTACCAGTCGAAACAGCTGCACACAAAAGTTCCAAATGGTAGAAAACCTTGAGACTCTTTCACCCCATTATTCACCTCTGCCTTTACCACAATCATTTCTACAATGCACCCAGAGCCTGCCTTTCATTGTTCACAATTCCTGAACAGCATTTAGTCCCTATTTTAAGAAGGAAAGTCTGTAGAAGGGGGTTATTTCTCTGCCTTTGGTAATAAAAAAGGCAGTCTACTCAAAATAACCAGTTCCATTCTCAGACCAATTAAAATCATAAATGCATTCAGACATCGCTGTCACATCCAAATCTTGACACAACAAAGGTGCTAAAGACTATATTCTGTTAATGAGGAATTTAAATTTAATTCTACAAAAAAATGACTTTTGTGCACCAGTGAAATGCAACATTTAAAATTTCCACAAACAGATACTGAGAGGCTCTTTATATGTAGATGTTTCTTTTAACCTCCTTCCAGAGCTTGAACCTTTCTCCAACTAACAATTAACTTGTAAACTGGTGAATTTACAACTTACACTGAGTGCCTTTTCAGTACTACAAAAACCAAAAGCAAAAGCAAAACACCAAAAACAAAACTCAAAAATATCTCTAACAGGTTACAAGTGGGTTAATGACAGCCACAAATTCTTTGCCACCACTCCCACACCAAGAGGTAAGGTCTATTTCTCCACCTCCTTGAACGACTATCCAACAGAAAACAGCAGAAATGACTATTGCACCAGTTCTGAGCTCCATCTTTAAGAAGCCTGGCAATTTCTCTTTCCTTTTTGGAGTCCAGCTGTCATGTTATGAAAACATCCAAATAGCTACATGCATGAGAAAGGCCTACATGGAAGAGAATGAAGGCCCAGCTGACAACTCCAGCTAAAATCACAGCTGATGGCACCAAGCTGCCAGCCCTGCAAGTGAGCTACCTTGGAAATAAATCTTATAGCCTTAATCAATCTGTTCCAGCAGACAACACGTAGACCAGAAATGAGCCATCCTTACCAAACCCTGGCCAGAACCCAAAGTTGTGAGCAAGAAAATAGTTCTTTTTTTTAAAGATTTATTTATTTACTTGACAGAGAGAGAGCACATAAGCAGGCAGAAGGAGAGGGAGCAGCAGGTTCCGCTGAGCAGAGAGCCTGACGTGGGGCTCTACCCCACGAACCTGAGATCATGACCTGAGCCAAAGGCAGACCCTTAACCAAATGAGCCATCCAGGTGCCCCAAAAATAGTTGTTGTCTTAAGCCACTAAATTTGGGGATGATTTGTTAGGCAGCAACAGATAACCAAAACAAAGTTTGGAACCAGAAGAGGGGCTGGAACAAAAACCTAAAATATATATCAGTTTTGGGTCCAGGTGATGGGCAGAAGTTAGAAGAATCTCGAGGAGACAGTTAATAAAGATCTGAAAATGTGAAGAAATGTTACCAGTGGCTGAAGAAAGGGAACCTACATCACGTGCTGGCAGAATAATTATCAAACCCAAAGCATGCAGTAGCATGGGAATAGAAAGGGCACCCAATGAACTCATGGATCTAAGGAGAATTGCAGGAAGAATGCTGAAAGTACAAAATGGTTCACGTTAGCCACCTATGACAAAATATGGGTGAAATGAACTAAAGAAGGAACAGTTTGGCTCCTTTTCAAGTAGAATTTAGAGGAAATAAAAAGGAGTGGACTTGATGGGTTCAAAAATAAAACCATTCCTCATTTCAGCAGCTTAGCAAAAAGCTCAAGGCAAAGATCAAACCCTGGAGTGCCAGTAAAATGTGGCCTCAAAACCTTTTTTGAGGCCTCAAAGATTTTAGGTGGTTGGTTCCTCATAGATTGTTAGACCAGTGGTTCTAAAACTTCGTGTGCACCAAACTCAGGTGGGGTTGGCGGGGGAAGCATGTTAAAACCCAGACTGCTGCATCCGATCCTCACAATTTGATTCAGCAAGTCTGCTATGGGGTCTGACCTCTGTAGTTCCCAAGTGATGCTAATGCTGCTGGTACAGAGACCATACTTTGCAAATCACAGTGCTAGACCAAAAGGCTTTGCAGGATTTTAAGTGTGTCTTAAGAACCATCTCTACCAGACAGTAGAGCTTGTAAGATTTTTTTTTTTTAAAGATTTTATTTATTTATTTGAGAGAGAGAGAGCACAAATGGGGAAGACGGTAAGGGGCAGAGAGAGAGAGAAGTAGACTCCCCTTTGAGCAGGTAGCCCAGCACTGGGCTCGATCCCAGGACCCCCAGATAATGAACTGAGCCAAACGCAGGCACTCAACCAACTAAGCCACCCAGGTGCCCTGAGCTTGTAAGAATCTTAATGGTATTTTCACGTAATGTCCTGACTTAAAGGCAGTTTAAGGTAGAGCCCTGTTTCAAAGAGATCTGTGGGAATGGTTTAATCTAATGTTGTGAACCCCAAAGCAATCCATGAGAATACTCCTAAAAACTCTGAAAACATATCAATGGAAAGACCATCAGTCTGGACTAAAAAGACATAGTTCAAAATGAAAAATACCAGGGCCCTTATTCAGACAGGAAGAGGCTACAAACATAAGTCATTTCTTATGGAAAAGTAAGATTCAGAGGACATAACCAGGAGCATAGAGAGTAGAGACAAGAGCCATGAAGAACCACCCAGATTATAAACTAGTCCTAGGGCGCCTGGGTGGCTCAGTCAGCTGGGCATCCAACTCTTGATTTCAGCTCAGGTAATAGTCTCGAGATCGTGAGACTGAGCCCTGCATCAGGCTCTGTGCTGGGTGTAGATCCTGCTTGGGATTCTCTCTCTCCCTCTGCCCCCTGCCCCCTTCTCTCTCTCCCCCCTAAAAAAACAAAAACAAAAAAACTACTCCCTAAACAAGGAACCATTGACATTTACCTAGCTGGATTTTAGCACTGTTGTGGACCGGGGACTGCTAGGTGTCTCCCATTTCCCCTTTCTGTTTTTTGTTTTTTTCTTTTTTAAATAATAGCTTTACTGAGATATGTCACATGCCATACAATTTACCTGAAGTTTGCAACTCAGTGGTTTTAAGTATATCCACAGATAAAACCAGATAGCTTTAAAACATTTCCATCACCTCAAAAAGAAACCTGTACCCTTAGTTATCACCCCCCATACACCCATCCCACTGGCTCTAAGAAGCTGCTAATCTACTTTGTTTCTACAGATTTACCTATTAAGGACATTTCATATAAATGGAATCAGACGATATGTGCTCTCTGGGACAATTTCTTGTAACTAGCATATTTTCAAGGTTTATCCATGTTGCAGTATATTATCAGTACTTCATTCCACTGTATGGATATACCAGAATTCATGTTTCTATCCATCATTTGATAGATATTTGAGTTGTTTCCACCTTTTGGCTATTATAATGTTGCTAAGTTGTATTCATGCACAAGTTTTGGGTAGGCATATTTTTTCCTTTCTCTTAGGTAGATAGGTCAAATGGTAACTCTATGTTTAACCTTTTATGGAATTGCCAGACTGTTTGCAAAGTGATGGCACCATTTTACATTCCCATCAGCAGCGTATCTGTGTTATGACTTCTCCACAGCCTCTAATACCTTTTTGAAGGAGAGTGTCTGTTGCAATTTTCCTGTCCCTGCCTTGCCGTTGTATGTTGGGTGGGAGTAGGAGAGCAAATAACTTGTGCCTTTAGTTCACAGGAATTTGTTTGAGATTAGCTGTACCCAAAGAGCCTCATCTGCACCTGGACCTGATTTAGATGAGCTTCTGGACTCCAGCTAACATAGCAACAGAGTGAGGCTTGTGGGGGTCTTGTGTGTGGGCTAGCGTAGTCTGCATATGTGAGGGGCCAGAGAGCACACTATGGTAAACTGTCATTCTGGTGGTCACCTCCAATGAACCACACTTGTGGGTATTCACGCCCTTGTACAGTCCCGTCCCACATGGACGCTGGGCCAGGCCTATTACTGCTGAAACCATTAGTATATGTCAGAAATGATGCAGTGCCAGTTCTGGGCCTAGCCCTTAACTGGTTGCGCAGCATCTACTTCTTCCATTTTGGAACCCAGACACCACAAGGGTACCTAAGCAGCCACTGAGTCCCAGCTCCCAAGCCAGCCTCAGAGCACCACAGCCAACCCAGCATCCAGATGACACCACATAGAACAGAACCTCCTGGTCAATGCACTGAATCAGGAGATAAGTCGCTGTTTTAGACTATCAAGTTTTGGAGTGGTTTATTACACGGCCATTAATAACCCAAACAGGTCGCTTTTAGTGGTATTTTAAGCTTCACTTCTCTCCTAGTCACACTAGGCTACTTAATTATGAAGAACTGTAACGTGCAGTAAACTTTTTCCCCCCTCTACAAATTCATCCTATTATACCTAGGATCAACTCAACAATCATTTAAGCAAATGAAATATACCTTCTAGGTCTCAGGAGACTTTTCGTAGAGTCTATCTTAGAGTCCAAGTCAGTAGAAAGTTCCCATTTTCAGTAGAAAGCAATGAGCAGCTACACAAGCCACCAGAGAGGACTGGCCAGGGATGGGAATCTCAGCAGTAGCTGACATCTCTTGGTGCTCAGCAAGGCACACCAGGAGTACAGACCAATCCAAGGAAAGGCCCTGTGTCTCAGGAATTTGGAAGAGAGGCTGGGGGCACACAAATACCAAGCAGTCTGTGGTGACAGCCAGGGAATCTCCCAGGCACAGTCGCAAGGTTTAAGATGGCAGGGCTTCGAGAAGCCAGGTGTTATAGCAACCAGCGAAGGTTTTCTTTTAACATCAGTAACACCAGTAAGAATTTCTCAACTCTGCTTTGTCTTATGCTGACACAGCAACTGTCCTTCTGCTTAGCTCCTCTGGATTTAAAGGGCTCTCACGTGTCTAGCCCAGTCACCCCTATCTTTCAGTTTATCTTAGGTACGGTCATGATGGCATGCAAGGATCTCGGAGGCTTTCTGCATCTCGAGAATACAGACAATAATAAATCCCTTATAACACAGAATTACTCTGATTTTCACAGGATAATGCTTAGAAAAGTTCCAGACACACAGTAAACTCTCAAAATATTACACTACCAGTATAATATATGTGGTAACTTTGTTCAATTGCAAGTGCATCTGCCCTAAAAACAATGATCTTCAAGGAAAAAAAAATAACAAGAGTATCAACTCCTAAGTCTATTAATTGAGAACTGGTTTAAACAAATTGTATTACAGCTATACGGTGAAATACTATGCTAACTTAAATAATAAAGGAAGAGGATTTTGAGAAATGTGATATGGAAAATTTCCAATACATATCAATGAAAAACCAAGTTGAAAGAACATATAATCCCATTTTAAAAATAAGTCTATCCTGCTTGTATACGCACAGAAAAAAAATCTTGTAGAAACCACCAGACTAACTAGACACCACAATCTGGGTGAGGATTTCACTTTCTACAGAATATACTGCTATAATATTTGGTTTTTAATAGTAAGCACATGATTCTTATCAACAGAAAAACATGAAGAGAAAGGCACACAGAGCCTTCTTAAAAAACAGCATGCTTTTACCTGAATTTGTTCACATGGTATTCAGCGTTCATTGCTCTTTAGCACTCAGAGTGGCTCAAGTCTGTTTTCAGAACAGTGTCAGGAGCTGCTATATGAGCTGTTTCCTGTATGGGGCAGCTATTTTTAATTAATGAACATTTTGTTGTAAGAGTTCACTGGAAAATAAAACCACCACCATTTCTGCAAGTCAAACGAAAAAAAGGCTTACTCTCTAGAGTAAAATGAAAGATTTCAGTTATAAAAACATACTCTAAAAGGTATTAGATGGTATGTAATATTGAGTATTAAGCACTTTATTTCCACTGTGATACTAAGATTAATCTCATTTAAAAATTTCTCAAGGGAATCTAAAACTTCTATTTACTTCATCTCTCCTAAGGAAAAAAAAATAATACAGCATTCTTCCTATCAAAGGCATTCAAACATGAGCTGCAGGGAACATCAGAAGTGAGAGAGAAAAGAGAATGAATACAGAAAGAGAATAAAGCTTTCTAAACATTCATTGAGCAACTAGGTGCAAAATACTGTTCTATACTAACTAGAAGAATTAAAATTGTGGTTGCTCTATCTCTAAGTGTATTAGCAACAAAATCACCCCTTCCAAATCATTAGATTCTCCCAAGGTTTATGAAACAATATGGCCCAGAAAATAGCTGCTATGTAAACCAGTTTTATTTATCCATGCAACTCTTCAACCCGTGGGCTCACAGCACAACTTAAGGGGTCCTCTCAGGGAGCCTGCAGCAGGGCCAGAAGGTAAGAATTCAGGGGTTAGGTAGAAGAACCAGAGTTCCAAAGGCCCCACCAAGCCACTCCTCCCCAAAATGAAGACGGGATTTTCCTGCAGATCTAAGAGAAGGTTCTAAGAAGCAGCCCGCCCCCACCCCCGACACACACACAGTGTATGTTAATGTGCAGTACACTCACAAAAACAAGGGTTTATTGTTCTCTTGACAAACTGTACTCCTCATGACAGGTGGTAATACACCCATTTACACTTAACTCTACCCACACCCTCTCCACTCACCACTTCCCTAAATTCCTTGCATTTGTAAACTATTACACAATTTTTTAAAATATTTTATTTATTTATCTGACAGAGAGAGAGAGAGAGAGAGAGAGAGCGCGCACAAGCAGGGGGGAGCAGCAGAGGGAAAGGGAGAAGCAAGCTCCCTGCTGAGCAGACACCTGAGCTGAAGGCAGACACTTAACCAACTGAGCCACTCAGGCGCCCCTATTATACAATTTTATTTTTATTTTTTAAGATTATTACTTATTTATATATTTGACAGAGAGAGAGGGAACACAAGCAGGGGGAGTGGGAGAGGGAGAAGCAGGCTTCCCGCCGAGCAGGTAGCCCCATGTGGGGCTCGATCCCAGGACCCTGGGACCATGACCTGAGCCGAAGGCAGAATGTTTAACCTACTGAGCCACCCAGGCGCCCCCCCGCCATTATACAATTTTAAAAGTAACTTATCTGTTAATTTGATTCAAACAGGTTATAGAATTTCTACCTAATACACTGAACAAAAAATGCTGGCATTTAAGAGATGTTCCGAGGATAAGATGGTAAGGGTTCTAAAGTCCTATGAAGGCCTTGCCTATAGCACACCTCACAGAGGGCTGTGATGGCTAATTCTATGTGCCCACTTGGAGAGTGTTTCTGGATAAGACTAACATTTAAATCAGTGAATTCTGAGTAAACAGACTGCCCTCCATAATGTGGCAGGCCTCGTTCAATCAGCGGACAGCCCCGATAGAACAACTACAAAATACCCAGCCTTCCCAAGAGAGAAGTCTCCAGCAGATTGCCTTCAGACGTCATCTACATCGCTGGCTCTCCTGGGTCTTCAGCCTGCTGATTTGGACTTGCCAGACTCCACAAACCCACAAGCCAATTCCTTGTAATACACGTGCACACATTCACATACCCACACACCCTACTGGTCCTGTTTCTCTGAAAATCCTGAATACAGGGATCCCCTTTGGGACGTCATAGCCTGGCTACCAGCAGTTTAATATCTACACAGGAAGAGTCATTCAATGAGGGGGAAATGGCCTCTCCTGACCAGAACATGCCTAACCCTTCTTCCAATCGTGGTGCTCGCCAGCAAATCATGCTGTTTAGGAATACATGAATATGCCTGGAATAGGATATAGCTAGGCACACCTTATTATCCCTTACTTATTAGATTCCTAAGAAGAGAAAGAGTGCTGAAGGCAATTTATACTCTGCTCAAAGCTTTGAAACACAAACATAATATAAACAAAATCACATAATTAGATAAATTGGCCTTAGCAATGACCTGCTGAGGCCATTATGGAATTGAAAGGAAAATGGGAGGCAGAGACAACAGACAGTGGTAGAAAGTACACTGATCTCTGTTTTGGAGCATCACACATTTTTCTCCATTACAAGTGACTGAACTATTCATGCTTGCCTCAAAATACCTTAGTATTACCAAATATTAACCTAAATAGTTATGGTACTCCTCTACCCGGTTCTCACCCCCTCCACCAACATTTGCCTGCTTAAGCAAATGACCCACTGTAAACACACCACCTGTGGTCATGCTTCATCCTAACTTCCCCCACCACATCATCCTTCTCTCATCTTGCTGCTGTCTAATGTGGCCTGCCCCCACTGAGCAGTGGCACCTACAGGGCATCCCTTACAACCATCCTCTGATCATTGAAACTGCTACTTCTCCATGCTCTCACAGTTTCCATGTTGGGAGAAAAGTAAGTGCCACCACACCAACGTGTTGAAATATTTCTTGCATATAAGCTTTTTAAACCTATACTTTCTAGGGGTGCCTGGGTGGCTCAGTCAGTTAAGCATCTGCCTTTGGCTCAGGGTCCTGTGATCGAGCCCCTCATTGGGCTCCTTGCTTAGCAAGGAGCCTGCTTCTCCCTCTCCTGCTCCCCCTGCTTGCGCTCTTTCTCTGTCAAATATATAAATAAAATCTTAAAAAAAACACACTATACTTTCTATTGTCTTTACCTCATCACCTCTCATTTCCACAATATATCCTGCCCTAGGGCCACTATACCACTCTAGTTTTTAATCCTTATCACAAATTGAAGTTGTAGGCAGAATAGATATTATATACAATTTAGAAATGAGGACACAAAGATAAAAAGAGATAAACTGACTTGTACAAGATCAGAGTATAAATTAATAAAACTACAATTAGGACGTATTTTTCTATTAACTTAAATTTCTTTTACACAGGGAGGATATATAACAGTTATCAAAAGCATAAGATCTCAAGTCAGATTATACTTGCTCTACCACTTATCACAATATGACCCTCGATTAAGTTTATGAATCTATTAGTTTATTAACCTAAATTATTAGTGGCTTGGTTTCCTCATCTGTAAAAACCAGAACAGTATTGACCTTCAACTGGTTTTTGAGGAGATTTCATAAGATAAAATGGGTAAAACCCTTGAACGTTGCCTGACACATGGAAACCATTAATAAACTTTATCCATTCTCCTTATTGTTTTATAACTGAATCAGCCTTTCACTGGTTATGATATACATGCCCTACTCACACTTATCCTTTTTAATCTTTTGTAGAATCATGAATTTCAGCTGAAAGGGACCAAACACATTTAAAAACCACGGATAAATCCAGTGTTTATTTGCACAGCATGTTTTATTGGGTCACATGCAAATACGTGCTTAGCAAAAACTTTAAAAGGAAGTTGGGGGGCACTTGGGTAGCTCAGTTGGTTAATGTCTGGCTCTTGATCTTAGCTCAGGTCTTGATCTCAGGGTTGTGAGTTCATAGCCCTATGCTGGGCTCCACGTTGGGCATGGAGCTGACTTAGGAAAAAAAAAAAAAAAAGTTGGGACAGAAAGGAAGTATCACAACTTGAATAACCCTTCTACCTGTTGAGTTGGCTGCTTATTGGCTATGTAAAATAGCCAGTAAGTGCAGAACTTAATTTTTCTGTTATGGGATCACTTTATAGAACATTGACCAAACACAGTCTTGATATGGCTACATTCTAAACTTAAATGGCAAGTACATTACGTGGTGCTCTTCCTCTGCCATTTTAGACCTTGGGCCTTTACCCAAAACATTCAATTGCTCTGCCCACATGGCTTAATGCTTCTGCAAAGAAGTGGGCAGGCGGTCAGAAGATCCAAGTTCTCATTTAAATTCTCACGTAACCTTTTCAGACCTCAATATCGCCAACGACGATACCACCCACTTGCCTACTGCTCGGGTTCTTCAGAACAAAAACAGTCAAGACAAACCATAAAACACAGGCACTGGCTTCCAGGTTTGCTGCACAGAGGGGAAAAAACCATCTGTGGGGATGGTATCCTCCCAGTGAAGGCATCTTAAATATCTGAAGTACAAAGTCTGTAAGAATGGGTTATTTGCCTTTAAACAATGATAGGTGAGGGATACTTTCTTGTGCTATGCTCTTGAACTTGTCTCCAAAAGAATTAGTATTTTAATTTGTATGTAAGCCACAATAAAAATACTCTTGACATTGACATTTCCAGTTTCATATTATAGAAGATTTTGGCATCAAGATTTTAGTAGTAAGGTGGACCTGGGTTGACACTTTACTAGCATCTCCTCTACTAGCTATGTGACTGTGAGCAAGCTAGCTAACCTTGCAGATCCCTGGGTTCTGTTTGCTTTTTGGTACAGGTGGTCATATTGAACAAAGAAGCCAATTTCACCTTCTCTCACAGGATTATGAGGAGCAAATGAGGCCACACACACCACGTTATGAACAAGACAGCACCAGCCCACACCACTGCCCTAGTCTGTCAGCAGCTGAGGCAGCAGTCTGTTTCATTCACACCTGGATTTCCAAAGCTGTGTCAAGTGGATTTGCTAGGTGATATGAGTTAACACAAGCCCGCTGATCCAAGAACTGTAAGAAGTAAGTTTAAAACCTATCCACAGAAGACATACAGGGTGAGTAAAAGTTTTAGCAAGACCATTAGCTGTGATTCACAGTACCTATGTTGCATTTTTCTTTCTGTTCTCACTGCCTTTAATCATAGTTCTGGGCATGAGTACGTGTAGGGAGAGCTAATAAAAATGACAATGCCCCATCTGAAGGTCCAAGGTCTACGACCCAAACTTGCATGTTTCAAGTTCCTCTTCTGTAGGAATGCTGACAATACTGACTCCACCTTGGGCCTCCATCTTGCTCATGTTTGCTCAATGACCTCCCAGGAATCTGTTAGAGATAACATAGTCTTCCTTCTTTCCTGATGCACAGGTGGTGCCAAAAGATCTAATTAAAGGGTAGCTGTCAATTGGGTGCATGCAAACCCTTCGAGGTGCATGCAAACCCTTTGGTCCTACTACAGTGCCCTTCTGTGTGTCCCCTCGCTCTATAAAATCTGTGGACTAAGGTCTGGACTTTGTGGAGAATAGCTATGCAGCTGCTATGGATCATCTTCTGCCTGATCAACCCCGTCAGTCAGTTACCCTGAATCAAACTCTGTAATATATATGAAGTGGCCTGCTTCATTTTCTGGTCTCAAAGTGCCCTCTTGGTTTGGGAGATACTTTACTGTCTCTCCCCCACCTTCTAACACATTCGTATTTTGAATTTGGCCCTGGATGTTGCCAATCTGCCAAAAAAGAATGTTTTCTTATCTTCTTTTCTGAGGCATAAGATTTTTCAAACTGCGGTCTCATTCCATTAGTGGATCTGACAGAAAACGGAGTTATGTACACACAAAGGATAAATTTTATTCCAGACACACGTGTATACACACACACACACAGTGTTATACGGGATTGTGGTTCATAAGTTTGAAAACCACTATTCAAAAGCAGTTACTGACTGCTCTCCTTTTGAAAATAAGTAACTGATGGTAACACTACTTTTTAAAAGGTCATTGCGATCACAAAAGAAAGTTTAAAAGGCTAGACTGTTAAGAAAGTTCTCCCTCCTACTTTAGCACACTGGTCCAAATGATCACTAATAGGTCCAAATAACTGATATAATATCTTTAAATCAAGAGACAGATATGAAATGAACCATGAGGGAGAGGGCAGGTACAGAGGAAAAAACATTTTATTAATCCTAGGTATGGTGTTAGATTATACGCTAGGCACACATACAGACATCCTCCTTTAATCCCCCCAATCCTATAAGTATGATGTGGCAGCTACACTTCATAGTTCTGCATTTTAAATGATGACCTAATGAAGGTCATTTTCTTGTAGTCACAGGACTGACAAGTTTGGTCATTACCACCCACTGACCAGCAGTGCCTGGTCTGGGCAGGATAGGGCCTACTTTCAGGATTATGGATAACCAGAAGGTACAATTTAGAACATCCTCCCGCCTCTAGCTTTCTCCATAAATAGACAGCACTTAAAACAATAGCTTACTTGGCACAGAACTGGAACTCGATGAGCAAGAACAGCCAGTGACTTGCTGTAAGATCTTGGGAAAGCCGACATCTCCATGGACCTCTATTTGTGCATCTATAAAGTAAGTATAACAGTGTCTTAACTGCCTGGTCACAGAACTTTGTGGGGTTTTGACAGCTAAGATTTTATGATTCATGCCTTTAAGAGGACACATTCTAAGTAATAAATTCCATCACCAGAAACTTCATCAGAATTAAAATAAGTAGCAAAGACACAAACTCTAGGGCACAAATTCTTTCCCTGTGGCATCCTGACTGGCTACGCCGCCCTCTCCCACCCCCCAGGCAGGGCTGACCCGGCTTCCTAACCTTCTAGGTCCGCCTAGGATTCTTGCCTGTCCCGCCACCTAGTGGCAGCAAGGATTAACATGACCAGAGCAAGCGTTCACTCCTTGCATTCAAGATCGGTTCCCTCAGCCAATTAAGTTTTTTTCCTCAGCCCCCTGCTGAGACGGAGCCTCTTCCCTTGGATCCTAGCTTTCAGATGCCTCCTACCTCACAAAGCCTGTCTTCATTAGGACAACCTTCACTTCCAAAGGAGCCATCAATGGAGAAGCCACTATATTTGCTACCATTTGTTTAAATGGTAAAACATACAGATGGGATTTTAAAGAGACTTAAAGACCCATACAAGTAGTAAATGATCCGTAATCAGAAATTATCTCTCTATTAGATTCAAGGCAACTGTGCTACACAACTCTG
Source organism: Callorhinus ursinus (assembly GCF_003265705.2). Taxonomy (NCBI): domain Eukaryota; kingdom Metazoa; phylum Chordata; class Mammalia; order Carnivora; family Otariidae; genus Callorhinus; species Callorhinus ursinus. The sequence continues at coordinate 3,331,950 of NW_027397089.1, forward strand.
GGGTCCCAAAGGGGCATTCACAAACTAGCATTTACGAATGTCACCACATGGACCATTCACATATGTCCAAGGGCCCTGATGAGACTCATCACTACTTAATATATCTAAGTTTGAGAAACAAAACTTGTCAGAACTCCCTCTTCTTTCTTTGCTTCAGGAGCCACCTGGCCTTATATGCAAAGCTAAGCTCCAGAAACGCTTACTTATTCAAAAAAAAAAAAAAAATCTTCCGGGCGCCTGGATGGTTCAGTCAGTTAAGCATCTACCTTCGACTCAGGTCATGATCTCAGGGTCCTGGGATCAAGCCCCTCATGGGGCTCCCTGCTCAGCGGGGAGCCTGCTTGTCCCTCTCCCTCTTCCCCTGCTCTGCTCATGCTGTCTCTCTCAAATAAATCTTAAAAAAAATTTTTTTTCAAACAAACCCTTCCTTAATAACCCTTATTATTAAGGGGTCAAATGGCCTCCAGCTTTCTACAGCTCAGATGGCTCTCACTTATATTCAAAATAGAAAAACTCTCTGTGGAGGGTGGGCAAGTAATTGAAAGGGATTAAGAGGTACCAACTTCCAGTTATAGAATAAGTCATGGGGATGAAAAGTACAGCCCAGGAAATAGAGTTGATAATACTGTAATAATGCTGTATGGTGACAGAGATAACTATACTTGTGGTGAGCACTGAGTAATATACAGAGTTGTTGAATCACTATATTGTATACCTGAAACTAATATAACATTGTATGTCAACTGTACTTCAGTAACAAGAGTGAAAAAGATAAAAGCTCTCTGAATGGTCCCCTCATGCTGAGCCCAAAAGGGATAAAATAGCATAGGGATATGTAGCACATTTCCTTTCTTTTAATCAAGTTGACCCTTCCCTAAAGGGGAGAAACAGCAGCTAATCCTCTTTGTCTTTTTTTTTTTTTAACTGTTTCAATGAAAGGAAGAACAGTTCAGAAAAAGATTAAAGAGAACCTACATTTATTAAGAACCTACCATGTGACAGACACCAAGCTAAGATTTTTTTATATATAGGTTATCTTTCTCAAGAAAAATTAAAGCAATGGGACTACAGTCAGAAATCAATCCCCACTTTGTCAGTTACTGGGGGTATAACCTTGAAAACACATTTAAATTCTCTGAAGCCTAGTTTCTTCCCATGTAAAATGGAAATAATGTATTCCATAATGGGTACTACACAGCTACATACCGTGCCTGGCATGTGTTTGTTGTATTCTCTCCCTTATTGTGGCCCTGGTTATACTTTCTTGAAAGAACTGGAGGTCGGAGAGGGGGGGGGGGGGGGGGGGGGGGGGGGGGGAAGGTGGGCAGCTTTAGGGAGCTAAGTAGAGTCCCAAGCATTTCTGCACTTACAAACTGTCTCCAGCCTTTTGTCTATTACTAAAAATATTTGCGGGGCGCCTGGGTGGCTCAGTGTTAGGCGTCTGCCTTTAGCTTGGGTCATGGTCCCAGGGTCCGAGCCTAGTCTTGGGCTCCCTGCTCGGCGGGGGGGGGGGGGGGGGGGGTGGGCTGCTTCTCCCTCTGCTTGTGTTCCTGCTTTCGCTCTCTCTCTCTCTCAGATAAATAAAATCTTTAAAAAAAATACTTGCAAACCTATTTAGATGAAAATTTAGTTTCATTTTAAATACAAGCATATAGTGGCTTCCTCATAGATGAAAAAGAAATATGCAGAAAAAGAAGTAATGCATTATCGTATTTGACAATTATCAGGAAAGGCAAACCATGGAGTAACCTGTGAAGGCATTTAAGGCTGCCACATGGAGAACGGAAAAGTAATTTTTATACCAACTCTCCTAGGACAGATATGCAGTGTTTACTTGTTATTAGCCACCTGACTTTATGCAGAAACCAAACCAAATCCATAACAAAAAGGTCATAGTTAAAACCTTTAAAAAGACAAAGATAATAGTTACAGGGCAGAGGGCATAAACTGGGAACAAGTAGATACTTCCATTTAAAAAATACACAACATTCTTGAAATTCCCCCCGAAGGTTTCTGTTTGCTTTATAGTATCTCTCAGTGTTCTGTGGAAATATGCAGACTCAAATTCCACTTCTGCTAGTTTATAAATCCACAGCAAATAAATAAAGTACCTGGCAAAAAGACACCAAAAGAACCAAAGAAACAGATGAATCAGGGGAAATATTACGACTAAAGTCATCGAGTAAAAGCTTCTTAAGCTCTGAGGCATTTTTCTTCACCTAGTTAGCTTCTAAGACTGAACAAATCATTTGAAAACTTTTATTACAAGCCTGGAGATACATAAGGAGCCATGAAAACCTTCATCTGACAAGGGCTTAATTAAATACAACAGTAAATTGTGTATTTACATCAGTGTGAGTTGAATATTGCTTATGTTTTTCCCCCCATATGTTCCTGATTCAGATTAGGACTGACTTTCGAAAGGAAAAATATTTTTTTTCCTAAGTGGGTATTCTATTAACATACAAAAACTTAGAAAAATCAATATTAACTTTGAACATGATGAATAAATGCTGAACCCTCAGACACAGGAACAACACACATCACATATGGATTAGATGTTTCAAGCAGGGTTTCTATAAATACAACTTCATTAAAAATTCACTAGTAATCTACTGGAAAAAGTGGATTACTTGTATTCTTTATCTCAGTTAACAGCATTTTAAAATCCCTAGTTATTCAATAGAAACAATATGTAGAAAGCCCATGAATTTTTAAGAGACCTGGGTGAAATACTTAATCTGTAATACAGTAATTGGGATCTTGGGCAAGGTATTTCATTTCTCTGAACCTCAGTTTTGCTGTCTATAAAATGAGTGTCTATGTCAGAGGAGTAACATTAACTTATCACAGAAAATATACAAAGGACACCATAAAGTCTACAGTACCTAGTAAGAATCTAAGTAGATCCTCAGATCACCAACTCTTCTTTGCCTTAGTTTTTCAGCATCTTTCTCTAAACCAATCTTCTCAAGTTTTTTTCATACAACCCATTAAAACTTCTGACTCTGCACCCCAAGAGATGAGTATTTATAAATTATACATGGATGACTATACTAGTATATTATAAAATACACAAAAATAGAACTTTTAATAAGAGGATAATAAAGATAAAATGAAAAGCAGTTTTAAATACTGGCTTCATAATATTACTTAATATCTCAAAGCACAGTAAAGCTTAAGTCAAAGTTCATACTGCACACTGGATATACACCCAGACTTCAAAGAATCTTTGTGATAATTCTGATTTTAGTTTTTTGGTCACCCTCTTGTCCTATCAGGTTAAACATTATTTTTGCATAATGTGACTCAGAGCTACTAGAAGTGCAAGTTCTCCTATTTACTTATTGTTAACTTGCATTTTATTGTTAGGCTTATCTTCAAACTGTGGTTTCCTTAAGAGTATTTTTGCACTCATGTATCATTTTGTGAGAGTTTAAAGCTAGCCAATATATTGTATAAATCCACTGAACCAAATACATACGAACTGTACCGTTTAGCAAAATATTAAAAGCAAAGACAAAAAAGCCCTGCTATCCCTTCTGAGTCACAGGGCTGTCTTTCTCCTTTCAGGAAGCCTTACCTAACACATGGGATGTGACAATGTAACATTCAGACGACGAAGTCACCATCAACAGATGTAATAACTAAGATGATTTTTCAACATACATAATAAATACTGATAAGGATTTTTTAATCAAAAGTTCAAATATTTTCTCCCAACACCTGGATTGTTTCACTTGCCTCCAAGTATACACACACCCTATACCCCACTTAGCCTTCAACTCTTATTTATTTTTTATTGTTATGTTAATCACCATACATCATTAGTTTTTGATATAGTGTTCCATGATTCATTGTTTGCGTATAACACCCAGTGCTCCACGCAGAATGTACCCTCTTTAATACCCATCACCAGGCTAACCCATCTCCCCACCCCCCTCCCCTCTAGAACCCTCAGTTTTTTCTCAGAGTCCATAGTCTCTCATGGTTCGTCTCCCCCTATTTCCCCCCCTTCATTTTTCCCTTCCTGCTATCTTCTTTTTTTTTTTTTTAACATATAATGTATTATTTGTTTCAGAGGTACAAGTCTGTGATTCATCAGTCTTACACAATTCACAGCGCTCACCATAGCACATACCCTCCCCAATGTCTATCTCCCAGCCACCCCCTCCCTCCCACACCCCCACCACTCCAGCAACCCTCAGTTTGTTTCCTGAGATTAAGAATTCCTCATATCAGTGAGATCATATGATACATGTCTTTCTCTGATTGACTTATTTCGCTCAGCATAATACCCTCCAGTTCCATCCACGTCGTTGCAAATGGCAAGATTTCATTCCTTTTGATGGCTGCATAATATTCCAGCGTGTGTGTGTGTGTGTGTGTGTGTGTGTGTGTGTGTGTGTGTGTGTATACCATATCTTCTTTATCCATTCATCTGTCGACGGACATCTTGGTTCTTTCCATAGTTTGGGTATTATGGATATTGCTGCTATAAACATCGGGGTGCACGTACCCCTTCAGCCTTCAACTTTTGATACAGCTCCTCCAGTCTATGCTCTGCATGGCTTAAAACTGTTATCTTTCTAAATTATAAGTCTGATCACATTACCCACTCCCTTCTCAGATATCCTCAATGGCACTACAACTCCTTACAGGGTAAACCCAAACCCTTCAGCCTTGCATAAAAAGCTTATCCAGCTTTATCTCTTACCAATGCCCACACTAAGCCTTATTCTGGAGCCCACTAAATTCTTAGATGTTTCTAACATATGGTCTTGCATACCTTCACTCATTCAGTAAGCATTTGCTGGCTACCTATTATATACCAGGCATTGAGGAAGACAAAGAAGACCCAGTCATTCATTGCCTGCAAATGCCCGGACTCCTAGCACAATTATGAAATAAATAAGATTATAGCATAATGTGAAAAAATACTCTAACGAAGATTTATACAAAGTATTATGAAAGCCTGGGGTCAGAATGCTTCTCAGCTCCTATCAGGTAGGTGTTCCCTCTTTCATTCAGAGTATACCTACCTCCCTTATTCCTTGTTTGATAACCTCTTACTAATCCTTCACAAATCCAGTCCCAATATCCATTTTTACTTCATAAACTGGCCTGGAAAGATTTCATGGCTTCTTCCCAGCAGCTCCTATATCACTGCATCATACTATTATAAATAACACTTACTGCTATATTATAAGTTTTGTGGAAAGGTAAATCTTCAAATGTTACAAAAAGAGCTGGGTAAAGCTGCAAAATAATGATTCCACCTAATGACAACTATCAAATTTTTAAAGTTAAGATTAGCCATTCAAGAAATGTATTTGCTCCACAGGGGTTTTATTTATGCCATTTTTAATGGAAGTGTAATATACAGAGAGAAAACTGCACATACCATGCTCAATGAATTTTCACACAAGAGACCAAGTCCAGTAACCTGTACCCAGCCTTAGGCCTTTTAAGTCCCAGCGACAATCTGAACATCTATATTCAGATACAATAGGTGCAATAATCTAGTTTTTAGCCAGAACTTTTTTCAAAAATAAAAACTTTTAAATATCAAATTGAGAACTTCAAAGAACAGAAAAATTACAGCAGGAAAATATTTTAAGAAATAAATAAGACACTTTAAATTCAGCTGTATAACCAAAGTTTTAATTTTTCATATTGATCTGATACTCTATTTCAAAACAAGTATCTATTTTCCTTGAAAATATTTCTAGATTTTTAAATGAATGCTTGCTTTTTCCAGTTTTGTTGTTGTTGTTGAAGGACATACAATTTAAAAATTAAGATAAAAGCAGGGTGCCTGGGTGGCTCAGTTGGTTAAGCATGCGACTTGATTTCAGCTCAAGTCATGATCTCAGGGTGGTGAGATCAAGCCCTGAGTCAGGCTCTGTGCTCAGCACAGAGTTTGCTTGGGATTATCTCCCTCTCCTTCTGCCCCTCTCCCCACTCTGTCTCTCCCTCTCTAAAATAAATGAAATTTTTTTAAAAAATTAAGATAAAACCTTAAAAAAAACCTTTTAATTTTGTTTTGTGATCTTTATAATAGCAATAGTCAAACATCACCAAACAACTACAATTTACCAACCAAATCTCTTTCAAACAGCTACTGGCTGTTGCATCTAAAGCCTTGAAAACTTAATTTTAATGAAATGGTGACTCAAAAGAGATTTCATCATTCCTGTTGATCATGTAACTGTCTATTGGTAGGAGGGAAATGAAGAAAGGACCAGCAATTTCAGCACAAGACGCAGCTTCTTCTCTAACTAATAAAGTTTAGAAAACTTTAGGCAAATCCCTTGAACTCTATGAGCCTGATTTCTCATCTGTAAACATGGGGATTATATGCCAAATATGTGAATACTTCCCAAACAAAAACACCTCCCTCCAAATTCACTTATGCCTGTGAAGTACTGTTGTTAAATCTAGAACAACAAACATAAAGTCAGAAGCCACGTGACAGAGCCCTAATCCTACCCATCTTTGTTGGATGACCTTAACGAAGTCATTAAATCTCTCTGGGCTTCATTGCCAAGAACAAACACCAGACCAGATCACCGGCTATAGTAACTGTCTTGGTTATGGAGCACTTGAAATTCATGAGGCTCTTTGCAAAACATGTTCCTGTGGATAAAATACTGATTTACCAACTAAGTTCAGTTCTATCACACACAGGGGACTCTTATTACCAGAAAATGTAACTATATTATACCTATTAGAAAAAGAATGAAAGAAAATCACAGACACAAGTAAACAAGGCCACAAAAATAAAATGGGCTGTTTGCGTTTTTCCCATTAATTTGCATTCATATATATCTATACAGATTTCACTGTGAATTCAGTTTGTACTCCCAAACAGATAAATGGCAAGAAGTGATAAAGGTCAAGAGAAATTTTGAGTTAAAAAAATTTTTAATGACGAAATGTTATTCCTTATCTAACAGGAAGGAAAGCAATCCTGTCCTTACTGAATTTAATTATTAATCATTTGATTATTCAGTTTTAAAAGCAGAAGTCTTCACCTCAGCTCCTGGGAGCAGAGATGGACGATGGAAGCAGTGGATAATCTCCAAGGTCCCTTTAAGCCCTAGGACTTTGGTTTCCACTGAAATTTGCATCCTATCCATATATGCTATATGTTCTGGGCACAAATAACAACGTAGTACTTTTTTTTTTTTTACGATTTTATTTATTTATTTGACAGAGAGAAACACAACGAGAGAGGGAACACAAGCAGGGGGAGTGGGAGAGGGAGAAGCAGGCTTCCCACAGAGCAGGGAGCCCGATGCAGGGCTCGATCCCAGGACCCTGGGATCATGACCTGAACCGAAGACAGACGCTTAACAACTGAGCCACCCAGGCGCCCCAACAACGTATTTTAAATAATGTCTAATAAGCTGTTTTAATGAAAACAGCCCATCCCACATACATGTACATATACTCACACATAAACACATACCCACAAAACATAACCCTGGAGGACTGGGTCCCTTGAAGATATCCTTGAAGCACACTTAATGCTCTAACAGTACATTTTTTTCCATATTTGACAAACCAAGCACAGGCTATGTTTTCTTACAAAAGATCCTAGCAATTAGATACTAGAAATTTCACCCCACACTCTACCAACACTACAATATATTTATAATGTATACTTGCAGCATGCACTGGATAGACTAGTTTTGAAATGAGGACAGTTGTAAATGGCAAGAAAAATTATCTTGTTACCACAATTCCCCATCTTAAGAGGACTAGGACATCTTTTTTAAGAATTTTTTTTAAAAAGATTTTATTTATTTGTTTGACAGAGAGAGACACAGCGAGAGAGGGAACACAAGCAGGGGGAGTGGGAGAGGGAGAAGTAGGCTTCCCGCTGAGCAGGGAGCCCAGTGCGGGACTGCATCCCAAGACCCCGGGATCATGACCTGAGCCCAAGGCAGACGCTTAACGACTGAGCCACCCAGGTGCCCGGAGACTAGGACATCTTTTAACCATTATTATTTCAGGTGTAACAGTCCTGATTTAAGTTAATGGACAAAAATAACCCTAGACACACTTAGGCTAAAATACAAAATGTTTCACAATGATTCTCCTCCATATAACTCTGATTTCTAGGGCGCCTGGGTGGTTCAATTGGTTAAGTGCTTTCGGCTCGGGTCATGATCTTGGGGTCCTGGGATAGAGTCCCTCATTGGGCTCCCTGCTCAGCAGGGAGCCTACTTCTCCCGCTCATTCTTCCTCTGTCCTTCCCTCCCTCTCTCCCTAATAAATAAAATCTTAAAAAAAAACAAAAAACAAAAAGCTCTGATCTCTAGTTAAAAGAAAAACAAGAAACTAAACAATGCTGAAATAGAATACTTTTAAGAGACTTTTTTTTTTTGTAGAAACTATGTTTTCCTATAAGTAACTTTATAGTGACATAATGCAGAATACATGAAAAATTGAGACTAGGAACTCTATTTTGTTTCTTAAAATCTAAACATTTACAGATGCTTTAATTCCTTCAAGTACATGCCAGCTCATAACAGAAGTCACAACAGGTTATACCAGTTCAAGTTCTCCCATTTCCATTTTGTCCCAAGTATCACCCTGTGAATGCAGAAACAACAAACATTAAATGAACATTTAAAAAAAAATACAAGAAGAAGCCCAGCTCATTAGGTGACTGAAGACCTTTGTGTCTCAAATACAAAAGGGGAGATGGAAGCCTCAGACCATTCAAAAGAGAAAATGCCAGATTTCATGTTCAGACTTCCATTTTTATAAAATTATTTTTTTTAGACCTCCATTTTTAAAGGACTGCATCCTTTTGTGGAAAAACAACTACTACTAGTCCCGGCGCTTGAGTCCAAACCTTCCGTGTCCGCCGCGGGAGTTCGAGAGAACAGAGCTAAGATTTCAGAATGACTTCCATCTTGACTTACACGTTTAAAAATCTTCCCAATACATCAAAATGGGCCCTCCAATCTCTAAGACCTCTGAGCTGTTCCTCCCAGCTACGAGCTGCCCCAGCTGCCCAGAACAAATCAAAGAAAACCTTAGCGAAACCCAACATAAGGAGTATCGTGGTGGTGGATGGTGTTCGCATTCCGTTTTTGCAGTCAGGCACTTCGTATAAGGACCTGATGCCACATGATTTGGCTAGAGCAGCACTTTCGGGTTTGCTGCATCGGACCAATGTCCCAAAGGATGTTGTTGATTATATCATCTTTGGCACAGTTATACAGGAAGTGAAAACTAGCAATGTGGCTAGAGAGGCTGCCCTTGGAGCTGGCTTCTCTGACAGGACTCCTGCTCACACTGTCACCATGGCCTGCATCTCTGCCAACCAAGCCATGACCACAGGTATTGGCTTGATCGCTTCTGGGCAGTATGATGTGGTCGTGGCAGGTGGTGTAGAGTTAATGTCTGATGTCCCTATTCGTCATTCAAGGAAAATGAGGAAAATGATGCTTGAGCTCAATAAGGCCAAGACTCTGGGTCAGCGATTGTCTTTAATCTCGAAATTCAGATTGAATTTCCTATCACCTGAGCTCCCTGCAGTGGCTGAGTTCTCCACCAGTGAGACCATGGGCCACTCTGCAGACCGGCTGGCCGCTGCCTTCGCTGTTTCTCGATTGGACCAGGATGAGTATGCGCTGCGCTCACATACCCTGGCCAAGAAGGCACAGGATGAAGGACTCCTTTCTGATGTTGTACCCTTCAAAGTACCAGGAAAAGATACAGTTACCAAGGATAATGGCATTCGTCCTTCCTCTCTGGAGTAGATGGCCAAGCTAAGACCTGCATTCATCAAGCCCTACGGCACGGTGACAGCTGCAAATTCTTCTTTCCTGACTGATGGTGCATCTGCAATGCTGATTATGGCAGAAGAAAAAGCTCTGGCCATGGGTTATAAGCCGAAGGCATATTTGAGGGATTTGTCTATGTGTCTCAGGATCCAAAAGATCAACTTTTACTTGGACCAACATATGCTACTCCAAAAGTTCTGGAAAAGGCAGGATTGACAATGAATGATATTGATGCTTTTGAATTTCATGAAGCATTCTCAGGTCAGATTTTGGCTAATTTTAAAGCCATGGATTCTGATTGGTTTGCACAAAACTACATGGATAGAAAAACCAAGGTTGGGTCACCTCCCCTGGAGAAGTTCAACAACTGGGGTGGATCGCTGTCCCTGGGACACCTGTTTGGAGCTACTGGCTGCCGGTTGGTCATGGCGGCTGCCAACAGATTGCGGAAGGAGGGAGGCCAGTACGGCTTAGTGGCTGCCTGTGCCACCAGCGGGCAGGGCCATGCTATGATTGTGGAAGCATATCCAAAATAAGAGATGATGAAGAGGTGACCTGGAGTTTCTGTGCAACACTCGCACTAGGCAATGCCATTCCAATGCATTACTAAATGACATCCTTAGTTCCTAGCTCCTCTTAGGAAAACACGACCCGTGGCCTTCTGTCAAATACTTCACAATGAAACCTTGCTAGTGCTCTGAGCTTTCCAGAAATTGTGGCTTACTGCTCTTTCAGGGATTTCTTAGTCACCAGAATCACAGTGATAACGTTTAAGCAATTGTTTTTGGTCTCTGTTTTCATTAAATACTAAGAGTTGCAACTTGGGAAAGAGGTTAGCTGAGATTTGGAGTCATCTTTATAACATTTGCAAATTACACTCTTTCCTGTTTGTGACCTAAAGACAAGTGTTTTCTATAAAATACAAACCAATGTGCCTAAAGAAACTTAATTATGGAAAGATAATTCAGAGTTTAAATGTTCTTGACAACTTACAATAAATGTTTAGATGTATAAGTGCCCTATGAACCTTAATAAATGAGAAAGTATCGAAAAAAAAAAAGAAAAACAACTACTAGACTTCTTTAGAATATATGGTACTCTAATTTTCTTTCACATTTATCAATTCTTTCAGTATTTGGTTAATTCTTTCTGGATTAAGTACATTCAAGGTCAAAAGAGCATGACCTGAACTTTGAGGTTTGGGCTGAAACAGATCCAAAATTAAATTAATGAAAATAACATTATCAATCTCATAAGTAAGGTTATAAATAAATCTTCCTACCAGTTCCTTTGCCTCCTGAACCAACTTTTGAGCTTTGAGCAGAATACATTCTCCTAAAAATAGCAATTCCAGGAAAACCAATGGGTATTATTCCTTTACTGTATTATTGTCATCCAAGTCGCTAAATAGCAATTATTCAGGGGCCATGAAAACAGGAAAAGAAAAATTGGTCAAGGATGGCTGGCTGTTCACCCACTGTCCCCTGACAACACATTCACAATTCCTGTTCTCCTGAAGCCAGCAATAGTTTATGTCATGAGTACATTTTGATCACACCCAAAAGTATAATTACAATGAAAATACTGACATAATGTAGTTCTTGAATTTCAGCCAATTTTAGATAGGGTTTAATAGCTGTAAGAGAGCCATAACATTTGCCAGTAATTTTAATCAAATTATACTTAAATACTTAACATAGTATTTTAGCAAAAACAGCAGCTAGAAATAAGAGTCCCAAATTATTTTTTTTTAGAACTTTATTTTTTTAAAAGATTTTATTTCTTTGACAGAGAGAGACACACCGAGAGAGGGAACACAAGCAGGGGGAGTGGGAGAGGGAGAAGCAGGCTTCCCGCTGAGCAGGGAGCCCAAGGTGGGGCTCGATCCCAGGACCCTGGGATCATGACCTGAGCTGAAGGCAGACACTCAACAATTGAGCCACCCAGGCGCCCCAGAGCCCCAAACCATTAATGATAGTAATGCTCACAGAATACTTCCATAAGAAAACTGTGATCTGTAAATGGAAAAGTATTCGTCCATTAAAGTTATTAATTCCTTTGCTTTCTCAATCACTAGGCTACTACTCTGGCAATCACAATAATTTTTTCCTTTTTAACAACTCACAAAAGAGAACAACACAACCACAAAATCTCCTTCTCTAGGAGTCCGTGACTATCAGTTGTTAATTTGTTCCCAGTGTAACTTTATGAATCAGGGAGCAAACATTTTGATACTGAAAAGTACTTAAAATGACAAAGGACCCAGCTTCTTTAGTCAGGATGAAGAAATTTTACTAGATCATGCTGCCTCCTAGAGGCCAAGGTACATACAAATACTACATTCATCACAATTGTCTAGTTTCAACAAACATCACATAGCCTCAAGTTCAAGTGTTGACAACCACCAAACAGAACATGCCCTGCTTATTTTTTACTTTAAGTGATTCTTTCTCATTTCTGTGTAAATATATAGTTGCATTAAAAAAAAAAAAACTGAAATGGTGGGGCGCTTTGGTGGTGCAATCAGTTAAGCATTCGACTCTTGGTTTCGGCTCAGATCTCGATCTCAGGCTTTTGAGATCAAGCCCTACGTTGGGCTCCGTGCTCAGCTCGGAGTCAGCTTGAGACTCTCTCTCTCCCTCTCCCCCTTCCCCTGCTCATGCTCTAAAATAAATAAATCAATCTTTAAAAAAATCTGAAATACTTAGGTAAAAATGTCTACTGCAAATGACCCAACCCTGAAGAGATCAAGCAAATGACCTAAATATTCTGTTGTCAATCACAAAAATGGAGTATGAATAAATGGAAACACTGAAAATGTATACTGTAAGTTTAAATACAATGACCTGATAGTTCATCTTTAAATATCAAAAAGGACTCCACTGCTATATTTAGTAGACCCATACACACCTAACAAAGCTGAAGTATAAAGTAAAATTTTATCCGAAAGTATAATGTCCTATTAAACAAAATGATTAAGGTGTTTCTCACCACAGCAAACATACTGAGAAGGAACACACCTGCAAGCAACTGTTGTTGCAAAATCCTTGTTCAGGATATTACTGACAAACAATCTGTAGAAAACACTAGATGAATAAAATGTCTTAATTCAAGCAAGTCAAGAACAATGCAATCTTCCTCACTACTTTTTGGCTACATGCTGCTTCAGTGTGTTCATGTAATAAAAGATCTGGCAAGTGGGAAGTTTAGATGCGTTCACGCAGGGCAATTCTATAGCAGAGTTACCCTCGGGATAAACATGCTCTCTAGCACAAAGAGCCATTCTAAGTAGATCAAAACATCCCCAAACAATATTTAGGATCACCAGAACCTTCATAAAAGATTTTAATACTGTCACATCACCCAAAAGCTAGAAAAATACAACCACTGAGCCAAGATACATTGTTAGAAACAAGAATATTAAAGATGATAAAAAGAGCAACTGTTTACAGATTTAAATTGTCTGAGATTCTAAATTGAAGTCTAGTCAATTTAAGACAATTAGCAGCAAAATATTTGGTCAAAAGCATGCTCATGATCCTACTGAGTTAAATAAAAGAAATTAAAACCTAATGACTAGGATAGAAACACATACACATGGAAACCAAAACTTGTTTAAAACAAGCATTTGATATCGACTCAGAGGCTGGGATATATCACATTGATACTGGTTTTAAAACATTAGTGATAAGGCGCACCTGGGTGGCTTAGTCAAGTGTCTGGCTTCGGCTCAGGTCATGATCCTGGGGTCCTGGAATCAAGCCCTGCATCAGGCTCCCTGCTCAGCGGGGAGTCTGCTTCTCCCTCTGACCCTCCCCCCTTTCATGCTCTCTCAAATAAATAAATAATCTTTTAAAAAAATAAAAAGACTAGGGATTAATGAAAGGGCAAAAGTCAAAGATTTTATCTAATATCAACCAGAGCATAGGGACATCTTGTGGAGGATGCTAGAAAAGCAAACAGTCTATATAGAAAACCCTAACTTCTCCGGGACTCTTAAACCAACACTGCAAAGCTCTTGCCACTGTTTTCCTCATTTTTTCAACAATTTCTGGCTGCCTGGGCACCCCAGAGAGTGAGACAGAGAACTAACTTTAAAAGCTATAGCATCTTGGGGTGCCTGGGTGGCTCAGACGGTTAAGCGTCTGCCTTCAGCTCAGGTCATGATCCCTGGGATCGAGCCCCATGTCAGGCTCCCAGCTCAGTGGGGAGTCTGCTTCTCCCTCTCCCTCTCCCTCTGCCTCTCCCCTTGCCTGTGTTCTCTCTCTCTCAAATAAATAAAATCTTAAAAAAAAAAAAAAAGCTATAGCATCTTTTTTCTCCTATGACTCAACAGAAATCTAAGGCCTTACAGTTCAGAAAACCATGACAAGTATCCTAAATAGATGACTGGCCTAAAAATGCTAAATCCTCACAACTGACTACTCTTTCTGTTCTTAGGCCTAGATGTGACATCTAATTTACACTAAAATAAACAAATCTTTTTTTTTTTTTGGTAACAAATATCTAAGAATATGTCAAAAAGAAGTAAATTTATTCTAAGGATGAAATGGTTTCTCATAGACTCAAAATGCAGGTCTACAACTCAGTCTCAAGAAAGGCTACACTGGGACTGGAAGACCAGCAAACACCATGGGAATGTCTGCTTTTCGCCTCCACGTTTCATTTCATGAACTGTTCCTTCTGTGCTCAAACCCTTCTCTGTTATTCAGTTCCCCTGGGCTACTACACGTAAGCCCCAATTTCACATAGTAACATGATTTTCTCAGTTCAAGTTTCACATTCCTAAAAGGATATATTTTTTATTTAAATTCCAGTTAGTTAACAGTGTAATATTAGTACCAGAAGAATATTTGGATTGGCCCAGGTAAGGTCTGCCTATTCATGAGAGTGATCTGGGCCCAATCAAATAGAGTGTGGGGAAGCCCATCTATTGATGATGAATTCTTCTGGCTTTTGTACATCTGAAAATGTCTAAAATGTTTTTACTTCACCTTTATTTTTGAAAGATATTTTTGGTGATATACAATTTTAGGGGCTTGTTTTGTTTTGTTTTTGAGTACTTTAAAGATGTTGCTCCTTTGTTTTCTCACCTGCACTGTTTCAGATGAAATCTGCCATCAAAGATCCTTATCTTTATTCCTCTGTATGTATGGTACCATTTCCCCACTGGCTGCCCTTTTTTTTTTTTAATTTAAGTAGGCTCCACTCCCACGAAATGTGGGGCTTGAACTCACAGCTCTGAGATCAAAAGTTGCATGCTCTACCTACTGATCAGCCAGGCGGCCCCCACTGGTTGCTTTTAAGATGTTCTCTTCATCACGATTTTGAGCAATGTGATTATGATGTGCTTCTGTGTAACTTTTTTAGTGTTTGTGCTTGGAATTTACTGAGCTTGGATTTATGGATTTACTGTTTCCATCAAATTTGGAATTTCTTTGGCTATTCCTTCAAATTTTTTTTCTGTCTCCCATCCCTTGCAAGGTTTACAAGTAAACTCTATCAGGCCACTTAAAGTTGTCCATGGCTCACTTACCTTCTTTTCACTTTTTCTCCGTCTTGTCCCCATACCCTCATTTTATTTCAGGTAATGTCTAATTATGCTCAAAAGTTCCTTAGTCTTTTAGGGGCGCCTGGGTAGCTCAGTCAGTTAGGCCTCTGCCTTCAGTTAAGCATCTGCCTTTGGCTCAGGTCATGATCCCAGGGTCCTGGGAAAGAGCCCCACATAGGGCTCCCTGCTCAGCAGAAAGTCTGCTTCTCCCTTGCCCTCTGCCCCCCTCCACCATGCTCTCTCTTGCATGCATGTACACCTTCAAATAAATAAAATCTTTAAAAAAAAAAAAAAAAAGGTCCTTAATCTTTTCTTCTGCAATGTCTAATCTGCCATTAATCCCAGCTGGTGCATTTTTCATCCCATATTACAGTTTCCATCTTTAGGAGTTTGATTTGGTCTTTTTTCATCTCCCAGGTCTGTTTTTAGTTTTTTGTTTTTGTTTTTTTAAACACAGGTAATCCATGTATAATAACTTGTTTTTAATGTCTTCTGATCGTTACAATGTCTGTTAGTTCTGGATTGGTTTCAACTTATTATCCTCATTAAGGATTATGTTCCTGTTTCTTTGCATGCCTAGTAATCTTTGAATGCCAGACATTGTTGATGTTATTCTGCTGGATACTGGATATTTTTATATTCCCGTAAATATTCTTAAGTTTTGTTCCAAGATGCAGTTAGAAATTACGTGAAAACTGTCCCTCTCAGGTCTTGCTTTTATGACTTGTTAGGTAGGTCCAAGGCATTTGCTCAGTCTAGGGCTACTTATCCTGCACTATGAAGACAAAAATCATTCTGAGTGTTCTTCCCAAGGTCCCATGACTCAGGAAAAGTACTATTCCCTTTGAGCACTGAGCACTGTTTCTTACAATCTATATCAGTGGTTTATTAAGGCCTTTGGGTAGTTTCCTTATATGCAAACAATGATCTGTATTCTATACAGGGTCCCTCTGCAGATCTCTGGGTATTTCTCTTTGCAGCTCCCTTATCTCTGGTACTCTGTCCTACAAATCCTAACACCACAATGATCTCTCTGATTTCTCAACTCAGCGAGTCCTCTGGGCCCCTCCTGAGATCTTCTCCCTTTCTGAGTTGTGGACTAGAAGCACTCTTAAGGCAGTAAAACTTGGGAAATCTTAGGACTTGCCTCATCTATTTCCCATGTCCCAGGGATAACATTTCTCAGGATCATTGTTCTTTGTCACCTTATGCCATGTCTTTTGTCTGCTTTGTTGGTTGGTTGCCTGCTTATTTTTGTTTTAGATGGGAAGGTAAATTCAGTTATCCCATCTTAGGTAGAAGCTTAAGTTCAAATCTATCCATTTGGAGAGGGAGAGAAGAAACAATTCAGAGACTGACTGGCAGATACCCCAAAAAGTATCTACACTGCATGGATTCTACAATAAAGAATACTCAAGAGCACATGAAATTTATCAAATCATGCCAGTCATATTTGACATTTACTGATTTTTTAAACGAATATTTAGCAGGTGTCCAATATATTCTAGACTATCAGGATATACAAGTGAAGAAAATGTGGTTTCTGTCCTCCTGCAGCTTATGATTCTATATAGAAGACAGAGACTAAACAAACAATATGTTCATAGGTAATCTGGGGTGAGAGTGACAGATGACCATATAGTATAGGGTCCTGAAATGAATCAAACCTCAAAAACTAAAATAAGTGGTAAATGGAGGGAGGTGGGGAAGGGGCAAAATGGGTGAAGGGAAGTGGGAGGTATAGGCTTCCAGCTATGGAATGAAGAAGTCACAGGAATGGAAGGTACAGCACAGGGAATATACTCAATGATATTGTAATAGTATCATAGGGAGACAGACGGTAACTACATTTGTTGTGAGCATAGCAAAATGTATAGACTTGTTGAATCATTATGTTATATGCCTAAAATGGATTTAGCATTGTATACCAACTATATTTCAATTAAAAAAAAAGCAAGTGTAGGGTGCATTGAAGAGCTAAGAAATCTTGTCAGACTAGAAATTTCAAAGCCTAGTTTTAGAAATATCTTATTTTAAACTTTAGATGAAATAACCAATAATTGCCTTATTTCATCATTTACTAAACTGATAAAAATAGCAATAAGAAATTATGTTAGCCATTTGCAATGATGTGGACGGAACTAGAGGGTATTATGCCAAGCAAAATAAGTCAATCAGAGAAATACAATTATCATATGATCTCAATGATACGTGGAATTTAAGAAACATGGCAGAGGATCACAGGGGAAGAGAGGAAAAAAGTGAAACAAGATGAAACCAGAGAGGGAGATAAACCCTAAGAGACCCTTAATCTCAGAAAACAAACAGGGTTGCTAGAGGGGAGGGAGGTGGGGGCATGGACTGGCAGGGTGATGGACATTGCGGAGGGTATGTGTTGTGGTGTACGCTGTGTATTGTGTAAGACTGATGAATCACAGACCTGTACCCCTGAAACAAGTAATACTTTATATGTTAATAATAACTAATACTGCTAATAGCACTCAAACACAATGTATGTTAAAATTTTACAATGAAAGCATCAGCAGAGAATAGATGCAGTCTCTACAAATCAGTATGTATACCCATGACCTAGCTAGGTATTAGACAGATAAAGTCCTGAAGGAAGACAAGCACACAAGAGTGAACACATTCAGGAAGGGAGGGGGGGACACCAGGATTCAAAACATCAATCCAAAGGAGAACATAAGCAAAATCTGGAATTTTATAATATTATGATTTTATGACTTCCTAATTTCATCCACAAAGCTGCCTTTGACAGGAAATTTCCATATCTGAGATTACATTTAGGGCTCATGCTACTTGTCCTGACAGCACTCTGTACTCATGATTAGTGTAGTAGTTTTAGCAATTTTCTGATAACATTTTGAGAAACAATAAAAGTTATTGCTCAGATGCATTCACTTAGATAATATAAAGGTCAGTTTTATGTTTCTGTGTCTTAAGCTCAGAATATGCTTTTTTATTATGAAACAATTGAGTGATTTAACAAATCCTGATTATTTAATTCAACAAACTAACTAGAAAAACCCTAAGGACCATGCTGACATTTTATGTGATACACTGGATTAAATTTCATGATAAACTTCCAAGTGAAGATAGGCACACAGGATTACTTTGGCTTGCCACTATTGTAACTAAACACATTAAAAAATATTTTTTTAACCAATAACAAAAAGTTGCTATGAAATCCTTTACTATGGAAAAAAGTCTTTTTGAGTACAGACTAACCTGACAATTAGAAGTACTTCTTTCAAGGAACAAAGTAGACTGCTCATTCCCACCCTCTGCTTTTTGGGCAACTTAAGCTTTTGCATTTCAAAGTATGTGACACCAATGCTTTAATGAGGTAAAATGCAAAGACAGCGGCACAGAGTACATATACTCATTTCATCAAGTCACTCCCATATGATTCATTCAAATTGTGATTATGTTAAAAGGAGAAAGGAACATAGATACTACATAGCTCTGCTCCTGGAACATGAGAGAATTAGTCTTTCACTTCCCATTACCAATGTACCTATTTCTCCTCAATGCTACCCAATGTTCATCAATGCTAATTCAGCAACTGGCTGAAAGGCTGGAAAATAAACAATTTTTATAGTCCTTTCATAATTTACCTTTAGTAGGTTCCTTTTATTAAAGACAAATATTCATAATAATCAAGTCTACTCTCTCCCTGGTGGCAATAGTCTGTTATGAAGAAAAATGGGGAACTGTTTTTGATGGAAAGGAAATTAATTAATGTCACTTAAACTATTTTTGGAACTCAAGTCCAAAACTCCTACTAAAAAGCAATTGAGGGGAACTTGGCTGCTTAGTCAGTAGAGCATGCAACTCTTGATCTCAGGGTTGTGAGTTTGAGCCCCACGCTGGGTACAGAGATTACTTAAAAATAAAATCTTTTTAAAAAAAAATGTTTTTTAGTGTAATTTATTTGCTCAGCAAATATTTATTCAACATTATATAGCAGATGTTATGCTAAGTACTGGGTATGCAGTAGTCAATACAACAGACGTAATCCTGCCCTCCTGGATCTTATTGTTTAGAGAACAACGGAGATGATAAGCATATAAACAAATATATAAAGAGTAAAGTGTGCTAATATAATGGGAAAATGAACAGTTTTTGAAGATACCATTTGTTATCATTTGAAATAATGAGCCCAAATCAGGCTCTTTCCAAGCAAGTTGGGCAAGTTGATTAATCAGTCTGAATACCATTTAGCTTCTGTATAGGATGAGAATAGCACTTAGCAGCCAAGCTAGAACACTTATCCAGGACTAAGGCTAAACAGAAAGAGATGCCAGTACAGAAACTATGGGAGCTCCCAGAAAGATTAGTATTATACCAAAAACAGGGATAACAATATCTACCTCTTAAGATTATTGTAAATACAAGATGTATCAGAGGATTTATCACATAAAATAGCAACTAGTTTTATCATAATTGGATACAGTTCTGTACTTTCCAGAGATCTAGAATATATCCTTCCCAACTACTATCCCACCTTCCCCAATCTAAATTTTACCAATCCTTCAAGATAAAGCTCAAACACCATTTTGATATATTCATTTTAATGAAGTCTTCTGCTACCATCCAAACCTAACAGCTAAATGGCAAAAAAGGCAGTATGAGCTGAAAGATCAGACGAGAATGAGCTGATCCAAGAGGGAAAAGGAGAAGCAAATTTTCAATAGAATTGAGCACTGTATCCAATCTATGCTGTAGGGGTAAGATCTTGTGCTCTTCAAAAAATTCTCTGTGGAGAGGATCTGGGATGATGACAGAGTAGGAAACACCAGGAATCTTGTCTCCCCACCTAGACAGCAATTCTGCAGAATTTCTCTGATGTTAACTGTTTTGGACCTCTGAAGTCAGTTGAAAGTTTGCAACTTCCCGGGGAAGACTTGGGTGGTCAACTGCAGTCAATATAGGTCAACCTCAGCTCTTAGCATAGCAGCTGCAACCTAACCCAAACCCAGCCACATGGCAGGCAGCAGTTTACATACAGCTTATAGGAACCAGAGTGGGCAAAAAGGACCCCACCTCCAAATTTCAGGATCTATGCTCTCATTGACTGATGACTGCTCCTTCTGATCACAGAGGTGCAAACAAGGAGGTGGAGACAGCCACTACTGTGGTAGGATTACAATTAACAGTTTCAAAAGCCAAAACCAAAGAAAATTTTGAAAGCAGCAAGAGAGAAGTAAGTCATCACAAAAAAGTATCCTCAGTAAGAGTATAAGATTTTATATCAGAAACTTTGGAGGCAAGAAGAGAGTGCGTCAATATATTCAAAATGCTGTAAGAAAAACCTCTCAACCAAGAATCCTATATTCAGCAAAACTGTCCTTCAAAAGTGAGGGAGAAATTAAGACATTCCCACACAAACAAAAGCTGGGAGAGTCTGTGACCACTAAATATGCCCTGTAAGAAATTCTCAAGGGAGTCCTACATGGTAAAATAAAAAGAACACTAGATAGTAACTCAAAGCCACATGGAGAAACAAAGACCTCAGTAAATGTAAATACATGGCAATAATAAAAGTGGGTATTTAACAATGGTTTGTAAATCAACTTTTTGTTTTCTATGTGATTTAAGACACTAATAACATCAAGAAAAGGACAATTATCAGTATAAAAGCTAGTATTACTGTAACTTTGATTTATCACTCAAAATCTTATTTCATACATGAGAGACTAATGCATTTAAAAGAACTGCTAGTTTGTTTTAGGACACACAATATATGAAGATGAAAACAGAGCTGTAAATGAGCAATTTTTTATTGGAGGTCATTGAAGTTTAGCTGGTATTTTCAAATCTTGTGTTATAACTTTAGGGTTAAAGGTAATCCCCATGATAACCAGAGAGGAAATAACTATAGGATATACACAGAAGGAAATGAGAAAGGCATGTAAACATTTCACCACAAAGAAAAAATAAGTCAACCAAAGAAGACAATACGCAGGAACTAAGGGACCAAAAAAAAAAAGCTATGAGGCATATAGGCATATAGAAATAGCACAATGACAGAAGTTTCTCCTTATCAATAATCACTTTAAATGTAAATAGGTTAGCCTCTCCAATCAAAAGATTGGCAGAATGGATCTCAAGTGTTTCATAAACAGCATATAGTTGGATTGTGTTTTTATCCAAAGACACAAAAAGATTGGAAGTGAAAAGATGGGGAAAAGATATTCCATGCAAATAGTAACCAAAAGTAACAGGAGTGACTATACTAATATCAAAAAACATGGACTTTAAATCAAAAAAGGTTACAGGGGACAAAAAAGACATTATATATTAAGAGGTTCAATACAGCAAGAAGACAATTATAAATATTTATGTACCTACAGACCATCAAAATATATGAAATAACTACTGATAGACTTGAAGAGAGAAATAAAATGTTCTACAACAAAAGTTGGAACCACCAGTCAAATGTAAGGAAATCAAGGACTTAACACAATAAGCTAATTAGACTTAACAGACATATGCATAACACTCTACCCAACAACAGAAAACACACTCTTCGACCGCACATGGGACATTTTCTAGGACAGACCATATTAGGACAATCTCAAAGATTTTTTTTTAAATATGAAAATATATTCTCTGACCACAATGGGATGAAGATAGAAATAATACAAGGAAAATCAGAAAATTCATGGTATTGTGGAAATTAAACACACTTTTAAAGAACCAATGGATCAAAGAAGAAATCAGAAAATAAAGAATGAAAATAAAAGAAAAATAATAAAACACTAAAACTTATGGGAAAGCAGTGAAAGCAATGCTAAAGTAGAAATTCATAGCTGTAACAGCTTACATTAAAAAACAAGAATAATCTCAAATCAACAACTGAACTTTACAACATAATGAGCTAGAGAAGAACAAAATGAACTGAAAGCAGGAAATATAGAGCGGAGCTAAATTAAAGAGACTAGAAAAGAAACAGAGACAATCAGTGAAACCAAAAGCTGTTCTTCAAAAAGATGGATAAAATTGACAAACCTTTAGCTAGATGAACTAAGAAGAAAAGAGAACAAAGCACTAAAATCAGAAATTAAAGTAGGGACCTTACTACTAATTAATAAGAATGAAAGTACTATGAACAGTTCTACACCAACAAACTGGATAATCTAGATGAAATGCACAAATGCTTAGAAACACAAAACCTACCAAAACTAAATCACAAATAAACAAAATCTGACTAAGCCTATAACTACTAAGGAGATCGAATCACTAATAAAAAATTTCCTAACAAAGAAAAGATGGCTTCACTGGAGAATTCTACCAAACATTTAAAGAAGAACTAATACCAACCCTTCTCAAACTTTTCAAAAAGAAAGAAAGAAAAAGAGAAAGAAAGAAAATCAAAGATGGAGTAAATTCCTAATTCATTCTAGGAGGTCAGCATTACTCTGATACCAAAACCAAACAGACATTACAAGAAAAGAAAACTACAGGCCAATACCCTTATGAAGACTGATACAAAATTCTCAATAAAATACTAGCAAACAATTCAGCAACATAATAATTATATCATGACCATGTTAAATTTATTCGTAGAATTCAAGGATGGTCCAACATACGAAAAACACCACATAAATAGAATGAAGGGGGGAGAAAAGCACATGATCATCTCAACTGATGCAGAAAAAGCATTTGACAAAATTCAATACACTTTCATGATGACACTGAACAAACTAAAAATAGAAGGAAACAACTTCAACATAATAAAAGCCATATATGAAAAACTGACAGTGAACATCATACTCATTTGAGAAACACTAAAAGCTTTTCCTCTATGATTAGGAACAAGGCAAGGATGCCTGCTTTCACCACTTCTATTCAACATAGTACTGTAAGTTCTAGCCAGAGCAATTAGGCATGAAAAAGAAATAAAAGGCATCTAAATTGAGGGAAGAAGTAAAATTACCTGTTTGTAGATGATGATCCTATTGGCTGTTTAGGAAACCCTAAAGATTACACACACACACACACACACACACACACACACACACACACACACCTGTATAAATGAAAAATAAATTCAGCGAAGTCAACACACAAAACTCAATTGCGTTTCTGTAAACAACGAACTGAAAAGAAAATTATGAAAATATATTTGAAATAGCATCAAACAGACTACCTAGGGATACTTGTACAATGAAAACTATAAAACATTGCTGAAAGAGATTTTTAAAAGACAAATGGAGGGGGGCACCTGTGTCACTCATTCAGTTGAGCATCTGACTCTTGGTTTTGGCTCAGGTCATGATCTTGGGGTTGTGGGATAGGGCTCTGCGTCAGGCTCTGTGCTCAGGGGAGAGTCTGCTTCTCTCCCTCTCCTTCTGCCCTTCTCCCAGCTCATTCTCTCTCTCTCTTAAATAATAAAATCTTTAAAAAATATATTGCTAAAATGTCAGTACTACCCAAATCAATCTACAGATTCAATCCCTATCAAAATCCCAATGACATTTTTACAGAAATAGAAAAATCTATTCTAAAAGTCATACGGAATCTCAAGGGATTCTGAATAGCTGCTATAATTTTGAAGAATAAAAAAATAACTCACACTTCCTGATTTTGAAACTTACTACAAAGCTACAATAATCAAAACAGTGTAGCACTGTCATAAAGATATACAGACCAATGGAATAGAACAGAGAACTAAAAAATAAACCCTCACATATATGGTTAAATGATGTTTGACAAGGACACCAAGACCATTTAATGGGGAAAGGGTGGTTTTTCCAACAAAAGGTACTGGGAAAACTAGGTATCTACATTGCAAAAGAAATTGGACCTCTACCAAACACCACATGCAAAAATTCAAATGGGTCAAGAACCTACATTCAAGACCTAAAACAATAAAAGTCTTAGAAGAAAACATAGGACAAAAGATTCACAAAATTGAATTTGACAATGATTTGACAATAAAAATGGACAAATTTGACTTCATGGACAAATTTGTGCATAAAAGACACAATCAAAAGAGTGTAAAAAGGCAACCCACATAATGGGAGAAAATATTTACAAATCTTAAAAGGAATTAGTATCTAGAATATATATAGAATTCCCAAAACTCAACAACAAAAAACCCAACCTAACTCAATAACAAAGGACTTGAACAGACATTTCTCCAAAACAGATATACAGATGGCCAATAAGCACATGAAAAGATGCTCAACATCACTAACCATTAAGGAAATGCAAATCATAACTATAAGGAGATACCATCTCACACCATTTGGATTGCTACTATCCAAACAAAACAAAACAAAAAACCAGAAAACAAGTGTTAGTGAGGGTGTGAAGAAATTAGAATCCTTGTGTACTTTAGTGCAAGTGTGAAATGTAGAAAATAGTATAGCTCTTCCTTTTAAAAAAGTTAAAAATAGAACCACCATATGATCCTGCAATTCCACTTCTGGGTATGTACACAGAAGAATTTAAAGCAGGGCCCTGAAGAGATAACTTGTACTCAGATGTTCATAGCAGCATTATTCCTAGTAGCTCTAACATGGAAGCAAGCCAAGCATCCACTGAAAGATGAATCAATAAGCAAAATGTGGTATATACATACAATGGAATATTATTCAACATTAAAAAAGAAATTCTAGGGGCACCTGGGTGGCTCAGTCATTAAGCGTCTGCCTTCAGCTCAGGTCATGATCCCAGGGTCCTGGGATCGAGCCCCACATCGGTCTCCCTGCTGTGTGGGAAGCCTGCTTCTCCCTCTCCCACTCCCCCTGCCTGTGTTCCCTCTCTCGCTGTCTCTCTCTCTGTCAAGTAAATAAAATCTTTTTTATTTTTTTTTTTTAAGATTTATTTATTTATTTGAGAGAGCGAGAATGAGAGAGAGAGAGAGAGCACACGAGAGGGGGGAGGGTCAGAGGGAGAAGCAGACTCCCTGCCGAGCAGGGAGCCCGATGCGGGACTCGATCCCGGGACTCCAGGACCATGACCCGAGCCGAAGGCAGTCGCTCAACCAACTGAGCCACCCAGGCGCCCTAAAATCTTTTTTAGAAAATAAAAATAAAGTAAAAAAGAAATTTTACCATATGATACAACATGGATGAAACTTGAGAACACTATGCTAACTGAAATAAGCCATATATGATTCTATTTATATGAAGTACTTAGAGTAGTCAAAACCATAGAGACAAAATATAGTGGTGGAGAGTGGGGGCAGAGAATGGAGAGTTGGTGTCTACTGGGTATAGTGTTTCAATTTTATAAAAGATAAAGAGTTATGGGGATGGCTGGTGGTGATGGTTGCAGGTGATTGTATTTAATACCACTGAACTGTACACTTAAAGATGGTAAAGACAACAAAATTTATGTTATGTGTATTTTACCAGTTTTTGAAAATGGAAAAAAAGTTCTGTAGATGTGTTGAGCAGACAGGGAAGTAAAGAAGAATACCACAAAATCGGGGGAGAGGGGGAGAAATCTTGCTACACAAATATCTTCTTGAACTCCTTTGATTAATTCAGGTAACTAACAATCATCAGTGCAGCAATGTTTTTTGTTTGTTTTACTTACTCTTGGTTAGGCCTAGGGGAAAGTTTTTTCCAGAAAGAAATCTTAATGATTTTAAAAAACAAAGGACGAAATGGAATAAATCATACATAACACAATGAAAAACTGGAATCCAAGGGAAATTTCTCATTTGCCATGATATAGACAAAGTTTATATATGCATGATTGCTTTAAATTATTTTATTTTATTTTTTTAAAGATTTTATTTATTTGAGAGAGAGAGAGAATGAGAGATAGAAAGCACAAGAGGGAAAGAGGGTCAGAGGGAGAAGCAGACTCCCTGCTGAGCGGGAAGTCCGATGTGGGACTCGATCCCAAGACTCCAGGATCATGACCTGAGCCGAAGGCAGTCGCTTAACCAACTGAGCGACCCAGGCGCCCCTTAAAGATTTTATTTATTTATTTGAGAGAGAAAGAGAATAAGAGATAGAAAGCACGAGAGGGAAGAGGGTCAGAGGGAGAAGCAGACTCCCTGCTGAGCAGGGAGCCCGACGCGGGACTCAATCCCGGGACTCCAGAATCATGACCTGAGCCGAAGGCAGTCGCTTAACCAACTGAGCCACCCAGGCGCCCGTGCTTTAAATTATTTTAATTCTGAGAACATAGCAGGCTAAAAGCTGTAAGTCCCATTTCATTAAACTTCAAAAGGTTTTAAAAAAAACTTTGTAACTTAAAATCATTTGGCCATATGTTAAATGGCAAAGCTGGGTGATAGAACTGGAGGTCATACTCTTTTCAAACATGTGAAGTAGACATTTTCCATAACAAAAAAATTGTTCATTTAGTGCACAAGGTGTTAATACACTTTCAGCTATTAAGGGTCACATAGTTCCATAGGGCAATGATGGGCTAGAATTCAGAGCAAGGAGAATGCTCAAATAATTCACCCACCATATGATCCTTGAAGTTCTCTACCTTTTGCTTCAGGATCCCAACTTCCAAAGAGCAGCAAATCCAACCAATCCAGACAATTATATTACTCGGCAGTATAACTGTACCTCAGAAACTGCTATACCTACATGTATATTGGTAACTTTTTCTGCAGATTCCCACTTATTTTTTTGTTACCAACATTCTTAGACAGATGAATTTGTTAACTTGTTTTTGGATGAACAGTGATCTGTCCACTCATGGGTGCACAGTGATCTCTAGATTCACTAAGAAAGATGAGATCTGAATAGTGTCTGGTACATATTGACATTAAACTCCTCAAGAATTACCCTGTACCACAGGCATATATACAAAATCTTTTCCTATAAAATTGTTCCCCAAATCACTGAAGAATAATGAAAAAGGATGGCTTCTCAGAAGTGCTATTTCAGGACAGACTTAAGAATGAAAAATGTTAAGGAGCAAAATTTAAAAGAACCTCAATGTCAGCATGCTTTTTATTTTTTTTAAAAAGGTTTTACTTATTTATTTGACAGAGAGAGAGATAGAGCTCACAAGCAGGGGGAGTGGCAGGGAAAGGGAGAAGAAGACTACCCACCAAGCAGGGAGCCCGATGCGGGGCTCAATTCCAGGACCCCAGGATCATGACCTGAGCTGAAGGCAGATGCTTAGCAGACTGAGCCACCCAGGTGCCCCCCAGCATGCTTTTTAATCAGTCAGACTGGCAATCAGTCAACAACTGTTCAGAGTGCCCACATTTACATAAGCTTCCTACAAAACACGTAAGTGCACACAAGAAAGGAATGTCCAGAAAGCTCTATTTCCCAACAAACTGACTTATTTGTGAAGAATTTCCAAAGGCATGCAGTTCAGGAAAGTAAGAAGCCCTATTATTGTTATCTTTAAAACACAGGCATGACCTTAATTAGTAATTTCCTCCTCATGCATGTTTAAAAACAAATCTAAGGAATAACACAAATATAAATCAAAAGAAACTAATACACCAAATGGTAATATCTCTGCTATAATTTTAAAATTAGAGGATCAGAGGGTGCCTGGGTGGCTCAGTCGGTTAAATGACCAACTCTTGATTTTGGCTCAAGTCGTGATCTCAGGGTCATGAGATCAAGGCACAAGTCGGGCTCTGTGCTCAGCAGGAAGTCTACTTGAGATTCTCTTCTTCTCCCTCTCTCTGCCCCTCCCCCACTCACGTGTGTGCACGTGCATGCATGCTCTCTCTAAAATAAATCTTTAAAAAAATAAAAATTAGAGGATCACAACTTTGTGCAGTATTCTAATTTATATCTCAATCCATGATAATGAGGATTACAGATGAAACTGATTCTTACATCTTTGCATTTTATGTTACTATACAAACATATGGCTTCACTACTTATACCACAAGCTGTCCAATAATGATGTATATAAGCATTATACAAGAATCACAACATCCACACGTAAATGCATTCACTGCTTTTGTACGAAGTACAAAACTAAAAGAAACCTAATTACATGAAAAAATGACCAAAAAATATACAATTTAAGATTAGGAGAGTACAGGCAAGATCTCATTACCCCTTCACACAAAGCTTTATCTGAAGTGCAAGAGAGGTAAACCTAGTGCCTTCAGACTTGCCATACTTAAAATTAGAGTCAAGCCCAAGTTCAGTCAAGAGGGTATCCAAATGTCAGGGTCAACATACACAGTGTATCAGAGCCCAAGTGGTGTGAGGACAACAGCACAGAGGGAGGGGGCAGCAGCAATGACAGACTGGGTATGTATAGCAGGACTGACCAAATAAGTAAATACATTAAGGATAACAGGAGCCAGAATACCCACTTTCTGAAAAGAAGTTGCAAATACAGCAAGGGAGAAAACTGGAATGAATCTTGTGGTGTCAGATTAGAACTAGCTATATCTGTATGAACGGCTCACAATTTTTAGATCAAGAATGTATAAATGTGTGTGTATATACATATACATATGTATGCATATAAGTGCATATACTCCCCTAGCTGAGAAGCCCTGGGAACAGTTAACATCCCAACAGTCATGATCTTGGTTTCTCTATACCATTCTCCACTAAAAAGAACCAGGACTCCTTGGAGAATCACTGATTCCAGTACCCATTCCAGTACTGAGGGGCAAGGGAAGAACGAGATGACCTCTGAACATCTTGTGCCCTCCAGAAGTGCTCAAAGAATTATGGGAACTTGTCAAAAAGGAACAAAAGCCACAATCTGAAAGGAGTGTAACAGATAAAAACTTAACAGGAAATGATGCATACACACTACTGTAACCAAATAAATTTAAAGTTTGATGAGAAAGGAGATATTTACAGTCTCAAATTACTTGACACAAAATACTTTGTAATTAATTACAAAGAAAGAAATTTGCAGTAGAGAAGCCTAGCAGAAACCACTTTAGTCAAGGGATCAAAGTGAACAGCATCAGTAATGAGACAGAGAAATCAGTCATCTTATGACTGCTAAGATTCAATTAGAAGGAAAGCAGTATAAGTCTTGTGATATGCCTGTCAGAGACATCTAAACCCAATCACATCATGAGGATGGTTGAGACAAACCCATTCCATACAACAGCTGCCCTTCAATCTTTGGAAGTGTCAAGGTCATGAAAGTGAAGGAAAGACTAAGGTTCTGTTCCAGATTGTAGGAGACTATAAATAGACAGGGCAGCTAAAAGCAAGGGGCAATTCTGAACTGGATCCCCTGCCATAAAGGACATTAACTGGGGCAACTGGTGAAACTTTAACGGGACCTGAGGATTAGATGTTGTAAGTAATTTACCATCCTGATTTTGATGGCTGTATTATGAATATGTAGGTGAATGTCCTTAGTTTAAAATATACATATGCACTAAATATTCAGGGATGATGGGGTATCAGGTAGACCACTTAGTATCAGGAAAAAAAGTTCTATGTACTATAATTTCAATTTTTTTGCACATTTGATACTGTTTTAATTTTAAATTTAGAAAAGACATAGAATTCATACTTAGTAATTACCCTAAACACATCATCTGACTTTGATTACCTCAGCTTCTCAGTCTACAAATGGAAACAATACTGCTTATTCTTCCAAGAGTATTATGAAAACTAAATTACATAAAAATAAAAAAGTTTAGTACACTAGAAGAAAGGTTTTAACATAATACTACATTAATTTATAACCCTACTTTAGAAAAACTCTGTCTCAGGAGATAGCTTATGGTGTCAGATTTTCCCCAGTTTTTCCTTGCATCCCTCCCATATATCTCTCCCCATAATTCCACCTACAGGAAGTCATCCCAGTGCCCTACCTTTCCCTTCCCCTTACTCAATACATATTCATGTTTTTTTAAAAGACTTTATTTATTTGACAGAAAGAGAGAGCACAAGCAGGATGAGGGAGCAGCAGGGAGAGGGAGAGGGTGAAGCAGGCTCCCCAAGGAGCAGGGAGCCCGACGTGGGGCTCGATCCCAGGACCCTGGGATCATGACCTCAGCCAAAGGCAGACACTTAACCGACTGAGCCACCCAGGCGCCCCAACACACGTTCACATTTCAAGACCTAGCTCAAGTACCCCTTTTTCTATGAGCCCAAATGACTCTGCTCCAACTGCCCAGAAACAGTGGCTCCCTTACTTGTATTTCCAATATTCCTTCTATATACTTCCACCAAAATACCTCTAACATCATATAGCACTGTGATCTGCTTCTGTTCATTTCTCTATTAAGATGATGGTCTGCTTATTTCCTTATACCACACACAAAAATAGACTCAAAATGGACAGGAGACAGGAATCCATCAAAATCCTTGAGAACACAAGCAGCAACCTCTTTGACTTCAGCTGCAGCAACTTCTTCCTAGAAACATCACCAAAGGCAAGGGAAGCAAGGGCAAAAATGAACTACTGGGACTTCTCGAGATAAAAAGCTTTTGCACAGAAAAGGAAATAGTCGACAAAACCAAAAGACAACTGACAGAATGGGAGAAGATATTTGCACAGAAAAGGAAATAGTCGACAAAACCAAAAGACAACCGACAGAATGGGAGAAGATATTTGCAAATTTGTATCAGATAAAGGGCTAGTATCCAAAATCTACAAAGAACTTACCAAACTCAACACCCAAAGAACAAATGATCCAATCAAGAAATGGGCAGAAGACATGAACAGACATTTCTGCAAAGAAGACCTCCAAATGGCCAACAGACACATGAAAAAGTGCTTAACATCACCCGGCATCAGGGAAATACAAATCAAACCTCAATGAGATACCACCTCACACCAGTCAGAATGGCTAAAATTAACAAGTCAGGAAACAACAGATGTTGGCGAGGATGTGGAGAAAGGCGAACCCTCCTACACTGTTGGTGGGAATGCAAGCTGGTGCAGCCACTCTGCAAACCAGTATGGAGATTCCTCAAAATGTTGAAAATAGAGCTATCCTATGACCCAGAAATCGAACTACTGGGTATTCACCCCAAATATACAAATGTAGTGATCCAAAGGGGCAACTCAATGTTTATAGCAGCAATGTCCACAATAGCCAAACTATGGCAAGAGCCTAGATGTCCATCAACAGATGAATGGATAAAGAAGATGTGGTATATATATACAATGGAATATTACGCAGCCATCAAAAAAATGAACTCTTGCCATTTGCAACAACGTGGATGGAACTAGAGGGTATTATGCTAAGCGAATAAATCAATCAGAGAAAGACAATTATCATATGATCTCACTGATATGAAGAATTTGAAAAACAAGACAGAGGATCATAGGGGAAGGGAGGGAAAAACAAAACAAGACGAAACCAGAGAGGGAGACAAACCATAAGAGACCCTTAATCTCAGGAAACAAACTGAGGGTTGCTGGAGTGGAGGGGGGTGGGAGGGATGGGGTGATTGGGTGATGGACATTGGGGAAGGTATGTGCTATGATGAGTGCTGTGAATCATGTAAGACCAATGAATCACAGACCTGTACCCCTGAAACAAATAATACATTATATGTTAATAAAAAAATATATAAAAAAAGATGATGGTCTGCTTGATGGTAGGAACCTGAATTCATCTAAACCATCAAGTTTAAGCCAGGACTTGAGACCTAGCAGGTGCTCAAGAAATGAGTTCTGAATAAATGAATCAACCAAACTGAGTGGGCAAGTGAAGGCATAAAAGGGGCCAAGGTTACAACTTGCAGCACCTAAATATTTGGGAATAGATCAGGTAGGTATTCACTTTTAATTTTTGCCACACAGTTCTGTCTTGTACCTGTGTCCTTCTCCTCTTAATAAGTGTTTGGCTTTGAATTTTACACACACACATACACACACACACCAAAACAAACACTGAAGATACATATCTCTGCCTCTTCTAGTACCATGGGGCGGAGGGGGGGATTTCTCTTCTACATTGAATTCATCCAACAAATATTTGAGAACCTGCTATGTGTGAGGCATCATACTAGGATTCCAAGGTGAACAAATCAGACAGTATACAGGCGGGGAGGGACAGCATTTATTTGTGTGTGTGTGTGTGCGTGTGTGTGTGTGTTCCAAATCTTGCCCTATCAGGTATTTAACCTGGCGACAACATCTCTATTTAACAGATGAAAAACATCACACGTCATTCAAGGTAAGTGACTTGCCCTAGGTCACTGAGCAAGTTAATGGACGACCCAGGACTAGAAAGGCTAAGCCTTTCAGTTGTACATTTAATTCTAGTTGTGTTAGATTACTTCCCATACTGCAAATGGAACAGATAGTCTCATTTAATACAATCTAATAGTTCATACAGCATACTGGAGCCACCTTCAATCAGAAATCTAATGCTTAACAGTAAAGACAATAACCTTGAACTCCAGGAAAGTCAAAGAGTAACTTTAGTAACCTTGAGTCATCCAACCACACCTCAGGAAACTACTGAGAAATATAAAGGTGATTCTAAAATATGAAAGTCCAGTGAAGGAAAAACAAAAAAGCCTTCAATTCTTCCAGTACTGAGCCAATATCTTCTTTACTTAAAAATAAAATATGTAATGGTTTTATTTTTAGACAGTGATTCCCCAAATGAGGAATGGGTGACTATTCATAGGACAGCAGCACCACTACCCACAAGAGTTTTTAAGGATCAACAATCTAGTCAGGCTAAGGGACCTGTCTTAAAGCTGATTTTTCTTATTTTTGAACTTTCATATTCTCTTTTAACCTACACTACCTGATTCATTTTGAGAGGCTGGGGGTATGGGTGCTCACATGGATTATGGGAAGGGCTTGGCTTTATCCTTCCCTTCCTGGGGACATCTCCACAGCAGAAGGCGCGCCAGCCTTCTGGCACTGGACCAACTGCTACTCCCAATGACTGGCCTGTGCTTCCCCCCCCCACCTCGGGCAGGATGCGCGCCCCTCACTGACCCCCCTCTAAATCTGACCTGAGCTTCAGGGCCCAGATCAACGCCACTTCCTCTCTGCACTATTCCTCCTCATCCCACCGCAGCACTGCGGCAAGTGCCTGCACTCTAGGCTCGTCAACTTTCCAGTTTGTAGAACAGGTGTTGCTGTTCTCTCTCTCCATGGAGGACAGAATCATGCCCACAATAGCATGTTAGTTTGGCCCACAAAACAAAGTAACATTTTTTCATTACTTGCAACCACTGAGAATTTTTACATACAATTCCAGCCTCTGGTTTTCTGTAGAAAAAAACTGGAAGTTCCACAGGTCCTTATGGAAGTTTTTTTTTTTTAATCCATGTTTAGCAAAGAAATTTTAAAACTCTTGGAAAGAATATGTATCTTATTCACAATTCACAGTACAGACCGACTCCCAGTCTCAATGTAGGCCTCATTTTCAGTGATTGCTTACATGAAATGTGTAAGTTCAGTCCTAAAATAACTAATGCATAAAGACCTACTGATGAAATGCAATAAGCAGGTTTTCTGCCATTTTCAGCACCCACAGAAACAAAAGATTTTATTCAATAATCCTATCATGAGCTAGCCGTTTCCTTCAGTCCTTACCCATATAAAAAGCCATTGTACTAGAGGCAACTTCCAATTTGCAACCTAATCATTTCTAAGCAATGGTCAAAGGGTAAGAATTATGTAAGTCAAAGTTCAATTTCCTAAACGCCTATTTTATACCACAGAAATAGCAAAATAAATTGAAAAGAAAACCTCGATACAGGCTTTTATAAATATTAAGCATGTAAAAACTCACTTTTAAAGAGCCATATTATGAAGATTGTCTATACTGTTAAAGGATTTTTTTCTTGTAAGGACTAGACAGATTTCACTAAAGACATCACTGGACATTAACTTTTTCTAATAAATCTCATTATGCCAAGTGCAGATTCTCATATCTCTTTAAGAGTCTGTGAACCACCTTCATACTTCATTTGTCTCACATTCTTTCATGGCCAATTCATGTACACACCCCAAAGTCTTCAACTGGGAAGTATTAAAGAAAGCAAATATTTGCATAGGAACTTATCCATCAATGAGCCTTGCTTTTCCATCTCAATTTGTTAAGCTTCTGTGAAAAATATTCTAATAAGCCAACCATGTCTATATACATTATCAATCACCATTTCAAATATTATGCAATTTGGAAGAAAGCACTTTAATCATTACAAATTTGGGACAGAGTGTCTTCTTAAAGGTTGCCAAAACTCCGCTGAACTCTGAAGAAATGCCACCCATTTTTGTTTGATCTTTGCCTTAGTTCTTACTTTGCCATAATTAAGCACTTCTGAAGAGAGAAAACTCCTGTCAGAAATCATTGCCTAATGCAGAGCTCTATGGAACTATACTGAAATAATCCAAAGTTTTTCCACCTCAGAAGTCAGCTTATCCACTTTAAATGGGTAAAGTGTATAGTATTTTGTCTAAATAAAGCTGGTTTTTAAAAAGAGAGCCTGTCAATTTTCTAAAAACAACAAAAAACAAAGAAACAAAAAAACACTACCTCACAATGTATTACTTTGATTTGGTTTTAGGCCCTTTCAAATACTGTTCCTTCTTCAAAACTGTCATCACAATCAAATGCAAAAGACTAAACTTCAAGACTATGGTTCATTTTCATTGTCTTTTTGATGACTGCCAGTACTGATGTGGGAAACAAAGGCAAAATTAAAATTAAATTTCCTTACTACCTATAGCCCACTGGCAAGTCCTTGAAACAGGCAGAGTGACATTCCTCTAGGAACTCAGCTGCCTCCATGTTAATACTTTGCTAAGGGCAAAAGGCAATCTTAGCCCAACCCCCAGTATGCTCTAAGTCTACTTTAACATATAAAAATTCCTTTATCTCTATCCCCCAAAATATATGTTGGCAGTCAACCCCAAAGCATATGACCCATCGATAGACATCTAAAGGGTCTCATGACTAAGGTTTATTAGACAGTAATAAATGACCTTTTCCCAACAATAGCTAGCCCCCTCAAGGTCCTGGAAATCTTGCTGCCAAAATTCCTTAGAGACTTACACTATCCTTAACCCCCTCCCAACTTAAAGTATGTATCAGTCACCCATCCCAACTCCACTGCAGCTATTTCTGCCCACAGGTCCTGTCTCTGTGTTTTTTTTTTTTTTTTTAAGATTTTATTTATTTGGGCGCCTGGGTGGCTCAGATGGTTAAGCATCTGCCTTCGGCTCAGGTCATGATCCCAGGGTCTTGGGATCGAGCCCTGCATCAGGCTCCCTCTCCCACTCCCCCTGCTTGTGCTTTCTCTCGGTCAAATAAATAAAAAAATCTTAAAAATAAATAAAACCAATATTAAAAAAATTTTTATTTATTTATTTGAGAGAGAGAGAGTGCACGTATGAGAGAGAGCACTATCCCTGGGATCATGACCTGAGCCGAAGGCAGATGCTTAACCAACTGAGCCACCCAGGTGCCCTGTCCCCGTGCTTTAATAAAAACACCTTTCTGCACCAAAAACATCTCAAGAATTCTTTCTTGGTCATTGACTCAGAATCCTAACATCTTTCCTACATCAAGTACTACAGCTCTTCTAAAACAGATTTTTTTTGACTGGACATTCTATTTCTCACAAACCCTTTTCTTAGTCATAAGGCAAGAACACTGAGAAATGTGACAATTCACAAACAAGGATGGTGCTCTGAAGATAAAACTTTTGGCTAAGGAATAGCTGGGGACAGAAATGAGCTGAGCCACTGTGACCAGATCCTAGGGCTGAGGGTTCAGTGAACTTTAAGTAGGAGGGACTGAGGAATTTATCATAAAACATTCCATAAAACCAAAGGGCTACTAGCTCATGAATTGATATCACCAGAAATAATTCTCTAAGTACTGATCCAGAGATTTATGAAGATGGCAGTGGGCAGAAACAATGGTTTGAGACACATCTGGGCGATTTTACATTTATCTTACCAAAAAGCAAGAGTTACCATGCATGGAATCTCCTCCTTACAAATACCTACCAAATGTGTGTCCTGGTTCTACCCTACACTAGCTGTGAGATTTTGAGGAAGTCAGTCACCTTCCCAAGACCTTGGTTTCCTGATCTATAAAATAAGTGGAACAGTGCACACCTCAGCAAATTGGAGGGAGGATTCCATGAAGTTGCATATATAAAGCTCTTTGCTCTTCTATCTGCTCACCTGGCACATAGAAGACATTCGCGCACTCCGGATACAATGTCCATTCCACAGCTACTCTCTGATGTCCCGTGTGCTTCTTACACTCCGCCCTTGTTCCTGGGCCTATTCAGAACTCTCCCTCCAAGCATTCCCCATGGCCCCAGCCTTCTTGGGTTCTCCTGCCCATCCCCTTGTCCAATTCATGCCTCTGTAAAACCAGAACAGAAATGATAGGACTCTTGATGGAATAAGGAGGAAGAAGAAAAAAATGAGAAGCCAGCCTTCAGCACCCTCTGTGGCTGGCAGGAAGTAAAGGCTGCCCCGGTAGATTCTCTGGCACTCTGCCCCACTCTGTCCGCACAGATGAGCATATCCACAGAGACCAGTTTTAAGGGTACCAGGTGTTCTAGGGCACCAGCTACAAATCAGGCAAGCTCCAAATACTCTCCTCTTCAACCAGCACTTGGCATTCTACTAAGAATTACATGCCCCACCAAAAAGTGGGGCATATTCGACAAGGGGAAGCTAAAACAATGATGTATACTTCCCTCTATGAGTCACAGATGTCTTTTTCAGTAAAGTCACAATAGGGACAACATAAAACAAGTAGGAAACAAATATCCAAACATAGGCAGTTCTTTCCTCGTTCAACAAAAAAAGCAAGAACGGAAGGTACCCAAAACCACTAAAAAGAGATGATGGTGACTGGACATTTTGCATAGTTAAAACAACATTAGCAATGCATTTGGTTTTAAGCTTTTACACTTACACTAAACCAATGGTTCTCAAGCTGGGGCAATGTTGGCTCTTAATGGAACATCTGGCAATGTTTGGAGCTACCTGCATGCAGGGAGTAGAGGCTAGGATGCTACTAAGCATCCGACAATGCACAGGACAGCCTACCAAGAATTATCCAGCCAATGTGTCAATAGTGCAGACAAATTCTGCACCAACTAAATTCCTTATTGGTGGTACTCTTAAACATCATAATTGGGGTTGATAAAGAATATCCTGTCTACCAACCATTAGCATTTGAAGAGAATTTTAAAACCCATTATCTATACTATTTGCTTGGATCTCACAAAAACCCAAGAGATAGGCCAATGGAAACCACGGGGCAGCGGGGGGGGGGGGGGGGGGGGGGGGGGGTGGGAGGCCTGGTCATAACTTAACATGATTTAACAGCCAGAATGCTATTTCTATTATGTTACACTATAATCCTAGTCTGGTACAGGAAGGTATAATAGAAAACTATTATGGTTGACATTTTAAGGAAATTATACCCTATTGCTTTCCACAATTTTTGATGGGAAAGATATAGTTGTTAATATCCATTACTGAAACATGGCATGGGATCTAAATTTTTTCTATTCTTTATATTAGATTGTCAGGTAATTTTTGCTGTATTGTCTAAAAGCACACTCTTGTAGTCACTCCCCTGCAGACCTACCCTCTTGCCTCTCCTAATTTGTGGCTTGTCATCTGCCATGAACAGTGGAAAAAGTAAAACCAAGCTTAAAAAATTTGCTGATGAAGGTTAACATGAATTAAGTTCAGAGCTTTCCACATTATTTTAAGAGCAGATACTTTTTCCTTTTCCAACTTGGGGTGATGTCCTAATAGTTACTACTGTTACCTCAAAACTGAAAAGGCACAATGTTGTTAGGTGCTATGTATTTCCAAACCATTTTTATAATGCAAATGGGAATGTACTGTTTTCGAAGATGAAAAGAAATAAGCATTTTCTGCATACTCCCACCCCCAACATTCGAGAGCAACATTATGAAAAATAATTTTCATGGTGACAATACATCAGTAGTATATAGAATGTGCAGAGGATGATAGAGTAAAATGAGTGAAATTATGTGTACTAGTAAGATTGTGGATCTATAAAAGATATTTCACTTGTGTTAAAAATGAAAAGACACAGGTCAAATCCAAAAGGGTAACAAGGAATCCACAGAATATACATATTTAAAAAAACTTTGTAAGCATAACTTTGTAAACATAAAAACAGATTAAAACCTTTGTAAGATTTTTAGGAGCTAATAAAAACATTTGCCAATTTGAAATCTGCTCGTTCTACTTAAATACTGTGGGTATCTGTCTAGAAGTTCTGCTACAATAGTTTCAGCAGACATCTTCCAAAGAGTCCAGTCCAATTCTAACTACCAATTAAAATGCACATACAACCATATATACACCACATATACTACACACACACACACACACACACACACACACACACACACACACACACAGTCTGTATACAATTTGTAGCCAGCATTTATTGAGCACTGAATATGTAAATGTACCAAACTTGTCATTCATTTAACCCTTTACAACCTTATGAATACTTTCATTATTCATTATAATCAATCCTGATTATAAAGAAAGCCTTAGGGAGGTAAGACAACTTGTTCAAAGCTGTGAAGCAGCAGAGGCAGAATTTGAACCCAGACCTGTATGACTACTGAGCCAGATCTCTTAACCAGTTTTACCCCACTTTCAAGAAATGAAGCTACTCCTCTCAGAAGAGAAATTTCTTTTTTTTTTTTTTTAATTTTTTATTTATTTATTTGACAGAGAGAGAGATAGCGAGAGCAGGAACACAAGCAGGGGGAGTGGGAGAGGGAGAAGCAGGCTTCCTGCTGTGCAGGGAGCCCGATGCGGGGCTCAATCCCAGGACCCCGGGATCATGACCTGAGCTGAAGGCAGCCGCTTAACCGACTGAGCCACCCAGGCACCCCTAGAGAAATTTCTATCATTCATCGTTGTATTGAATTTTTATTTAATCTTGTCCAATACTCCATGACTTATATACAGTGCACAGACAAAATTTAATCAATAACACCAAATGATGCCTCGCCACATTGTAGAATTTTCATTAGAATAAATCTGAACCCTGTTCATAAGTTAATAATTTTCTAAATGTCGGTATCTACAGAAGTTTAAAGCACTTCCCATTTCCCTAGCATAAAGCACTGAGAAGGCAATTAAGTTAATTATACCTATAAAGAAACCAGAGTGGGCCTAGATACACAAAAATCCTAATTTACATGAAGGAAGTGACCTTCTTGTAGACAGTATAATTAAAGCTTTCTTCTTTGAAAAGGCCAGACTATTATAAAGGAGCTAAGAAATGAATTTAGCCTACTGAATTTCAAATGATTTTCATATGCATGAAATTTATGGGAAGGAGAACAAAATTATTTTAAATATTCCAGCTACAAAGAGTTTTGTTTTCAAACTATTAACTGCTCACCTGCATCTCATGTTTTAGTTACAGGATAACCAACTTTTCTCTGGCTAAGGAAGATCTACTGCAAACTAACACAGAACAAATTAACATGGTTTAAGGTCTTCCTCCATCATATAAATGTAGATGGAAAGTTTTAGAATGTACTATTAAATAAGAGCTGAAGGAGAAACCTTTCTAGGTCCTGTGAGAAACCTTAGAAAACCAAAGGAAAAGGCTCAGTTTGTTATGTAGTTCAGATTAAATGTACATTATCAGATAGCTAATCCCTCGGCTTTGCCAAAGGATTCTTTCCCTTACACGGCACCCCAACCCATGGGAGATTTTCAAAGATATAAGTCTGTCTCAAAGAAACAATTCAGATATAACTATAATAGCTATAATTAAAGGATACTTTGTACATCAAGCATATATACTTTTAAAAGTTATAGTTATATGCTTTTAAACTGAATCACTTCTCAATAGCACCAAGAAAACTTATTTAAAGGAACTCTATTTTGGAAAAATAAAGAAGAAACTGGGTAAAGAAAACAAGGTAAGACGTGATAAAGCTTTCTAGATTTCTAAATATTGGGCTGGCATAAAATATGCACTTTGAAATCCTATGTTGAGTGCTACATTTTTATCCTCTCACTCAATTTCACAAAAACCCAGTGAACAGGGAACTTTTCTAGGTGCTGGAGAAATAGGGAGGGACCAAGACCAATATAGTCCCTGC
The DNA here is from genome assembly GCF_003265705.2 of Callorhinus ursinus. Classification (NCBI taxonomy): domain Eukaryota; kingdom Metazoa; phylum Chordata; class Mammalia; order Carnivora; family Otariidae; genus Callorhinus; species Callorhinus ursinus. The sequence continues at coordinate 3,372,350 of NW_027397089.1, forward strand.
TCTTGTACTGGCATAATGATTCAACTTCACATTAAAGAGATTCAAAAAAATTACTAAAAGAGGTGATGAAGAAAAGCTTCTCTGTATATACAGTCTCAACCTGATGAACTGAAGGCCTCACACCAACTCCTGTCTCTACCTTATTCTTAAAATGAGTCTGACCCCACGCTCTACCTCCACCTGTTCCTGTCAAAACTTCAGCCAACAATGTCTCAGTTGCTGCAACCACAGGTGCCCTGGTATAAAGGGCCTAGGCCTCGCACCCTACCTCTCAGGTCTGTCCAATGCTCACTTCCACCACCCACCCCAAACACACCCACCACCAACATCCCTGTCTCACAAGTCCTCAGGCTTAGGCTGGGCAGTCTCCACAATGGGGATCCTGACTGTACCCTGCCTTTGGAAAAAAGAACACAAGAGACAAAACCTCCTGCTCTTGGGGTGCCTGGGTGGCTCAGCTGGTTAAGCATCTGCCTTCGGTTCAGGTCATGATCCCATGATCAAACCCCACGTGGGCTCTGGGCTCAGCTGGGATCCTGCTTCTCCCTCTCCCCACTGCTTGTGGGCGAGCTCTCCCTCTCCCTCTACCTCCCTCTCTCTCTCAAATAAAAAAAATCTTAAAACAAAACAAAAAAAACCTCCTGCTCTCATGGAGTTTAGTATGTGCACTGGGGCAGGGGAGGCAGGGACAGAAAATAAGATTAAAAAAACAGATAGTGGGCGCCTGGGTGGCTCCGTTGGTAAAGCGACTGCCTTTGGCTCAGGTCATGATCCTGGAGTCCCGGGATCGAGCCCCACATTGGGCTTCCTGCTCAGCAGGGAGCCTGCTTCTTCCTCTGAACCTCTTCCCTCTCGTGCTCTCTATCTCTCATTCTCTCTCTCTCGAATAAATAAATAAAATCTTTAAAAAAAAAAAAGATAGTGGCAAGTCTCAGAGAACAAATAAGGTGAGGAGAGGTGGGAGCAGGGCTTCCAACGTTAAATCAGGTCGCCAGGGAGGGGCCTCAGGGAAAAGGGAAATTTAAGCAAACACGTGAAACCAATGAACTCAATACTTTTTAAACATTAAAAGTAATGTTTCAAGTGACTGAAATTTCCTATCAGGGAAGACTTTCAGATCTACAGTAAGTTGTACACTTAACACATGAGCAAAGCGAAAATATTAGAAGAAAAAAATAAAAGGAAATGATTTCTTCAACTATTCTTGCAGGGGTATTTTTGGATAAAAGAAAATAAGCAGATATAAAAACTATTAAGCTTTTCCAAAAGTCTGTGACAAAGCCTATTTTCTGAATGAGCCACTATAACATTTGTAAAAACTAGCTAAGGAACTGGCTTTGAGACCTTTTCCACATGGAAAAGTATAAATAGTGGGACCCAGGAATCTATGCCAGAAATGGACAATTAACAAAAGATCTGCAGGAATGAATATTCTGAAATAAGGGCTTTTAGTGCAATGATACATGTAACTGCCAGATTTTCCTCAAGTTCACGGAAATGAGCTACCATCAAGATCATGGGGAAGAGAAGCACCAAACGCACCCCAGCCGGCTGTGAGCTTTCATGCATTATATGATGACAGCCGCCCACTAAAAGTGGGGATTATGTAAGTATCTTTCAGTTTTCGAATTCTTTGTTCTATTTCCCCAGTGCCCACCATGTGGTTAAAGCAAATCTCCCAGGTTAACAAAAACATACAAGTTGGTCATTCAGTTCCAAAACTTGGAAACGGGCTTTAGTTCTCCATTGAAAAGGAGCTAATACTGGGCACCACATTGACTTCAGAACAATGATTGCCATCATTGGCAGTTTCCTCCTTGCTTCCTCCTGAATCCTTCTCTTCCCTTCTTTTCACTGTTTTCATAACCAGTGGCCTGAGTTTACCACTTTCTATAAAAGGACTACAGAGGGGCTCTAATTAGCACCCTTGTCAGTTCCCTAGTTCTTTCACAGTGGCGGGCATCTGAGTGTGACTACTCACACCCAGTTTTTTATTACACTAAGATGTTAAGAGTGGGGGAGAGGGAGCTATGCATAATTCTTTTCAAAAAATTAAAGTGGCTTGCAGGCGAATACCAATAGGATCATGATATTGATATATTAACATTAGGTATATAGTAGACATATTCTATTATATGGCCATATATTATAGTTCTATTTTTTTAATCAGGTAGGAGAAATGCAGTTTTGCCTGTTTGCAGCATATCTACAAATAACAGGATTCTTGAAAATTAATACCATTCACGTAACTTCAAAGTTCAACAGGTAACTATCACCCTGCTAAAGATAGGATATAGTCTAGTCAAGATTTCCTAGAAAGAAAGCGGTAAAGGGCCTGAATTAGATGAGTGTTCCTGAGTCTGGTTGCACAGCAAAGACCAGGAGGCTATTTCCTGTTTCCATCTTGTTTCCATCTCCAGAATCTTTTTTAAGAATACGTTTCTTGGGGCGCGTGGGTGGCTCAGTTGTTAAGCGTCTGCCTTCGGCTCAGGTCATGGTCCCAGGGTCCTGGGATCGAGCCCCACATCGGGCTCCCTGCTCTGCTAGAAGCCTGCTTCTCCCTCTCCCACTCCCCCTGCTTGTGTTCCCTCTCTTGCTGTGTCTCCGTCAAATAAATAAAATCTTTAAAAAAAAAAAAAGACGTTTCTCTTTCTCCTTGAAAATGTCTTTTTTTTTTTCCTTCCTCACTAGCTACAGTGGGCCAGAGCACTGCTTTTGTTTTTAATACTATGGATAAAGTAGATAAAAGCATCAGGGAAAAGTGTTTCCTCCATTACTCAAGATTAACAATATCTTTATGTTCAGAGATGTTAAAAGCTGGCAATAAGAAATTAGTGAGAGATAGGAAAGTCCAGGGGTTAAGAGCATGGGTTTACGTTGTGGCTCCCCCAGCCATATGAACTTCAACAAATCATTTAATCTACCTGGGCTTCTGATTCCACTTTTGTACAGTGGGGATTATGGATTCTACCTGTCATGACTGAGTTTATGCACATAAAGTACTTAAGACAGTGTCTGACCAACAAAGTAAGTGCTCGATAAATGATAACTGTTCTTATGACTCTTATTATAGTAATTATAATTAAGTGGGCTGAAGAAGTAGCCAGAGATATACAGAGATGACAATGCAAGGTATGTTTTGGGTTTAGAGGAGAGGAAGAGGGAAGTTAGTGGATGTTCTCAATTATATAATCCAGGAATATATTTCATAATCTTTATTACTATTTATAGGCCGCAAATATTGTGCAGTTACGTTTTAAAATTCAGGCCAATCTACATTTCAACATCTTACAATTTTTTAAATCCCATCAACGGAAAGCATCCCAGTTTCAGAGATGTTAAACTGAGAAAAAGTATACATTTTAGATCTGATGAAATACATTAAGATCTGGAAAACAAAATAGAGATATTTCAGGTATCAGTGGCTCCACAGTCTCATCTTTTGTTCTAAGAGCTGGAAACTAAAACCTTGCTTCTGATCATACCTAGTACCTACCACTCAGATTGCTTTTTAAGACAAGCCAATTAGATCTGGGCAGAAAGACAATGTTTATTAAGAGTTCTGACCTTAAAAGCCAAGCTTTAATAGTGAGAAACCCTATAGGCGAAGAAGAAAAAGGCCATGAAAGGACAGCAGGAATGGGAAACGAGAGACAAAGCTGGAAGAGAACAGAACTACCAACAAAGCACTCTGGGGCTTCCAGTGCAGGAGCAATGCAGGTCCTCCGAATTCCAATGGTCTCTTAGTCAAGACATATCACAGCATCAGAAAGAATGCCTGAATAAGCACAACTGGTAACCAAAAAAGGACACCTAGTCCATGAATTCTCAACAAGACCAAAGTAGACCACTCCCACACCTTCCCTAACACACCACTGCACAGACTGCTACATGTTGCTGATAGGAGCATAGGAACCGTGTAGACTCAGAAGGAAAGCAGAGAAGCAGTGATGTGAGAAGAGTCTGTGCGCTGGGTGCACAGGCCAGAGAAACATCCCATGTCCTCTACAGCTCAGCCACTAAGTCACCCAGCCTCTCCGTGAGCATCCTAATTAATAAGAAGCTCACAATCATCAAGGGAACCAAATTCCATTTTCTGACAGTGTTGCCAGAAAATTCTTATGTTGAACCATGATATGCCAAGCTAATTTGGGGTTCTTCTGTGTACTTAATATTTACTGAGCCCTCAAATGGACTTCAAAAGGCCCCTGAGGAGTGATGGCAATGGATCACTCAAGTTAGGGACTGGGAAGCAGGTGCAGCAACTTGAGTTGGCCGGCAAGAGTGAGTGCAGGAAGATTTTTTTCTAGGAACATAGACAACAAATAGTCAGGGCAAGTTAGGGAGGGCTGGCCTCACATCCTGACCAGGAGCTCTGTGGATCATACAAGATGACCAACTGCCACTTGAATCACCAGAGAATCAGCATGAAGAGGAGAAGGCCAGATTGCAGTTAGGAAACAGAGATAGAGGATGGTGGTTCTGTGATGCAATCCAGGCTTTAGGGAAGTCTGACATGAAAGTGGGGCTCAAGAAAGCACAAGAGGGAAAACTGAGGACAGAGGCCAACAGTGAGAGAGGCACTTTCATCGGGGACTTAGGAGGGGGGAGAGGGCTAAGCAGGAAGGGGATGTAAAGGGACAGAAGACATGTGCCCAGCACAGCTTGCACCTTAGGCAGGAGCTTGCACTCAGTGGGTACAACCAATCACAATCTCACGAGACAGCACTAGATTAGAGGGACACAGAAAATGAGAAAAAGCCAGACTGCAAGGCTAGCCCTTGTGTTCATCCCAACAAAAATAATGAAAGTTATCTGAACACTTCCCAAGCACTGTTCTAAGCCCTTTATCAATTTTTATTCTTCCAACAATTCTATGATGTAGGTATATTGAATATTACCGTTTTATAGATGAGGGAACAGAGTCAAAAAGAGCTCCAAATCAGCCAGTTAATTACTAGAGGGGGATTCAAACCCAGCCAGTCTAACTCCAAAGCCCACACTCTTACCATGGATTCTTCTCACCTTGATTTCTAGGCCCTGCCACAATGCCTGATCTGAAATATCTGCTGAACGACTGAAGAATCCCTGGCTTTAGTGGGATTATAAGAGGCAACTTTGTAATGAAGGATACAGGGATTTGAAAAGAGAACAGAGACAGAGATGGAGTTAATTGGCATAGGGCTCTGAATAGAACTTGGGAGGTGAAATCGTTTTTCCAACCTGGTATAGATTTCCTTCCTCTGAACTATAAGCACACTGATTATTGCTCTTATACACAACACTCACTTACACCCTGGTGTTTATTCTAGATCATATTCCTCCTTCTAGGATGGAAATCACTAAAGGTCACGGCATTTGTCTCATTCATCTTTGGACTCCCAATACCACTTATCAGTATGGTGTGTCGTCAATATGATACCATTAAGTAGCATAATTTAGGGAAACAAAGGTATAGGTTACTCAACTTTCTACAAGGGAAATGAAGATCACTTTGTTTATAAAAATCCTTGATAGGAAAATAAAACTTATTTTTAACTGAATTTGGCTATAATTTGATAACCTCGCATACAACACATGGCCTAACACAAAACCTTGTTACAGGCCCCACAGAACAACCCAGCCTTGCAGAGCAGGTGGGGTATTGGTCTGCAAGGCTGCACTGTGGCTCAATGAATTCCCCAGAATGGTGGCAACTCCCAGTTCCTACAGATGCTGCAGTTGAAGACGAGAGTTTAAGTTCAGCGCATGGGTATGCATGAGGGGCACGGTAGCTGGGTTTGTCTTCTCCACTCTATTCCTGAATAAGTGAAGTGATACAAAATTGATTACAGGCACCAGAATAGTTGTTGATGTCCACACTGTCAACTACACTCTAGGGACAGAGAACTAATTCTAGACAATGCTCTGCAAACCATGCCAAATTTATTCCTGAAAACAAACACAATTCCTGAGGTGTGATCAATGCATGACTAGTCCAACTTTCATAGTTCAAATAAGAGTAAATATTTGCATGAATTTTAAAAGGTACATCTCCACACTGAGAAGTTATTGGTAAAGTCTGACTCAGTCACTAAGGTGAACATTTTAGAATATAGACATCAATAACAGGCAGTTGGGGAGCCACAGAAGGCTTCTGACAATGTGAAGATTATGATCAAGACCCAGATTTAAGAAAATTAATTGGGGGGGGGGACGGTGAAGTGGATAATAACACTGCTAGTGAGAAGCAGGTCTAAAATAAGACAAAGACCATCATCAAGAAATGAAGGTGAGTCAGTAAGAAATGGCAGATGACCGGGTGGCAAGTAGACAGGAGAGAAAAGCAGATTTAAAATAAATTTTGAAGCCTAAAGGTAATACCTCCAAGCAAAGTCAGGAGAAGGGGCTGCACCACAGCACAAAAACAAGTCACACTCTCGTGCCCTTAGCACATTAACATTTATTACAGGCTGGTTCTTGAAAATGCAGAGCAGTATAGATAATCTAAAGAAGCCCGGGGGGGGGGGGTGACACCACCAAAGAATAGAGGTGACAGGAAATAGTGGGGCAGAAAGAAGAAAAATGGGCTAGCCAGAGGAAGAAAACTGGAGTTCTGGTGCAATAGGAAAATCAGATCTCCGACCATCAAGACCAAGAAAAGAGCTTTAAAAGGAAGCAAACACAGGGCATCTGGGTGGCTCAGTTGGTTAAGCATCTGCTTTCGGCTTGGTTCATGATCCTGGGAGTCCTGAGATCAAGCCCCACGTCAGGCTCTCTGCTCAGCGGGGAGCCTGCTTCTCCCTCTGCCTGCCGCTCCCCCCACCTGTGCTCTCTGTCAAATAAATAAATACTTAAAAAAAAAAAAAAAGGAGCAAACACCAGAGAAATTAAGGAAAAGGTCCAGAAACGGCCAATTGCATGATACTTGGGACTCCACTGCTGACCTAGATTACCTACCAATGCGGGGTTGAGAAAGAAGCCGGCCAAAAAGAAAAGGAAGTGGGGAGAAGGACATGGTGACCGGAATGAAGAAGAGGCAGCAGAAAGGAAAGTACGGAGTAGTTAAGGAAGAAAGCTGTTGGGCCATAGCCCCAAAGAACATCCACGTGTAAAGTGTAGGCAGACCTCATCTGGAGGGAAGAGAGGGGGTGGGGCCAAGCCCACGACATGACAGTAAAGCGGCATGCAGTCCCGGGAAAGTAACAGAGGAGAAATGCGGCTGAGGACTGGATCGGTCCACCAGAATAAGAGGTCAGCCATCAAGCAGAAAAAAGCCAAGTCTGAAGTGAAAGGAAGGCACGTGAGTTCACATCAGATAATCCAGTCAGATATAAATTGTATATCTGCATAAATTAAGACCTGCTTCAAGAGGGACAGGATGGGGCTGAGAAACAAGAGCGGAGTAGAAAAGACCTACAACAGATGTAAAAAATGCAATTAAGAATCAGTCAGATAGGGGCAGAAAGTTTGCCAAGAGGTACAGAGGGCCCAGATGATGTGCTAGTTGAGGGGCCATCCAGATTATTCTTTGCTTTGCACTACAACTTTTGGTTGCCTGTGCTCAAGACTGAAGGCAGGGTTTACCCATGTTTGGGAATGCACAGTAGTTCATAAAGCTGGATACACATCAGAATCATCTGGGGCACTTGTTAAAAATACGGCTTCTCTCACCCTACCCCTGGAGATACTGACTCATTATACCTAGGGTGCAACTGGGAATTTCTAATTCGCACTCCAAGTAACTCTGATGCAGCCAGCAGAAGAATATTTGGAAACCAAACAGATCATGAGAACTATCTGATGTACTTTTTTAAAAGTACAGGTTCATGAGCTTCTGTCCAAACTGAGTGAATCTCACACTATACTCACAAAATTAAATGCATCATGTTTGACTCCTTTTTCAAACCACTTTTCAGCACATGCATGTAGAAAAGAATTTCAGTACAACCCTGACTATACCAGGAATGAATCCAGTGCCCTGGTAGTCTAAGGCTTCACGCAGACCCTTAATCCCTTCCCCAAAAGTCCCGCATCCCCTTCTGTCCCAGTTGGATCCATGAACCTAAGTTTCCATCAGCAGAGGAAAAATGCAGTAAGTGTGGAATAAGTCTCTGATGTCCTCAGGTTCACAAGTTGGCACTGCTGTTCATTAAGAGACGACTAACTGCTATTGGAAGGAAATCCAAGTAAGAAAATGCTTCCTGGTTCCTGTCCCTCTGAAGGACTTTACTATTTCAAAGTCCATCTTTAAGCAGCTTCCAAGAAACATAAACAATATTGATGTATACTGTTATTTTATTATAAATCTTTAGACAAATTATTTGCTCAGATCATTGTATTCATTAATGTCACAAATAATATTAGCCCTAAATACATAACATGTTGTTGCATTGCACTTTGCCTCTCAAAGCCCGGGGAAACCTTCAGAACCAGTGTGTCGACCATGTGAGCACTGAAGCTAGAGAAACCTGGTTCAAATCCTGCCCTTGAAGATTAGGCTCGTTGTAGAGCATTGTAGTTAAGACTTCTTAAACTTGGTCTGCCTTTTTCTCTAAAAGGATAATATAACCTATCTTACAGGCTTGTCATAAGAATTGGAAGTAAAACACACATAGTCCTGGTTCAGAGACAGCATTCAATAGACAGTAAGCACTCATCCCTCTTACCCAAGTCTCCATCCCTCCTCCCCCAACAATGGTGACATCAGTTCTCTCAGGATATTGGAGTTAAGTGTTGAAAATCCAAGTATTCCAGCCACAGTGAGAACTGGAAAAAGAAGCTCTACTTATAGAAAGCTAGCACATCGTACAATGTGAAAAATCCTTCACCACAAAGCACCTAAATGATGAATACATTACAACAGATATGGTTTGAAATGTAGTTTTATTGCTTAGATTATAAGAAAGGACAAGAGAAAAAAAGAAAAAGAACAGTAAATCTAAACCTGAGTGGCAAACTAATGTGTAAGCCCATGCTACCCTGGGGGCAATACCATTCCCAAGAACCAAGAGCCCAGGAACTGAGGGGCTTGCAGGGCAGGGGGAGAGACTAGGCTCGACCTTGTGAAACGGGAAAGGATTGAATCTCAAAACTGGACACCAATGTTCCACACTGAAGGAGCTACACCTGAATAAGAAGGTGGCCTAGGAAAAATCTGCCATCAGAGCAAACTAATGAGAAAGTCTGCACCTATATCAAGCTTAAGTGGAAAAATTAATGACGATAATGACGCTGATCTCCCCTGAGCAAGCCTGAACTCAAATTTACACTATCTTCAAGTCAGGGAAATGCTTGGCTAATAAAAGTAGTATTAGGTTGAAAGTACAAATATTTTCTACAGGAAAGCATCTTCAATACAGGCCCTTCAGGATTCCTATAAAACTAAGGAATTAAGGAAATAAGCTGCCTTGAATTATAGCAGAAAAAAAATTGAATAGATCAACTATTCCCCACCCTCAAGGGGTTCCAATATTCAGAGTATGGGCAGAGGGGGATGTACAACATAAGAAAATTTTCATCTTACTTTGTGTGTGTACAAAATATCCCTTTAAATTTATGGGTTTTTTCCATAATGGAATTATGTGCTTAATCTTATGTGTATAGGACCATCACCTTTGACTCTAGGCATACTTGAATTTGAATCCTAGTAAAGCAAGTACCAGTTTTAGGATTCCAAGCAAGTTAGTAAAACTCTCTGTGTTCTTCAATTTTTTCAGCTGTAAAATGGGCATACTACTACCTACCTATTAGGATTGTTGTAAAATAAATTCATACACATATACATGTGTGTCTCACATAGCATAGTATTTAGTACAGAAAATGCACTCTGTACATAGTTAATGATGAACATTATAGGGGGAGAGCATTCATTCATTCAACAAGTATTTATAGAGTGTCCTAGTGCCAGACTCTTGAGATGGAAGGATAAAGATTCCTTATGTTACTATCTGGAATGTTTCTTTTGTGCCATTTACTTATATTATCTTTTAAAGTACTGTTTTCTTCATTTTCTAGATGAAGAAACTGAGAAATTAAGAGACTTGGTCCAATTCACACAGCTAGTAATAGAAGAGGAGTTAGAACTTGGGTGCCATATGACCTCAAAGCCTATATCTTAATTCACCTCAACTCTCTGCTCACCTAGACAAGGAGATTCACAGCCAGGTATATACAGCAGATATAGCTGGTAGACTTTCATATTTTTTTTTTGGCCCCAAATCAGAAAACTCTAAAATTAGTGGGTTTCACAATCATAGATATAACACAATACCACTAAACTGAATTTTCTGATAAGCTCCTGACCTCTCAGTTTTTGTTCCTTCTTTAAGAGGAAAAGTAACATTTTAATTATGAGTAACATCCACTCTGTTTGTAATGGGTCTAAACGTTGTGGTTTTATATATAAATACTTTTCTAGGTGCTGCAGGGAAACTGGCACTTGCAAATTTAAACCTAGTTTACTTTTTGATTTGAAGAGGATCTTACTTATAAAATGATGGTTGGATGAGACTGAATAGGGAGGCAGATTTGATTCAAAGAAGGAAGCACTTTCTAAAATGTTTTTACACTACCCAATTGAATAGGATATGGTCACTCAATAGGTTAAGACGACCTGTCAGAACACTGGATCATTCTCCAATAGATACTATAGATTATATCATGGTAAAGAGGAACCATCTTACCTAGGAAGATAAAGTCATTTTCACTTTTCAACCCTGAAAATAACAGCAGCAAGAACTCTGAGTTTCTGTAAACAATATTAAGACAATGTAACAGACCTAGAAAAGTTACTGCTATATTCTACATATCATTTTTTTTAAAGATTTTCTTTTTAAGTAATCTCTACACCCAACATAGGGCTTGAACTTATAACCAGGAGATCAAGAGTCGCATGCTTTACTGCCTAAGGCAGCTAGGGGACCCTACATATCATTTTAAAAAGAAAAAAAAAATGGGGGTGCTTGGGTGACTTAGTCAGTTGAGTGTCTGAGTCTTGGTTTCAGCTCAGGTCATGATCTCAGGGTCATCATATCCAGTCCAAGGCAGTGTCCATGCTCAGTGGGGAGTCTGCTTACCCCCTCCCTCTGCCCCTCCCCCCACTCGCTCTCACTTGCTCTCTCTAAAATAAATATTTTTTAATTTCAAAAAGAAAAAGAAAAAAAAGTGTTGTGGGGGGTGCCTGGGGTTTCAGTTCAGGTCCTGATCTCAGGGTCGTGAGATCAAGCCCATGCTCCAGTGGAGTTTGCTTAAGACTCTCTCTTCCTCTCCCTCTCCCCCTCCCCCGTGCCCCCCACGTGCATGTGCTCACGCACTCTTTCTCTCTCTCTCTCATAATAAATCTTTAAAAAAAAAAAGTGTTTTGGATTTTCTCTGAAGAAAAAAAGTACTGTTTCTTCTATAAGCACAGCTGCTTTGTAGCAAAGATTTATAGACTGCCACAACTCCATTCATTCCTACTTTTAAGGAATTCACTTCATCTTTTGCTCACCTACTCAGTTTGAAAACTAAGAATGTGATTTTAAATAAAATGACGTAAAGAACTTGAATCCTATTGCCGTCAAAAGTGAACAGCCAATGATTAAGAAATTTAGTAGCTCAGGGCACCTGGCTGACCCAGTCGGAGGAACATGAGACTCTTGATCTTGGAGTCAGGAGTTCGAGCCCCATGTTGAATGTAGAGATTACTTAAAAAAAAACTGGTAGCTCAATTTAAAAATTCATAAATAACTTCAAAACAGAGCAAAACATTTTCACTAAAAAAGGAAAACACTCTTCCATTCATTTTAGAGTGAATCACACCTAAATCTAGACGAGATGATTTCACCAGTGTCCTCATTTTACAGAAGAAGAAATTGAGAGGTAAATAACTGTAATTCAGTTACTGGTTTACATTTTCTCACATCACTGATATTTCTGCCCTTATTAATGTGGCTATAAATGTGTAAATCATCCATCATGTTTTTCTACTCTATGACTACTAGCTACAACTTCAGGACAAGGATTAGATAGAGAAATTTTAAAACTCCAACACTTATCACATTGAAATAACATAACAGCTTTGCTTAAAACAAAATGAAAGTGAATAAAAGTATTTGCATTTCTGCTGGGTAAATGACGGTTTTGCCTCATAACTGGTCTACAAAACAAGACATTTCTGGCTATAGTATGACAGGGGCACAAAAAAGGGAGGCGATTAAAGGAAAGTTTTACAAATCAAGAAAAAATCCCTAGTGTTCCACAAGCTCCTCTCCGAAGAACGAAATGCAGTTAAAGAGCGATGGAGAATATGTGGGCTTGAACAGATCTTTAGGATTTCTTCCAATACTAAGATTCGATGAGAATTCAGAACTCAAAATACTGCATTACTCACAGTTGAATTTATCTATGCGAAAAGAGCAATAATAGTTCCATTTCTTGATATTAGGAACATGTTTCCTTATGAGAGACGCAGCTTTTCAGACTTAGGGTGGGAGTAGAGCGTATTTTTCCAAAAGCGAAAACCGGAGCACTCGGGATAGCTGGTCCGAGGTTACTCAACAGCTACGCTACGGGACTGGGATGAACATGAGCCTCCCCCGTTTGTTGCACTAGTCCTTCACGAGGTCGGCCGAAGCAGGAATTTTACTAAGAAACTTAAACTCCAGTGTCTAGAAAATGGGCCTTATTAATTCTTAGGCAAACTTTTAAAGTAATACCTTTACTTCCGGAATTCTCTGGTAAGTGACCTCCAGGGCAAGCTCACCCCTTCGTGCGTTCCTGCCCAAGGTCCTTTGGGGGAAGGGACACAATCGGTAGGAGGTGGATGGCCCGGCTCAGCCCTCTGGGAAACTCCGCCCAGCGGGCTCCCGTAGCAGCCGGGAGACTGCGCGCACCTGCAGGGCGCTCGGCGCCTCTTTCACTCGCGGCAACGCCCCCGCCCACCCCTGCCCCGCGAGGCACTCACCTGGGGCGTCGGCAGGGGCCTGGTTCCTGAAGGTGGCCGTCTCGGCCCGTCCCACATGTGACGCGGGCCTCCAGGGCCGAGGGGCCCCCAGCGGCAGGTAGAAGGGACCGGACTTCCGCCGTATAGCCCCCCGCCTGAAGTTGTAGCCGCCCTCGCCGCTCATCGCGCTGCGTTCGCTCGAAGCTCCGGGCTCTCTCCCACCCTTGTTCGTCAGCAAGTGTGCGCTCGACCGGCTCCTTCGGGGTGACGGGACCCCGGGGGGCGTCGCCTGCGTGCCACGCTCGGCGCGACTCCAGAGGGGCTACTGCGGGCTGCTCGGCGCCCCCTCGGCGGGTGCCCCGCCGTCCCTTCCTTCCCGGGACGCTCAGAGCCGCGTCTTCAGAGAGTTGGGCTCGGACTCCTGCCGCAGCCGCAACGCCTCAGTCTCTGCGGCGTCCGCACTCACCTGACGCCGCTACTGCAGCGGCCGGCCGGGCTGCGTCCACCCTCTTCCGCGGAGCCGAGAGCCCGCAAGCCTCGAGGGCGGAGTGTAGAGACCGCCGAGGACAGGCTGTTGGCGCCGCCGCCGCTACCGCCGCCTCCTGAGGGGGAAGCAGCCAGGGACTCCGTGCCAATGGGAGCGCCCTGGGCGCGGCTCCCGAGCCGGTTTTCTCCGGACGGCTCCGCCCCTGCCCCGCCCGGTGCGCCGCGGGCTCGCCCATTGGCCGAGAGAAGCCGCGCGGGCGCACACCTGTGGCGCACACCTGGGTGCTCAAAAGGTCAGCCGCGCTCCTCTGCGGGCAGTGCGCTGGATGCGAGAAGAAAGGAAAGATAATTAACGGCTACTCTGGACTCTACCCAGGGACCTGCCATTCTAGCATACCCCCATGCTAAGGGTCATACCTGCGTCTCACGCCGCAGTGCTGAGCCCTTGATAATAATCTTACTCATGCCTTAGAGCTACCCGGTGAATTAAGTATTTCAGATCAGGAAACCAAAGCGTGGAACCTACAGTGAGTCACTGCATACCTAGAATCCCTACTCGATTTTCTGCATCAATGTCTTGTCCTTATCTCACTGAATCAAATTATCTTACCAGAAGCATCAGACTAGAGAAGAAGAGGGATGTGTGGAAGTAAAAGAGAAAGGTGGAGCTAACAATCCACAGGTTTCCAGAAGAGCATCAGAACCCCCCCCCATCACCGTGAACACTTTTAGGACTTTATTAGTAAAACACTTTAGAATCCATTTAATTTGTTGTTTTGTTTAACATTAGCTAAATGGCAAATTGAAGAAAACATGTTAAATTGGTTCCTTTATGTGCATTTAAAAATTCGCTACTCTTAATAATGAAGAGGTTGTGTTCCAAAATCACAGAAATGGGAGGGGAAAGGACAGCATTCCAAGTACCCCAACTCAGGCAGAAAAAGTTCTCTAGCCATCACTTCCACCTTAGAAGCCACTCCACATTTATTCAAATGGTCCTTCACCCAGGTAATATCTCCTCCAGCAACCTGAGGTTAGCCCCTAATCCAGTCCTCCTGAGGAAACCTTTAAGGAGGGCAATTCAACTGTCTCAGTCTCCTGGGCTGCTACTTCAATAGACATACCCCTGAGGAGAAGAAAATACCCCCTAGTTTTTAATGCATCCTTTCAGACCTTGATGAAAGGAAGTTTTGCTCCCTTTGGATTTATTATGCATATCACCACATTGCCCCTAATTATTGCTTCTCTTTCGGTGTAATTGCAGTGTTATCTACTGTGCCATATAGTACTGGAAATAATTTAAACAAGTAGTTTCAAATAGAAATTAATGTTGAAAGAGGTTTTACTCCATATTAACATGAGCTAACCACAATTGAAAAGCAAATTTGTAACAATGTATTTGGTTCCATAAAAAGGTAGTATTGCAATCAATACTATTGTACTAACCACCTATGGAGTAACCTTAGAATAACCTATTTCTTAAGTAGGAAGATGCTGCCAATCTTTTCCTTTTTTTAAGATTTATTTATTTATTTATTTTGAGGGGTACAGAGGAAGAGGGAGAAAAACAGACTTCCCACTGAGCAGGGAGCCTGATGTGGGGTTGCATCCCAGGACTCTGAGATCATGACCTGGGCCGAAATCAGGAGTTGAACTCTTAACCAACAGAGCCACCTAGGCGCCCCTGCAATCTTTTTTAGAGAACTGGTTACTGATGAAATCACCCCCCCACACACATACACACAGCATGCACACACACACACACACACACACACACACAGAAAAATACTTTCTCTGTAGAAAAGCTCATTCTTCCTCTAGAGAACTGCAGTAAACATACCTGTTTGGGGCAAAAAGGTATCTTACCACAAGTATTTGCAGCAGAAGTTCTATGCTTCCTCATTTGGATATTTTGAGTTATGTATACATATTTCTATTTCTTTCTTGGTTCAAAGTTGTTCATATTTGCCTAATAATATAATATCACTTCACATCAGTGGATGTCTGTATTTGCAGATGGGATGTTTTATAACATATATATCATCTGGGGCGCCTGGGTGGCTCGGTCAGTTAGGCATCTGCCTTCAGCTCAGGTCATGATCCCAGGCTTCTGGGATTGAGTCCCACATGGGGCTCCTTGCTCAGGAGGGAGACTGCTTCTCCCTCTCCCTCTGCTGCTCCCCCTGCTTGTGCTCTCTCTCTCTCTGTCAAATAAATAAATAAAATCTTTTTAAAAATATATGTATATCTGACATTACCTCTATCAATGTTACTCCTCCTTACTATTTTCTGATAGAAACCATTTCTAACAGGCTTTGCATTTGATGGCTGTGTTTTGCAACAGTGAGTGAGTCAAGCAACTCCATTTGATCTCAAGTTATCTTAGGTTAGAGTAGAACAAAATACTGAATATTGTCTTGGACATATAGTCTTCATATACTGCTTTATTCATCTATATAACTAGTAGGAAGTTTGCCACTAATTAACACATATTGAATGCGAGAATTGCACTGGACACAGAGACATGCACATTTCTTTTTCTTTTTCTTTTTTTAGGATTTTATTTATTTATTTGAGAGAGAGAAAAAGAGAGAGAGATCACAAGCTGGGGGCAGGGAGAGGGAGAAGCAGGCTCCTTGCTGAGCAGGGAGCTCGACGCAGGGCTCAGTCCCAGGACTCTGGGACCATGACCTGAGCTGAAGGCAGACATTTAACCGACTGAGCCCCCAGGCACCCCGAGATGCACATGTTTCGCAGGTGTTTACACATGGCAGCTCTCTGTGACTAAGGCAGTTCTGAATGCTAACCAAATTCCGTACCATTTCCCTTGGGCGCACACTTCCCTTGCAGTTAGGTGGAGCCATGTAACTACAGCCTTCAGAATTTTGTGGACAGAAGTGGTATGTGTCACCTCAGGCCTGGTTTCTGCACCCTCACCACGAGACGCTCTAGTCCTCTTCTCTGACTGCCAGATGGAATGCAGAAGGACCTTTGGAGGAACCTGGAACCCCACACTATGGTGGAGCCTCTGTATGGAGAGGAGTTGGCAGCCCAGAATCACGTCTTTCCTAGGAATTAACATAATAAGATCAGACTAGAAAAATGCATAGGAAGATTATCCCTAGACTATTCCTTCCTATAGGAAGACTATAGACTAATTCATGTTCCTTAAATTTTATCTTTATATTTCCCAATGTAGCAAAAATCGTATGTATATTGATATATGTCTTTTAGTTCTAGTTTAAATGTTTTAAACAAACATTCAATTTAATTTTAACAACCTAACCAGTCTCCAATTGATCAAGTCCCTAATAAGCAAGATAAAGCCAAAAAAGAATATTCAGGAGAAAAATTATGAATCAGTAAGCTGTTTCAACTACTGATAGGACATCATTTCTGAAACTAGAATCTTAGAGAAATCAACACTTTGTAGCAAAGTCATTCTTATTTTTATCTCACTAGAGAAAGAGAAGACTTCTCTCTTTTTAATAACAAATTATGTTATTTCCTCAGTAAATGAACTATAAATTTATCAGTCACTTTGATGCTATCACTGGGTAGGAATTTATATAAATGTCATTAAAGTAATAAAGGTCACTAAAAGCCATGAACCATACTGACTTTTTGTAGTAGCATTTATAGAAGATAATTTTATAAAAACCTAAGTGAAGAAGATGATGCATTTATTTTAACAGGAACTTAGTAAACAGTATGATATATTGAGCTGATACAAGCTGAGATTTCAATAGTTTCATATATATGAAACCATATATATGAAATCACATGTTAGAAATTATACAATCATAGATATATAATTTCATATGTATTATTTAACGTTAATTAATTTCCATGTTAATTTAATTCCTACATCTACATTTTGACCAGGTATTGCATATATTAGTGACCTGTACATGGAAATATATAGACACACCTCTTAGAAGATTTGCACGAATTTGAGGTGTCACCTGAAACTGTCATGGTACAAGTTAGGCCTTCTACTTAAATTGACCACCATTGCTCTTTGAAAGGAAATGGCTAGTCAATATCTTTTTAAAACCACTTGGTAACTGGAGAGAAAGCAGTTACTTTTTTTTTTCAAAGATTTTATTTATTTATTTGACAGAGACACAGCGAGAGAGGGAACATAAGCAGGGGGAATGGGAGAGGGAGAAGCAGGCTTCCTGTGGAGCAGGGAGCCTGATGCGGGGCTCGATCCCATGACCTGAGCTGAAGGCAGATGCTTAACGACTGAGCCACCCAGGAGCCCCCGAGAAAGCAGTTACTTTCTAAAGTACACAGTTCCTGGCTTCATGGGGACTATAGTTCCATGAGATGTATCAGGAGTTTTCTAGAGGAAGTCAAAATTAATGGAGGGGCACCTGGGTGGCTCAGTCGGTAAGCCTCTGACTCCTGATTTTGGCACAGGTCATGATCTTGGGATCGTGAGATCGAGCCCCATGTGGGCTCCTCGCTGAGCATGGAGGCAGCTTGAGATTCTCTCCCTCTCCCTATGCCCCGCCCGCCACTCATACAGGTGTGTTCTCTCTCTCTCAAATAAATAAATAAAATCTTGGGGAAAAAAACAACAAAATTAAGGGAGAATGGAAAGGTGAAGACATGGCCTAGTGGAGGAGATAAAGAGCTATCCATGACAAAATGTTTTAATGATCATTCAGTGAATCTTGCTACTGTCAAATTTCTTTTATCTATTCTGAGGAATTTGACAATTTCTCTGACTTCCAATTGTATTGCTTTGTATGTGATAGAAAATTATTTAGCTTATCTGAAGAAATAATACAAGTTTATCTACTTATAGGTAACTTCTTAAGTCCCATAAAACACCTTTTTTTTTGCAAGGAAATATGGAAATACAGTCATTCCTCCAACAAATATTTGCTAGTATCACATTTGCACCCAATACTACAGTTACTAATATCACATTTGCAACCATTGTTCAGTTTTTGTACCTTTGTGTATACACTCTAAGATTTTTGTCTTGATTCCACCTTATAGTGAAATCTCTTTGGAGACTTTTTTTTTTTTTAAGTAGGCTCTACGTGGGGCTTGAACTCACAACCCTGAGATTGAGACCTGAGCAGAGATCAAGAGTCAGATGCTTCACCAACTGAGCCACTCAGGTGCCCCTCTTTGGAGGCATTTTAAATGCTTTTAAAACCACCACATGCAGACCTACAATGCACAAATTCAATGATCATGAGGTATCCAAAATAGCCAAATTGTTAGAAACAGAAAGTAGAACGGTGGTTGCTGGGGCCATTGTTCAAAGGGTACAGAGTTTTAGTTTTGCAAAAAGAAAAAGCTCTAGAGCCTATACATATAGTTAACACTACCATACTATACACTTAAAATGGCTAAGATGGTAAATTTCATGTTATATATTTTTACCACAATTTTTTTTTAAAAAAACCTCAATGACCAAGTTTCCACAGGTACAATTACATATTTTATCAGGAGCTATTCTAGCCTTCAACAATTATATGATATCACTGATGATAAGATGCTACATAATTTCAGAGATGTTAAAAAGTAAAAAAAGGAAAAAATGTGTCCTAAGATAGATGAAATACGATATACATATATTTGTGAATATATACATTTTTGTACTTTTATAAATTAGAATAACATTCTGATAGACTTTTTAAAAAGATTTATTTATTTATTTTAGAGAGACAGAGAGTGTGAGAGAGAGTGAGTGGGGGGGGGCAGGGCAGAGGAAGAGACTCTCCAGCAATTTCCCCACTGAGCGCAGAGTCCTACGTGGAGCTCGATCCCATGACCCATGAGATCATGACCTGAACTGAAACCAAGAGTAGGGGGCTTAACCAACTGAGCCACCAGGCACCCCTCTGATAGACTTTTTTTTTAAGGATTTTATTTTTAAGTAATCTTTACACCCAACATGGGGCTTGAACTCACAACCCTGAGATTAAGAGTCACATGCTCTACCGACTGAGCCAGCCAGGCTCCCCATGATGGACTTTTTCTATGTGATTTAAATAAATTTCCTTTTTCAAATATTTTATGTATATATGTATGTATATATTTTATATACTTACTTATTGCTGGAAGAGGTATATTCTTTGAGCTGAAATATTCCAGGATTGATCAAGAGTAAATTAGTGGTGGAGTATATAAAGAAGTTAGAAAATGTATTAAGGAGCTACAAAATATATAACAAAATACAAAAAAATGTTTTATGGAATAACCAAAGCCCCATATCTCATTCAGTAAAGTGTGTTTTTCCTGTTAATTCGGTTTTATACACCTTAAATATATCAACTCATAAATTATTAAAAATTAAAAGAATGTGACAAGCACTCTTGGCTGTCTACTCAGCTGCCATCCCTACTTTTCCTTGTTAACAAAACCCAGTGTCATTCAAATGTTGGCAGCAATATGGGCAGACAAGTTGTGTTCCTTCATAGGGAAAGCCAGATGGGGTCAGATGATCATGGTAATCCTATTTTCTTTGCCAGTTGATGATTTGAGGGGAGAGCATACATGCATATATAACTGGTTCTGCATTGTGGGTCTTAAGGGGAAATCTGCTGTGGACTTCTGGGAAGAATTTTCCTCCTCAATAAAAGAATAACCTATTGAAAAGAACCCATTCCCTACCCACCTCCTCCATGCTCCTTCTGCTTAGATGTGGCTTTGTAAGGATACCGATGTAAGTCCTGAGCTGCTGTAGTCATCTTGTGACCAGGAGGAGAGATGTTGCTGGATCTACTGAGGGTGGCAGAACAGAATGTTGGAAAGAGCCCGGGGCCTTTGCGGAGTTCAATGAGCTATGCAACCAACCCTGAAACTTCCTACGTCTTGAATCCTTGATAAGTGATCAGATAAATTGTCCTTAGAGTTAAGCCCCCATTAGTCACACTTTCTTGTTACCTGTAGCCAAAAGCATACTAATACAAGTAAATAGTTTATCCGAATTTTAAGAAAAGTACTTAAAGTTGTAAAATTATAAAGCCTCGTATTTAATCTTTTAGTATTGCTGCTTAGAAGGGTTTTATTTTAGAATTTATACATATCCCTCTGTTGTTTTTGAATGAGATAATCTAGGTAACAAGCCAGCAAACTATGACCTGTGGGCCAAATGCTGCCCACCCACTAATTATTTTTGTATGGCCCATGAACTAACAATGGCTTTTAATTTTTCAAATGGTGGTGGGGGGAATCAAAATAATAGTATTTTATGACATATAAAATTTATGTAAAATGCCAATTTCTATGTCCATAAATAAATTTTTGCTGAAGCCCGTGAGCAGCTCACGACTGCTTTCACACTACAAAGGCAGAGCTGAGCGGCTATGACATGGACGAGATGGTAAGCCAGTCCGAAGACATTTCCTCTCTGATCCTTTACGAAGCTTTTGACTCCTGATTACAACGGAAATAAGAAACCTACATAAAAGTTTCATTTGATTTTGAAAAATGATAAAACTATTATCAAAACCTGTCACTTAGGGGCGCCTGAGCGGCTCAGCTGTTAAGCGTCTGCCTTTGGCTCAGGTCTTGATCCCAGGGTCCTGGGATGGAGCCCTGCCTCCGGCTCCCTGCTCCGCGGGAAGCCTGCTTCTCCCTCCCCCACTCCTCCTGCTTGTGTTCCCTCTCTCGCTGTGTCTCTCTCTGTCAAAAAAAATAAATAAATAAAATTAAAACAAAACAAAACAAAAAAAACCTGTCACGTAAGCTCTGCTAGATGATGCCTTTTTACATACCATAACAGTGTCAACGGAAGCTGACATACTGAGGCTGTAAGATGGTGTGCTAATCTATAATTGCACATCTACACCTTTCCCCAATGACACCATTGCTTTATTACAAGGCTCACGTCTATAGGCATTTGCAGTTGCCCACAGAACTCTGCATCGTTAGAAAACAAAATAGCCATATTCCAAACGCCTTGAAATTTCTCATGGGAAAGAGACAAACTATAAATCTGAAGTCAGTGATATTATTTACACAATACATCCACTAGAGTTTTTTTTTTTCAAAGTAGACACAAATAGATAAACAATAAACATTTTAATGAGAATATTGGCAATCAGAAATACTTTTTAAAGCAGGGAATAAACATTTTCATGTAAATAGATTTCAGTTTGTCATGAGAAAAGACTCCTCATTTTTTAGTCTCCAAAGGGCAAATCAAAACCTTTGTTTACGGAATGTATCTCTTTCCTACATTTATTACAGTTATGTATACTTTTGTCTGATTTTCCTTTCTAGATTGTAAGCTTCTTGTTGGTGGAGTCTGTTTAATTCATATTTGTATCCTCTGTAGCATTTTGCACAGTGACTTCTATACAGTAAAATGCTCAGTGAAATTTACTGAAGAAAACTGCATTAAAGAAAAAAATGTGCATTACCATTAACAGTAATTCCTCTTGAAGGAATGGATCCCAAGAGTCAGAAATTTAGATGACAATATCTGTATAAGGATTTTAATGGCATTATTATTTATAATAGTAAAAGTCTAGAAGCAATTTAAATGTCCCCAAATAGGAGAGTATTTTATAAAGTATAGTTTATTCATTCTATAGAATAACATACCAGCCTTAAAAATGACATAATTGAAAACTTTTAATACCCTAGAAAAAAATTCACCATAAAATGGTAAGAGAAAAAAGCAGGATTCAAAACTGTATATTCAGTATGATTCCAGGAAGGGCACTAAAGTATTATCAGCAGTTTTAATTGAGAGATGATTGTGGGTGAATTTTATTGCCCTCTTTCTACTTTCCCACATCTTGCAAATTTGCTAAAATAAATATGTATTGCTTTTATTACTAGGAAAAGACAAACACACGTTTGGGAAATAAATGAATGGGGTTGGCAGAACCTCTTCTGTGACCGTCTGAAAGAAAATAATCTGATTTATTCCAGCTGAAATGAATGGGTTTTTAAAATTTTTTTTAAAGATTTTATTTATTCATTTGACAGAGAGAGCACAAGCAGGGGCAGTTGCAGGCAGAGCAGGGAGGCAGGAGCCCCGCTGAGCAGGGATCCCGAAGAGGGGCTTGATTCCAGGACCCTGGGATCGCAACCTAAGCTGAAGACAGACGCTTAACTGAGCGAGCCACCCAGGTGCCCCCCAAATGAATGTTTTTATCCTGAACTGATCAGGTCTCTCACAAACTTCCTGCTTGTGAGGAAGAAATGTAAGTAACTCCCATCAAGGACAAAGAGAAGCTCTACCTACTGGTATGAATATGAGCAGGGCTCGGCTGTGAATGGGATCTTGAACTTATAGCTAACACTGCATCCACAGCCTCACCAGCGTGATCCTCACTTCTCCAGCCAATTATCACCCTGGGTCTTTGCTGATCTAGAGTATATTTAAGAACATGATCAGTTCTTGGGGGGCCTGGGTGGCTCAGTCAGTTAAGCGGCTGCCTTCAGCTCAGGTCATGATCCCAGAGTCCTGGGATCGAGCCCCACGTCGGGCTCCCTGCTCAGTGGAGAGCCTGCTTCTCCCTCTCCCTCTGCCTGCCTCTCTCCCTGCTTGTGCTCTTTCTCTCTGTCAAATAAATAAATAAAATTTAAAAAAAAAAAAGGAACATGATCTTTTCTTGCATAATTTGTTCAATACCTTAGGCATAATATTTCCATCTGAAAATAGGCACGTGCTCTCTGTGCTTCTTTTCAGACTTTATCAGATGTATTCTGGTGAATGTTTTAACTATATTATACTGCATTCATATCCTAAATGAGAGGACTGCTCTACAAGTATCGATATTGTTCAGTATAGGGTTGCAAGCACCAGGAAATTGCCATTACTTTGGCACGTGTTCCAGTTTTTCATATGATAGTATAATTTTGCTCAAGGAAGTTTTGAGACTCCACTGATACATGTAGTATGTGGTCAATAAATGTTCATTTAATGACTGTGCAAGAATTTTTTGTAGTAACTAAACAGTTTATAAGGGAAAATTGCAATTTTAATGGTCATGTGTTATATTATAGAGAGAACATAAGAACAGGTTGATGCCTACACATTGAACTCATTTAATTTTTATGTCAACAATAGAAGAGACATGAAGTTACTCCATTTCTCTGGTCTGATCTCATTTAAGTTCTAATGAAGTATATTGAGCAAGAAAATGTCCTTTAAATATAAGGTAAATATCTTTAAAAATATATAGAAACTGTATAGTACTGTGCACAACATATTCCAATGTGGACTTTGGAATATTCAACATCCAATAAGAACGTATTTCTAAAGAGTACTTCTGAAAAATCTTGTTTTTCCTATCAACCACTAGATGTGGAAATTAAATGACACTACTGATAACGGTAGGCTGTCACTATCCAGTCCAAAGACAGCCATTTACCAATAAAATGTACTTTTGAAGAACAGCCTTTGGTTTGGTGTGCATAATTAAAACCGCATTATCGGGGTGCCTGGGTTGCTCAGTCGTTGGTCATCTGCCTTCGGCTCAGGTCATCGTCCCAGGGTCCTGGGATCGAGCCCCTCATCGGGCTCCCTGCTCGGCGGGGAGGCCTGCTTCTCCCTCTCCCACTCCTCCTGCTAGTGTTCCCTCTCTCACTGTGTCTCTCTCTGTCAAATAAATAAATCAAGTCTTTAAAAAAAAATAAAATAAAACCGCATTATCGTAATTTTACATGAATTCAAGTCAGCTTTGTTTTTGCATCTGCTGGAAAGAAGTGACATTAAAGAACTCTTCACAGGAGATAGACTTTTAATAGGTAATGTTTTCATCAGTTGGATTTTATTTTCATCTTTGTTTGATATTTATTAAGTAGGCATACTTACCTAGGTTTGTAATTTGAAGAGACTTTCCATATTATATAAGTATACTTAGTAACATGGACTTTATTTTCTAATAAAGTAACCCAGAATTAGGACAACTATTTATGAGAATAAAGAGAAGGCTGACTTCAAAATATATATTACTTTCTGCCAATTCTAACAAAATAGTCAGGTTTGAAGTTTGAATCTACACAAATATAAGAAAAATGGTAATTCTCAGCAGCAAGCTAATGCTAAGTTTAGCAGTGTGACGGTATCTTTTTTCTTTTAAAGATTTTATTTCTAAGTAATCTCTACGCCCAAAATGGGGTAGGAACCCACAACCCTGGGATTAAGTGTTTCATGCTCCACCAACTGAGTCAGCCAGGCAACCCATAACAATCTTTCTTTTCTTACCTTTGTATTAGGAAGAAAGTTTGTGCAAATGTATTGGGGGGGTGCTGCAAATGTACTGGGGGGGCTGCCAACGTATTTTTAAAAGATGCCCTTATTTTTATAGAAAATTTGGGTGAAAGGGTCATTCAAGGAGAGATTTGGAATTAACAACTAGAAGAAAGAACAGTTTCGTCTCCGGCTATATGTTGAAAAACATGAGTTATCTTAAGGATTATTTGTAGGGTCAATTACAAGTTCATTAGAATTGAGAGTTACCAATAAGTCTGTTGAATAAAATTATCTGATTCAAATTCTTATTGGAGAAACATAAATGGGCATGTCCCAAAGCTTCAAAAAGGCATGAGACCTATTTGTAAAATAAATATTGGGATTTTAAGCCAACATTGTCATGAAATGAGATTTTGTAATGCTCACTCCAAATTATTAGAATATCTTAAAAGACTAGTTTTTGAACATGCTATTGCTTAATGTTCATTGGGGTTGATATTTTTAGTTGGATATTAACATCTAAAAATCTAAACATGTAATTTAATAATTTTAAAAACTGAAACAATCACAATGTGAACAGGATTATATTTGTTTTCATCTTCTTTTTTAATACGGACCCACCTGCCCACCCTATTTAATAGTGTGATCTATTTCATCTTCTCCCCACCCCAACGCAGCATAATCTCTTTTCCTGGTTCTGCTTTTTTTCTTTTTCCATAAGTTTCACTATATAATATACTTTGATATTTACATTTTTATTCTGTTTACTGTTTTTTGTGTATCTCCCTCATCAATGCAACATATCCGATACAAACTCCAAAAAGACATGAACCTTCTTTGCTTTGTTTTCTGATATATTAAGCCCTTAGAGCAAAATCTGGCTCAAAACAGGTTCTCAGGAACCTCTGAGATCGTGACCTGAGCTGCAGGCAGACATTTAACCAACTGAGCCACACAGGTGCCACTAATTTTTGTTTCTGACTTAGTCCTAAAATTTTTGAGAGCGCATATTTATTTTTTCTTTTTTGAATAGATACTATATTTCCATGGTTGAAACAGGAAAACAATATAAAAAGGCATTCACCTCCTAGTGAGGAATTGGCTCCCCTGGTTCCTTTCCACCATACACTTTGCTCTTTTTATCTGTAAAAGAGATAGCCATTTCTATAGGTCTCCACTGTTACTTTACCAAAAACAAGAAAAAAATTAATATATATTCTGATTTTCTCCCTTTCTTTCCTATAGGGTAGCTTAGTAAAACATGAGCCCTGATATTTTCAGTACCAAAGGCTCTCAATGAGGTAAATAATTTTTTTCTCTTTGATTTATTTAGAAGTTGATATAAGTCACTTATTAATCTTGGGCTATTAGCTCTTCTAAATGACGTAAAACTTCCTGTGATATTTGACTGGCATTAATCATTCAGAACTTCAAAGGAAGTCAAGTTATGAAGCTATCAGTAGGGATCTTAGTTTTACTTAAATATACAGTAATTAAAATGTCTACTGCTGTTATGAAATTTACTAATGATTTTTATAATCTCTATACAGTTTGATAGGTATTCAGAATTTAAAAATTTTAAGTTAAAATGTATGGCTGCATTGGGTTATGGAATTATTGCAAGATTCAACTTGATAACTCTTTGAAGTAATAGCATTAAAATGTTTTGTCCCAGATAATAAGCACATTATTTTTTTTCTTGCAAGCACAGAAACTGGAAAATCCATTCTGTTAATAATGAAGTCCAGGTTCTGGATAGGTACCTTCACTGTCCTGGGATGGAGCCCCGCCCTGCAATGGGCTCCCTGCTCAGCAGGGAATCTGCTTCTCCCTCTGCTTCTGCCCCTCCCCACACTCATGCTCGCTCTCTCTTTCTCTCTCAAATAAATAAATAAAATTCTAAAATAATAATTATTTAAAAAATAGTAATTAAAAAATAAAAATTAGCATGAATTCTAGAGAAATAATTGTTCTAAAGCAGGCTATAGCAGCAGAAGTATTTTGAAAAACATGGAATTTGTTCAAATTTAAGCCCTGGTGTTTACAAGCTCTGTGCATTGGAAAGGTATTTAGCCTCTCTACACCCCAACTGTCTCATTTTATAAATGAGGATAAAAATGCCCACCTGGCAAGGTTATTGCAAAGATTAAAGGAAATGACATATGTGACTTCTTTCAAATGGTGTTTAGTCTTTGATAGCTAATATTATTTCCAATAACATAACGCTTAGACTATTGGAGTCTTATCTGGATGAAATTCTTCATTCACTTATACATGCATTAATTCAGTTATAACTTTACTCTTTAACAGGATGTCACTATAGTTATGATTTATATATCTTTATATTGTTTTCTACATTTAAATTACATTATGAATTATGTTTACTTCTGATACAGGCAATACTTTTTCCAGTGAGATTTATTTTCCTTGACAGTTAATGTTGTGGCTGAATTATCCTTTTTTCTTAAAGTATTTCAATGATAGTTGATTCATAAAATGTTTAAGAAGGAACTCTGTCAGATGATTTCATTGTACACATGAATACTCCTTCAAACACAGTTAGAGATCTAGATTGAACAAGAGAGAATGAGAATAACCATTCACTTAATTTAAGGACCATTTCCCTCAGTTGGTTTGTATTTAGTGCCTGCTGATATTACAACAGGTAACGTTAGGTTCTATAAACTCAATTCCAGATGTGTTATAACTAAGGCTTGATGGCAAGGGGCCAAGGAACCCATCTCTCAGGAACCTATTGCTCAAGTTCAAAATTTGAGTTCCCACAATGTACTAGTCAATGTGTGTACAACCCCAAATAAAGAAAAGCCCTCCTACAAGTTCCCATCAATTCTGGACTCTTCCTTACCTCCAGTGTGGATGCAGGGCTACCCAAATCACCTGCAAAATGCAGGGATAAGAAGAAACTTTCTTGGTTCTCTTGGAGGCTGATCCAGTTTTTAGCTTTTGAATGTGACTATCAGCTTCATTGTGTAAGAGAAGATCATGGATCGAACAGATTTATAGATCCAACCTCCAGGAAAAGCAAAGACTTTCAGAAGAGAAAAAAGGAGAGGTTTGGGAAAGTTTACACTATTTTTTCTAGTGCTGTATTCATACAACAGGTAAGCAGGCACCTTTAGCTAGAATTGTTGCGGTGCCCATTAATTTGTTTTGTTAGGGTGAGGATTGCATTAGAGGTTTCAGCTCATCAAAACCTCACGTAAGTCCATATTTGCTCCAACACATATTTGAAGAAGGAGCTAGTAAATTAGCCTTCCTCAAAGTTTTGGGACTCTGCTCTCTCTTCATATGAAAGAGAACAAAGAAGGATTGTATTCTAAATAAAGCATACAAACTTCATTCTTTCATTAAAATAATGTTTCTTTTTTTTTTCTTAGAACAGGCATTTTCTTCATGTTGGTACATTCCTAATCTAATTCAGCTAAGTGTATCCTCCTGCCAAAATATCCTTTTAGAAAAGGATACATTACAAGTGTGAAAAGATTACAAGTGGGAGAGATGACAAATGGAGAAAATGGGAAAATTTGATTAACATTACTTACTAGGAATGTGTAGAAATGTCAAAATGTCATTTAGTTTTTAGTTCAAATAAGGGCTCTTTGCATAAATATATAAATCATATAGAAATTCATATACTTTTCCTTTTGTGATAAATACAAGTCAAAATGACATACAGAAAGATTGCTCAAACTGATAAAAAGGTACCATAGATGAAATGAACAAAAGATAACCAGTTTATTTACTGGAAAGAGTTATGCATTACACCATATTCAGTTGGCAGCATAAACCAAGATATAAGAATTGATATATCAGCTTTTGGTTATTTTCTTAGCATTGGAGTGCCTTTTCCAACCACTGAGTGCATGATCAGATTACGCAAACACAAGCACATATCATAAATGGATTCTTCCATGAGACATTCACTTAGGATTGTCTACAATAAAAAAATTTAAAAGGACAAGCAATAATAAATTCATAAGAATTTTTCTGAGTTTAAAATAAATGCATATGTCTTTGAGAACAAGTTTCCTTTGAAATTTGGATTTTAAAAAATGATTAGCAACAAAAGAGTTTCTTAGGTCAGTCTTTTAGTCATGTTTTCATATGGTATTATCATTAGGTGGAAACATTTCACATCATTTAATCCCAAAAGGCATAATAACAAAATTGCAATTAAATGTAGGAATAGCAGAATCATTACAACAACAATTATATAGTGTACAAATCAGGGTTGGCCACACATTACACAAATGTTAATACTGGAAAGAAATACAATTCAGAATCATGTATGGTTCATCATATACGTGTAATCATGCAAATAAAAACACTGAGTAGATTACAAAAATATCATAAAAGATTTTCAAAGAATTGTTTAATTGACTCTAACAGTCAAACCATGGAGCTTAAAAATTTTGTGGCAATAATGGTAAAATCATTTCTTTCCTCTAAGATTTGGTGCATAATCATCTCTATAAACCTAAATGACAAATGATTCATTCTGGATATTCAGTATTATTGAATAATGGTTTGTCAACAAAAAGATGGCATTTCTCTTTACATAGTTCTCTGATCTTTGCTTTTAAATGACTTTTTAGAAAGAAAAACATACAGTCACACTAAAAGCATCCGATTTACTTCTCAGTGTTTTTATTAGAGAACCATAACGATCAGAGAATATTTCTGAAAGAAAGAAAAGTTTTAAAAAAAATGTGTTCTCAGCCAATGTTTTACAGTACTTAAACTCCAATCACAGGAATAATCTGGCTTGGTAGTTTATCCAGGCGTCAGTTTAAATAGGACAAATTTTAAATAACTCTGGAAGAAAGGGATAAAAATACATTGAGGATTAGAGCCATGCATCTCAATATGGAAAGGAGACCAGATATAGGTAATAATCTCCTTACATTCCTAATGGAGAGAAGATCACAAGAGAAATAAGACTCCTATAGTGTTCATATTATGAATATGGGAAAGCTTACATGATGTGAAAATTCTCATGCAAACATTTTACACGCATACTTTTATGTACTCACACCCTTACAGTAAAGGCAGTTAATTACTCCTCTTCTTAAGTAGAACATTATTTCTGGAAAATCCTCAATTGGGGAACATATCTTAATACTAAATATCTTTTTCAGTTATACTTTGAGTAAGAAGGATGAAATAGATGCCTTGACGAAATCTTTGAGATGTCAACATAATTGGATCAGGCTACAAATGCAACACATTAGGGACTATAGCAGTTAACTTGGCATTTAAATAAAGATGAACTTACTTACAGAGGCAACTCATCTGGGGGCATAATTACAGACAATGGAAAAGGTCACTCGGGAGCTAGATTGGTCTTATATGTCCAGAGAAATGGATTTCAAGGTAAAAATCACTTGTCGATATCAGCACTGATCATGCCATCTATCACAACTCCAGTTCAACAACTTTTTGAAGAATTATTTCCCCTTTATTTGAACATATTCTTCTAATTTTTTTGCAATCTTAAATACAAGAATTATTTTAAATCATTCTGGTTTATAAACAAAAAAACCCAGAGGACATTATTTTTTTTTTAACTGTGAACTTTATCCTAAGAGTTCCTTTTGAATCTAGTCCTACTTTCTATCTACAATATCAATGTGTTTGGCCTCCTTGGGCTGAATCAGCACAGTTCCTTACTGGAAATCAATTAGTGTCCCTTGATGTGTCTTTCTGAAAGACAGGTTATGTTTTTTGGCTGATTGATTATAACAATTACACATTAAATTTGCCATTCTTATCCTAGTAGAAAATATATTTCATTTCTTCTTTTTTGTATTTTGTAATTTCTACTTGAGAATTGTAGAGGATTTTAATACTGTCCACATTCACAGTTGGTTTATTTGACCAACATTTCATGGTTGTTTGAAACAGAAGGACTATCTGTACAGAAATATTTTCCAAGGCATTAGAAAGAGGAAATATTGAGATTGAAGATCCTTTTAAGAAAAGATAAAAATTTGAGAGGCATTTGCCCCCCTAAGGGATTGCATACCTTCTATTTCCAAAGTATTCCTGAGGATATTTGTTTTTTTAGACTCTGACAATTGAGGCTTTTTATAGTAAAATTACTAAAGATATTATGAAATATAGCTGGAAGAAAAAATACCACCAATGGTTTTTTTATCAGATATCTTGCAAAAATTAAGATTGCCATCCTATTTTCAAGGGATAAAATATTTTACAACTAATCAGCATAACTTTAATGTATTTTTAAGTTCAAAAGAAGCATAAGATTATGGAATCCCAGAATTATAATACATTATCATAAGATACCTTGCCACCTAACTCAATCCTTACTAGATAACCAATAATATTTAATTTTTGAAAAATCAATATTCTTTATGATCATCAATTTCAGTGATTCATTTTCCACTGTTAAAAATCTCTCTCATCGAGGTAATATAAGTCCTTCACATTAAAGACTTAAGCTTTTCTTATTCCACTCTTAATAATGATATCTAGAGCTGGTACTCTTGTTAAATTTCCTTTCCTTGCAGATTTCTATTGTACCTCCTCTTCCTTAGGCTAAATAAAAGTATCATCTTTCTAAATGGGTCTTTTCTTAATTATTTAATAGCTTTCTGTTTTCTCAAAGTTCTCCAAATTACTCTTATTGAAGCAGAATTGGATGTATGAAAGGGATCTGATGAATCAGAAGTTGATTGGAAAGACTAATCCAAGGGTCCTATATACCCCTGTGCACTCAGACCAAAGGCAATTTATTGCTCTCTTAAATTTAATTTTTTAGCTAAGAGGAATCCTCACTTTGGAAAGCATTTCTGCATAATGACTTCTTTTTAGGATGGTAATTGTGCTTAGTTTTAAAAAACTACCTAATTATTTTGCTAACCACTCTTACCAGTTACCTTTAATCTTTGCCCACTGTGTTCCCAATAATTAGCCAAATTTTTATTGTATTTCGGTAGTTGGTTTTTATTCCCCAAGTCTGTCTTCAGTTAGTCTCA
The DNA here is from genome assembly GCF_003265705.2 of Callorhinus ursinus. Classification (NCBI taxonomy): domain Eukaryota; kingdom Metazoa; phylum Chordata; class Mammalia; order Carnivora; family Otariidae; genus Callorhinus; species Callorhinus ursinus. The sequence continues at coordinate 3,403,941 of NW_027397089.1, forward strand.
TTGGGATTCATTCTTTTTGATTTTCACTGATTCTTCAATAAATTTCAATTTCCTTTTGAATCCTGATTTTTTTTTACAGGTACTAATTTTAACCAATGCCACACATATCTATTCTTTTAAATGCCTCTAAATAAATACAGATATGGCTCAGTTTAAACTAGACTAAATGATGCCACAGTGTAAGTACATGGAATTCTCTCCTACTGCTTAGGGACTATTATCTAATTTTGTGCTGAAAATTAGACATTTATTTCCCAGTTTCTATATCTTCTTGGCAACATTTTGCAAAAATTAACATGTTTACAGAATTCATATTTCAAAACAAGCATTTCCCACTCTGTTAAGATAAAGAACTGAGATAAAACCAGCATATAATAGACTCGAGGGTAAACCTTGCATGGGAAGAAATAAATATTTTGTCTATAGCGTGGTTTTTTCACCAGTTCATAAATACAGATTCAGGGAGCATGAAAGCAATACCACACTGTCAGCACACAGACAGTACTGTGTGAACTTACTGCTCAGTTCCCTGTACCACCAACAAAATCGATGAGGCAACACAAGAAGATGTTCTGAGGTCCTTCTTAAAAAGGCATATTTTCCCTCGGGCACAAACAGTTATTAAAAGTCAACTTAGCAGCTATGCCACTTCTCAGGTCCGAAAACATGATGCTTGAAAAACAAATAAAAAAAAAAAAAAAGCAGGAATGGGGAGTGGGGTAGTTTCTTTCAATTGAACAACAAAACCCACACTGTCTCACTAATACTGGATTACATACAGATACAACACCAATAAAATGAAGCAAATGTTTAGGAACAGCAAGGCAATGCAGGTAGGAAAGAGCAGAACATTAGGTTGTCATGATCTGAACTTTGTGAAGATTTGTTTTGTTTCTTGTTTTTGTATTTTAACCTGAATCTCTATTTTGGTGAAGATTTCCAGGTACTCCAAGTTGCATAATAAATTACACTGTTGAAAATAGCACTCATATAAGGAACTCAAAACCTCTTGGTTGCTTTGGTAATAGTGTGACCACTACTTAATTGGTGTACGACTGACTAAAGTTCCTGCACTGTGCTTTATGATTTACCAACTGGCTGCCATCTTTGATGGACCATCCATTAATGTACCACCCACTCCCACTCAGTAAGCTGAGATCTCCACAACTAGATCTCCACTGTTAGGGCCCTGCATTGTTAACTATCTTTTGTGTTAACAGTGAGGATTGTTTTTGTTTTGAAGAGAAGTTACAGATATAGTTACATGAAAAGGTCAAACCGTTATGGTTTTAAATAAGTTAAGGCTACCTGACTAGACAAGGAATCAGGGCTAGGAGCAATTGTGTGGGCAGCACTTGATAGTTAAGGAGCCCAGGAGTGTTAGACCTTTCAGCTCAATTAGCTGTTTTCCTTGTTTGTCAGATTATGTGCAAAAGAAATTTGCTATGAAAATCCACTGCCTTAAATCAAGTCATAAAAGTTACCCAGCAGAATCTGTAAATGAACTAAGAACATGTACCATCTCAATATAATATAATGATTGTAGGCACCTGAGTGTTTGTCACAAGTAGACAATGAGCTAAGGTTTATTATTTTTTTTTGGCAAGGAAGATTCATTATGAAAAAAAAAAACCTAACAATAACGAAACATACAATCCTAATCAAAATTTGAACACATTATGGGTAAACTAATTACCCAAAGGCTAGCTTACATCTATCTACGTATATATTTTCCCATTTGATACCTTTTTGCAGGAAAGACTCATAGTAGGACCCTGAATTTGGGAAAGTAAAAAAAAAAATTCTGATCATTACATAAACACAGCTTTTTGATTCCCTTCACGTTATTTAGCTTTCTTAACATTATCACACACACATACACACACACAAAGGGGCAGCACCAGTGCATCTACTTGTCTGCAATTTTTAAAAAATTAAAGATGCTGTCAAAAGTTGAATAAGTCAATGAATCATAACATAGTCTTTCTTAGATTTACTTAATGATGTCAAGTGAAGAATTCTAGTTAAAAAAGAAAAAAAGAAAAAACAACCAGCAGTTAATGAGCTACTGATGAGAAAATAAGTGCATAAACAATTATCAGTGTAGCAGCAAAATAGTTATTGTTAACATTCTGATGCACCTCATTTATTATTTTGTGCAAGAAATATGACCACAGTCTGGCCAATTCCAGATTTTGAACTAAATTAAAACTCATACTTAATTGAGCAAATTATGCATATTTAACATTTATAAAGGAATTAAGTTCACCTCTCACAGAAATGATTTTTATAGACATAAATCATGTGGCAAACAAAATACAAAATAAATACCAATGACAAAAAAATATCGGGATCAACTTCTATAGCTGAATTTGAAGTACAAGGAAAGATGATTTTACAATATATGTATTTTACATTGTCTTAGGTCTTCCTTATGCTATCGAGGTAAAGCCAGCCATCTGAGATACATAGTTCCTGTTTCCTTTTATTTTTTGTTTTCATTGAACTCAACCATAGCCATTTGATTGCAGAAGTTTATCTGTGGGACTTAGAGAAACCATAAAAGGTTTCATCACACTGGAGTCTGTGCTTTGTGTTATTCTTCTTTACGTTCTCTCATCTTCCAAAATGATGAACATGAATCCAATCCTACATCTCACAACCGAGAAGAAAACACCTGCTGGATCTTGGGCAGTGTTCTGTGTGTGGCTATAAAGCATTCACCTTAGACATCCGTCCGCAGGAGATGAAGACTAGGGGTAAGGAGGCTTGGAGAGACAGTGGAGAGGGGCGCAGTGCGGGCTGGAATGTGGCTGCTCATCAGGGAGAGCTAGGTCAGAACTGAAAATGAGAAACAAGCGTGTCAGCAAGAAACGCATTTACAGGGGGCCAGGCACACTCGTAAGGGTTAGAGAGACGCAATCTTTTCATAGGAATTTTAAAAACATAAACACAAATTTTGCACAGAAAATAGTTTAAATCTAAAGCATGCCAAGATGAC
>NW_027397089.1:3407041-3445141 GCF_003265705.2 Callorhinus ursinus
AAAGAAAGAAAGAAAGAAAGAAAGAGAAAGAAAGAAAAGAAAGAAAGAAAGAAAGAAAGAAAGAAAGAAAGAAAGAAAGAAAGAAAGAAAGAAAGAAAGAAAGAAAGAAAGATGTTAGGGAAATGACATGTAAACCCTTCCCCCAATGTCGCTCTGTTCAATTTCTGCACAGTCTCATTTCCTCTAGGTCTTTGTGTTAGTGGCAAGATTTCTTCAAATCGGTTCTTTTAAAACCAGTATGCATACCAATCACCTGGGGGATCTTGGTAAAATGCAGCTTCTGACTCGATAGGTCTGGGGTGGGACCTGAGAATCTTCATTTCCAACAAGCTCCCGGGGAGTAGACAATGATGAATCAAAGCTTTAGAGGACCCTACAGTTCTCTAGTAGATCCAGATTCCATAGGATAAGTAATTTGCCCATGGAAGCCTAATTTGCTCTAAGGGTCCCCACTACTTGCTTTAGTTTGGCAGTATAAATAAGACAGAATAGTTTTAAAACTTCCTATTTCCTGAGCATATCATGCAGACTTCCAAATAACCACTTCTGAGAGCCTCCAGTTTAAACGAACACATAAATGCCCAGGCTCATTAATGTCTTGATGTATAATCTTGAAGGACAAGGGAGTAAAATCATTGAACTTCGTAAGTTAAAACTACAAAACACTTTTGGGTTCGGACCTTTTCAAAGATGACTAACGGGGAACACACACTATGGGGATTTTTTTATTTAATCGAAAAAGACTGGCATTTTTCTAAAACTCTGCTTTCCCCCCTCATATGTTATGAAATTCGGTACCATAGAATTCATTTCTGCCAGGAATAATATTTGAGAAAACTATTCATGGCTCAAATCATACCCATTTAATTAAGCCATGGCTCAAATACATAAATATTTAATAAATAATTTTTATTTATCTATTTAACTATTATTTTTAAAGCTAATATTATCATTGAAGTCATTAAAATTGGCATTCAAAATCCTTTTTATCTTTGGTACTGAAATTATCCTTCAAGTGTATCTCTTGAATTTTGACACAAAATTATAATTATGTAAACTGCTGATCTGCTTGAGGTCATCCTCAATTCCCAAACTCTTTGAACTTCTATGAATTTAGTTTCAGAGGAGAGTGCTCTTCTGTACTAGTTAGAGCAACCAGTGATAAAAATGACTTTTCCTACCTATTTTTAAAACGTGGTGGGTAACCCTGGGAGAACTGGAGCTTAAACACAAGGGCTAAAAAAACCATTGCATGCCAAGGTTCTTTCTCCCCCCTGCAGATGGAGTCAGATGGCCCAGAAAACACAGCAGCACACAGACCCTCCCACAGACCTCACAGAGCTTCTGTCTGTTAGATCTGCACAGTTTAGAACACGTTTCTTTTTTAGGCAACTAAACACATTATTCAACATAAGTTAGGGCAAGTAGCATGGGGCGGTCACATTATACAAGAAGGGTGTTGGAAGGCCCCATGTAGTCCAAATACTCTTCCCAATCAAGGAAGACATTTCTTTTCTTTTTTTCTTTCTTAGTTAACATATAGTACGATTTTCGTTTCTGGAAGAAGACAAGCATTTCTGCTTGACCAGCTGAGCCACAGGTTATAGCTCACTTGGCCTAACACCACCACATTATATTCATGATGATTTAAAAATATGTTCATTATTTCAGATTTTCATAAATACTTCATATTATACTACTTCTATTTTACATTTGCATAAAATGCCATACATTACATATATTAAGACAGAAACATGTTCTTGGCTTACCAGTTAAGAAATTATTTCTTAGATGTAAATATTTGATAAGTTCTAATTATTTCAGGTACAGGCTATATTCAGTTCTGATTGCTAACCGCCTTCAGGAACCCACTTGTTATTCAACCTTTACCATTTAAGAACCTACCTTTTGTAGGTAGATCATGTTGAAAACAGTAGGCTTAGGAAACTGTTACTAAGATGTAAAAATGGGTATTTCTTCAGAAAGTTTCTTTTGTTGTCCCAGTAAACAACTCCCTGATAGAAGGGGACTGAAGTGCTAAATCCCAAACATCTCTGTGTATTTAAATATTGCACCCAAGGCTGCCACATGTTGGGCATTCCCTTCACATTATGATTGTCTGTGATCTATAGACAACTTTAATAATGTAGTTTTACAATGGAATCAGTCTGTAAGAAGCATACATGGAAAATATGAAGAAAATGCTCATGATTCAAAACCCTACACCTAAAAAGTTATTTGAACATATGTAAGCTGAAGGAAGTATGAAACAATTTTTATGTGAGAAACAAAGATAGAGAACACTGATCTAAAGTTACTCAACATTGTGAGCATGTTTTATTTCTCATGTTTCTCATTAAGTAAACATTTTCTTTCCTTTTCAATTCTGGGATACAGGGTCAACACGAGTGATTTAAATTCTCTCTGCCTATACTCCTCACAGCATAATGAAAATTGGGGAGCATCTCCTGGTGGTACAGTGGTGTACCGTGGTGGTTAGGACAATGTGCGCCAGACTTGTTGGGCTCAATTGCCTTGAGGATGGGTGACCCTGGAGAAGTTACGTTACCTCCCCCTCCTCCTCAGTTTCCTGGTTTAAAAATGGGTGTGATAACTGTTCCTACCTTCTGGGAGTTGTAATGATTAAGAAGTGTAAAGAACTGAACACATGTCATGTACACGGTAAGAACTCAAATGTTGGCTGTTAATTTTTCTGCCACCAAGAAGTAACAAAAACTGTGAGGGCATTAAATTTGATCCATTTGGCAAAGGCGTGGGTGGGAAGGAAGCCAATCATAATCCCAGTGACTAGGAAAAGGAGTTTTTTCAGGACTATATGGATTTTATCATTTCTCTGTGGGGACCACAGAACCTGGCCTATGCTATATTCACATGGGTAGAAACTAGAAACATTTGTAATTCATTAAATTGCTTTTCTTTAAAGTAAATCATCCCTGTTGAAGGTATAGCAAGCAACCTAAATTCTGTAAGCTCAGAAGATACAGAACTGGGGCAGGTAACCGTTTAGTCAAACCAGTTCCTAAATATAAAAAAACCAAGGTGAAATAAAATTAAACTTAAAAAATTTCCCCATTAGCCTTTCCACTCCTTACCTAATTGAAACACTTAAAGAAGTAGGCTTCTCCACTCTTTCCCCAAGCAAATTAGAGAAGTTATGAAAAAGGCCACAGACCTTCATGCTGAGGAACAGTTAGGTACTGAGAATGGTTAGTAATAGTAACATATCAAGAGCACCCTATGCATCAGGCCTGTGCCACACTGAATCCCTCAAAACTATTCTCTTCTGTACAAGTAAAAACAAAAAAAAAAACCCAAAAAACAAAAAACAAACAAACAAAAACCACACACACACACACACACACACACACACACACACACACAGAATTTTTGCCAGCAAAAGCAACTTTCCACGATTACACAACTAGCAGGGGGTAGAGGTGGGATTTCAACCCAAGCCGTCTGCCTCCAGAGCTCATTCACTCATTCCTGTAATCAGCAGGTGCTGAACATTGGTTGCGTGCCTGGCACTGTCCCAGGCCCTGGGGGAGTGGGGTGCTTGGTGGAGAATGGACTGTGGGTTAAGACCCCCATGTTCCTCACCACTGCACACACTGGGTCTCACTAGGATGGGTCTGAACATTTATCATCATATTCAGTTACTTACATAATTAAAATGACTCTACAGCTGGCAGCTGTAATAAGGTGGCATTCGTATGTTAGCAAAGAATGTTCCTGAAGTAAAAACTCTGTGGCTGGAATCCTGTTGGCAGACTAGACATCAGTCGGAAGATGCTGGTTTGGGACTTTTTTAATCATGTACCTTCTCCTGCTAACTCCTCGTCTCCCTCCTGCAACTGGCTGCATAATCCCCTCTGAGACCAGGTCACATGGGGGCTCCTGGCTATAACCGTGACCATATGCAGCCTGCTCCTGACATCTATTCTTGACGTACGTGGAAATATATCTAGGCCAGCCCCTACTCAAAAACAGCCTTGCCCTGGGAGAAAAGTAACACATACGTTAAAATCGGAAAGAAAAATAAGTAGACTATAAAAGCTACAGACTATAAAAACTTTATACCATCAGAGGCCAAATAACTGGAGACGAAGTATTACACAAAGATGGACAGTCCTGGGGGGGAGGGTGGTGCTCTGATGCTGAGTGCAAGTTCACCCACATGGAGGTAAATTCATGATGGGTTTGTAAAGCTTTCATTGGAATAGAAATTGTCAACAAGTCTCCAGTTTAGTGTACGGGGAGTACATAAAGCTGCCTTTAAGATTCTTCAGTTAATTTCACATAAAGGGCACTATCACTGCAAATATTCTTTTAAAATGTCAATTATAAATTTTTCTCCAGCCTTCAAATTCAGTTTTAATGAGGATAATGAGTGGAGACAAAAGGGAAACACATTCATGAGATATGTTTTCTATTCTTACTGCTTATTTGTCTGAGAACTATATTCTAAGGACGAAAGACAAGCAAAAGAAAAAGTAGGGCAAACATCATAACAATTCCAGGTTTTATATTTTGGAAGGTAATGAATCACTGCACTAATCCTAGCATTTATTCATACAAGGGAGATGAAGGCAGCCCTCAGTCTACGCACTAGTGGCCAATAAAATAAACTCTAGCTCTCTTGCATTTCCACGGAGCACGTGTAGACTTCAGGTATCCAGGGTATGTTAGCATAGCCCATATTTAAGATAAAATGTAGCAAATATAATTATGGATAGGAAGTCATGGTGTTGGAAAGGAGAGCTTGGGATCCATGGATCTGACATGCAGCTGGGTGAGAAGAGAAAGGACGTCTGAATTTACCTGACAGTTGGGCAGTCTTGCCTCCCGGCTAGTTGTGAGCACTGTGGCGGTACGGAGGCAGCAGGCTGCTGACAATCTACAAGAAACTGATAAATTAGACATGTATACAAAGAGATGACAGAGCATCGTGTTAGTAACTAAAGCAGTTGCCTGAGAGATTTAGTGAGGAATGTGCATTCATATAGAAACATCTGACATTTTGTTTCCCCCTGAATGATGCCAATAGAAAAGACGTTTTTCTTGATTAAATACAGTATTTAAAAATCAGTGATACAAAATTGGTAGTGGGGTTTCTCAAGTACATTAGAATATATGTGGCCATTCACATTTGGTATCTGGATACATCTAAAAATAAAGGGTCTATTAATATAATGAAAGATCTTCAAGTTCTGAACTTGAACATGATGGCAGTTACTTGCTTAGCACTTAGATCTGCTTTTCCAAAATGGAATATGCTACTTAGATCTGTTTTTCCAAATGGAATATATTCAGATAACTGCCTTTATTGTCAGGACACATGGGCATATTGTCAATCCCATAGGTACATTGAAAAAAAGCAAGCATGCAATACAATATTTTCCATGATTAATGAGATATCAGAGAAAAATTATCTTTACTGTTTTCTGAAAATTTTATTAATCAAAAGATTTATTAGCAGAAATATTAGAATGCTTATTATACAGTAAATTGTTAGTAACTTGGACTAATGGAGAAAGCTAAGCTGAATGGGAAATCTATTTTTGTTATATTTTTGCCATTTTAAAGTCACATAATGTAACTCATACTAGGTTAACAAAATGCTACCTATTAAAACTCCATGTTTTAGCTGATCAGTTATGTTAACCACCTACTGCAAGAAAGACCATGTGCTGAGTGTTCTAAACTAATCAAAGAACAGTCTGTTTATTGGTACCAGGCTGACTATACTAGAGACCACTGAGAAGCTGGTTAGAAATGCATACGTTCTATTTCCATAAAAAGATTTTGCAAAAAAGTGAAAATTAGAGTCAGACTTGAAAATTCAATTATTCTCAAGTAACTGCAGCATGTCCTCTCGCTAAGTGCTTAGACCAAGTATTTGCTTAGCAAATTTCTTTCCGTATTTGTTATATAGATAATACTAAAGTCAAATTATCATAAAACCTGGATTTATAGGCTTGAATTATTGAAGCTCTACTGAAATTTACATTCACAGGCCTGTATCTAAGTATCACTTGTTCTAAAGCCAGTATATTTTCATCACAGCAAAACCTGACTATATAATTCCAGAATACCAAAATTCATGAAAACTGCTGATGCCTTTGCTTACAACATTGAAAACACACTAAAGCTGTCTGTGATGTAAAGTAGACAGGCTTGATTTGCGTTCATTCAAGAGAACATCCTTACTGAAGGGAGCCTTTCATAGGTGGTTTTTGTTGCAGAGTAGCTTATTATTACTTATTAATAGGAATGAGATCTGCTTCTCATTCATAGCTGGTGTTCAGATTATCACACTCAGTAAAAGTCCTTCAAATGTAACAAGTATTTCCATTTTCTCCACTTTGGGGAATTCTTTTTTTTTTTCCTTTAACTTTGTCTTCTCATTTTGCAGCTTGATTAGCTCAATGATTCCCTTTTGTAGAAACTCAGAGTCTTAATGAATTCCTTTATGATCCTTCTCTCTTTTCCAACAGTTTTCCTATCTCAACGATAATTTGGGGATGTCTTGGACTCATTCAGATAACGATTTTGAGATGGTCAGCAGACACGCAGTTTTAAGTTAACCAGGAGACTGCTGCCCTCCTATGGTGTATTTGGGTAAATACAATGGATGTAAATGAAAATGAACACTTGGAAAACCGCTCTGGAATTTGGCCTCAGGTCTTCCATTTCCAGGGAGGTATAAATGAAGTGCTCCTATAGCAAAATTTTGGCCTCTATGGAATAACAAGCCTTAGAATTAGAGTAATTCGAGTACTTACATGGTTTAAATTTTTTTCCATATCTCACTTACATTAGAAATGTTTTTTTGCTAATGCAGTTATAGATTATTATTCATTCAAAACATGTTCTGTAATGAAATTTAGAAAGCAGGTGAGCAGGACCACAGTGTGAGCCCTTAATGAACTGTTTAATAAGTGGTGGATATTCCTGATATTTGTAGTGAATATCAAATTTTTCTCCTTTAGAAGTAACATCACCTCTGGGCTAATTATTATTATTATTTTGTACTTGTTATTTATAACTACCTAGCTAAGTGTTATCCTTAAAGGATAAAAAGCAAATTCTACAGATAAGATGGTGACAGATGAAAAAGATAAAATTTGAAAAATATCTGTATTACTCTGACTCAGCTGTCTTTTAAATCTCTCTTCTCAGGTTAATAGCCCTCCAGTTACATACAAATCTAACCCAACTAAGCAGTGGATATGTATTAGCATGTACTTTGTTAAAATGAAAGGAGTGAATTGGGAGATTGGGACAATCCTTCCTAGCTTCCCCCCAGATGCTGTGGGCTCTACATAATCTTCCCTGCTCTTTCCAGGATCTATGCTGGGGTGGACTCACTTTTGAAGGAGCTAGGCCTCATGTCATTACATTTGAGGACATAAAAGATGACAATTATGTGACCCAAGCAGGACTCATTAAAGAACCCCAGCAACCACTGTTGTCATCTGGGCCACCAGAACATAACCATTCAACAATCAAGTTACTAAACTCTTTGTATGTGTTCAAAACTGTTAGGCATTGGGGACAAAGGGAAAACAGAGAAGATATGGTCCCTGGCCAATTGGGTAAGACAATCATATTCAACCAGCAATTACAATAAAATGTCATGATGATGATGATGATGGTGATGGTGACGATGATGATGGCACCTAGCACTTGTTTATTGCTCCCCATGTGCTAGGCACTGTGTAGGCACTTAACCTGCATGCTCTCCTAGAACCCTGTTCTATGAGTCGCAGTTGATGGGTGAGATAAAGGGGGACTTACGTTAAGTAACTAGCCAAAGACTGCTAAGAGATGGATCTGGATTTGAATCCAGAATTGTATGATCCAAAGGCTGGATTGAATTTACAGACGTATCACTGCACTGCTTTCCATGATAGGGAAATGTAGGGACCTCAGAGCAGAAACACTTAACTAAATCTAAGTGGCCAGGGAATGCTTCCTGAAGGTTGTAACATCTAGGCTAATGCCTAAAAACACAAGTTAGCCAAAGAACTTCTTTGCAACTCTACATGGCTTATGGTCTCTACTAATAGTAATAAAATATTTCATCATAAAGTTTTTTGAAATGCTCAGAACTGCATTAGATAACACTGTACATTCATAAGGTTACAGGCTTCTACTACTTTTAAACTTCCTACAGCAATTTAGAAAATTAACCGATTTTCTAAAAGCCAATGCCTTAGAAAGTCCCATGAGTCCACTGGTGGCTGTTTGGGGAGGGAGGGAGAGCCTCATGTGGAAGAAGGCAGGGAACCCCTCTGTGCTTGGGTTCCACGCTGGGCTCAGCTGTCAGTGCTGCGAGGTGGGTGAGGACCCTGTGGGTGAAAGCTCATCTGTGGAGACCACACCCAGCAGTTGTGCGGCTGCATGAACAGCTTCCTTGGTACCCAGATGCTCTGTAGGAAGTAGCGTAGCAGCTCGGTGGCAAACAGTCTCCTACAGAATGGCCAGCACCCCAGCCCCTGGTTTTCCAGACCTGAGAACTAATGCCTCCTTACCGTTTCATGAGCATCCCTACCTTCCCTCATGACCACAAACTCCCCAGGTGCTATACACTTTCTATGAAAACTCTATCTGTCTCCTGAGTTTTCCTCAGGCCAAATAATGTAAGTTCTTCCTCACAGGACACATTTTCAACTTCATTCGCTCTCCTCCTTGCTCTTTGACCATGTTCCAGTGTGTGCAACAATCTTCTAAAAATGAGGTGTTCTCAAGGGAAGTCATGTGGGATAAGATGTGATTGGTGAAGTGGAGTGGCAACCTTGCCTCATGTGAGATATCCCCATTCTGTTAAAAGAGCAGAAGACTGCATGGCAATATTTTTTTGGCAGCCATGCCCCACTGCTGTTTCATATGAGATTACTTTGGCTACAGATGGTGCCATCAAGTCATGCTTCCTCCATCCTGTACTTGGGGTGTCTGGAATCCCAATGCAATATTTCACATACTTAAAAAAGTTTTATTTATTTAAGCAATCTCTACATCCAACGTGGGGCTTGAAACCATGACCCTGAGATCAAGAGTCACATGCTCCTCTGATTGAGCCAGCCAGGCGTCCCTCACATACTTTCAACTTTATATTTATCTCTAGGAAGTCTCACCTTTTCCTACCTGTGCATCTTTTAGATCCTATTCTGTAATCTAGCATATCAACTTCCTCTCCCTCTTATTTCTCCCTCAAATCATAAAATGTGATAATCATGACCTTAATTATCTTTATCTAAGATTAGTAACTAATAATGGGGTCAGGCTAAATATCCATCTATGAATTTGGGCCCTTTGAAGATGTCATTCAACTAGTTATGGACCCAAACAATTATATCATCATCTAGAATTTCCTCTATTTGTCTAAAAAATATTATAAAATACCTGGTTACTTGTTTGCCAAAATTTAGATATATTATGTTACCACTTTCCCTGATCTTATGAGATAGAGAATGAAAGTAAGTCTAGCATAAGTCATTCTTGATGAACTCATGCTGGCTATTAGTAATCCTTATTCTATACTGAGCATATGAAACACATTCACTTCCAGAAATTTGCCTAGGATCAACCTCAACGTTGTTGGTTGACAGGTTAGAGAAATGTCTTTCTTTTCCACTGTATAAAAACTCTATTTCCACATTTCCTCCTCTGATCCACATAGGAATTCATCTGTTCACTTTCATATTCTATTTCTCCCTGGGCACCTATTCCTCTATCTTTCATAAGGCCATGATTTTTTTGCATCTTTCCTTCAACAAGAAAAGTGAGGAGGAAAGGCATGTGTGTTTTCCTTTTTTTCCCCTTCTCATTTAAAAATGGCAACCCATATATTTCAAAAATCAGCAGAAAAAATGAAAACTCATGATACAAACAGCAAACATGGCTCTTGGTGAGACAGTTAATATCTCTGTTAACTTGGTGTACTATTTCCAAGGCTGTTAAAGAAAGATAGGTTCAGTAATTAAATTTACCCACTTAAACAACTGCTGTCATATAATAATGACATTGCTGTTATTTGCAAATAGATATGACTTTGGAACAAATATCTTACCTCGTTGGAGTAAATGGTCGATGTTCATTAAGGACCTTTCAATGAGGACAGATGATTAGCAGCAGAAAAGCAAGAATGTTTAATGATGAAAGTTATTAAACAGAAGGTCGACAGAAATGGTTATGGATTGTCCTACAATAACTCCCTAGTTAATGATCAAAGCATAGAAGACATCCTCTTTTGTGTCCTTAAGGGAGATGAAAGGATATCCCTCTTTCTTCTTTCTGCACACCTGGTCATATCTTCCAAACTACTTGCTAATTGGGATTTCGGCAATGACAGAAAAGGAAGAGCCAGCAGAAGAGGAAAGGATGAGAAATAACAGTAACATGTAATATTTATTAAGCGCTGTATCTCTGCAGACATTAGACTAAACACTTTATATGCCACAGCTCTTTAATCCTTAAAAAAAACTTAAAGAGATAGGTTTTATTTTTATTTTAGAAATGAGAAACTGAGGCCTAGGGAGGTTAAGGAATTTGTGCAGGGTTACCTTCTATATGATTTTTATAGTGAACAAAAGCTTTTTTGTGCCCACAAAACTCAACTGAGTTTGGTTGTCATAATCCTCATTTTAGACATCAGAACACTTAGGATCAGAAGGGTTAAGTGATTTTCTTAAGGCCCATGGAGACAGTGGCAAATGAGAACACAAGCCCAGTGGAATGCCCCATGGAGCCTGTAATGGACTACATTTTGTCACCCCAAATTCATATGTGGGAAACTCTACCACTACCTCAGAATGTAACTACATTTGAAGATAGGATCTTTAAAGAGGTAATTAAGTGAAAATGCTGCTGTGTTAAGTGGGCCCTAATCCAGCCTGATTGATAGATAGCCTATGAGCAGACGGGATTGGAAGCGTTAGAACACAGAAATACCAGGGATGGCTTTACACAGGCCATGTGGGGACTCAGGGAGAAGGTGGCCATCAACACATCAGGGGGAGAGGCCTCAGGAGAAATCAAACCTGCCCAACCTTGATCTCGGACTTCCAGCTTCTAGAACTATGAATAGGCAAATGTGGATGGTTGAAGCCCCTCAGTCTGCCGTCTTTTGCTATTGCAGCCCTTGCAAACTAATATGGAGCCTTTGTACTTGCTCCAAACTGGAAGCAATTGTCACCCCGTCTCTTACCTCTTACTCTGCTAACAGTACCTCTCTAGTCTAAGTAAACTGAGAACAGCCAAAGTTCTCCTTATTTTTCTAAACTTTAAGCATTCTAAGGTTGGGACAAATAAATACATTTTACTGGGGAGAACTAAACTGTTGATAGAATATGAGATTTGAGTCATTGATAGAAAATACACATTTCTAGGGATGCCTGGGTGGCTCAGTCGGTTAAGCATCTGCCTTCGGCTCAGGTCATAATCACAGGGTGCTGGGATTAAGCCCTGCATCAGGCTCCCTGCTCAGTGGAGAGTCTGCTTCTCTCTCCCCTCCCCACTTGTGCTATCACTCTCTCTCAAAAAAAAAAAAAACCTTAAAAAAAATACACATTTCTGTGCACTGGAGACAGAAAAAATGCAAATTATTAAAGAAAAGCCTCCCAAACTCAGGAGTTGTGTATATTTGCAAATAATAGCACAAAGGTGCTCCCCATAATTAGCTACTGACATACTTATGTATACACCCAGGTCTTAAGTGAGGGCCTTACACATCAATCCTTGGGAATGGATAATAGGTATTTCACAATAATTTTCTTCCATCTGCCAAGGATGTAGCAATTCTCTGTGGTCTCCTCATCTTCCTCTTCACTCCCATTCTCTCTCCCCTGTGCTCTTCAACTTTCCTTCATGTCAGCATGAAATTTAGAGTCCATCAGAGAGACTTTGGTGTTTAGATCCCTGGCTCCACCAAAAAGGAGCTGAGAGACACCAATAAAGTGACTTAAAAGTTCTGAGCCTCAGTTTTTCTGTTAAGTGAGGACATTAAATAGCACTTTGCAGACCAGGTGAGAGAATGCCTGTGAAAGCATGTAGCCCAGGGTCTGTTGACAGGAACAGGTCATTGATTACACATGAGGGACTAAGGGGAGGAGTCAAGGTGACCTTGAGGTTTTCAGCTTCAAGAAACAAAGTAAATGCCATTGACAACAACGAAATTTAAAAAGCCAAGATAGACCATATGATGAAATCATTTTGACAATGATATATCTTTTTTGCCCCTATCATTACATTCATCTGAAATGCTCTTCTCTTGGACTATTCAGAACTAAAAGGTTTCATCTTTATTCCCAACCATCCAGGAGGAAGTGTCTGCTTTCCCTAAACTCCTTTAGCACTTATTGCATCTCCTTCAACATTTCTGCATACAGCTTTGACCACTGCTGTCCTTGCGGTATATCTAATCTCCTCCATCATTCTATGTGGTTCAGAGTAGGGAGGACCCTACCTTATAATTCTTTGTTTTCCCACAAGAGTTTGCTTGGGGATGCATGTGGTGAAAAATACTTGCTAATATACTTATTTCACCTTCCCTAAAGCATCCTTGGATTTGTTTATTAGTACTTTATTAATGCATTGTCTGATGGATCCATTTGAAGAAGGGAGAATTTACAATTAGGCATTCCTAACATAACATCTTTCTAATAAAAGAAATAAGAAAGAGGAAATACTATCTGATAAAGGTTTTAAAGTTAATTTAGTAACATTCGGTGATTATTCTTCTTTATAATTGTAAGACTTTGATGTATAAATCTTGAAAATAATTTTAATTGCCATTATTTAAAGTGTGCCAAATAACACCAGTACTGAATTATTCCTCACTAAATCTACAAAATGATTAATAGTGTGTTAGTGAATTAACAGAAAAGTTAATGGTAAGAAGCATCAAAATACATTCTCCTAATAGTAACAGCTTGAACACTTAAGTACTCCTATGGATGCCTATACACATAAACTGAAAAAAAAAACATACATACAGAGTAGAGAATTTAGGAAAAAAATAAATATTTAAAGTAGAAACATTTTATAAAGAAAAATAATAAGGAGAGCATGAGATAGAAGCATCGACATAAATATAAACAGTAATCAGGAAAAGCTGAAATATTTTTAAAAAAATCTAATGATGAACTTAATGGTACATTGACACTAATAAAAATGGAGAGCTGTGAACAACTTTTAGCATTTTATAATCAAACACATAGAGTTGGCTATCTCATTCCTTTTTGCCAAACATATGACATATCCTGTTAATACATTAGTTTCTCTGAAAGTATCCACAGATAAGACGATGGCCTTATTTCCGACTACTCAGGAGTGTAATCTACTAATTCATGTCACCAGACACTTCCACCTTATCTTTCCATCAGTGTTTAACACAGCAAATTCGGTTACAGGTTTATACCCTTGATAGTCAGAAACAATCATTATTCATTAAAATTTTCCAAAGAACAGTAAAGACAGAATTGTTGAAATACATAGAAAACAATTCCATGTAGACAATGCAAAAATATGACCTGATAACAAATCTTAAAAAACATCTGGCTCTGCCTTCATACAAATGACAACTGCATATAGTTTATCACATTTTGGTGACAAGCATTAAAATGGTCTTCAACGATGTAGAATCAGAGAATGACTTGCGAAGAAGAGGGAGCATTTTTAGACCTTTCAGTTATTATAGATTAGACAAAAACTTTTACCCAGCTTTCCATTTGCTGTCCTGATGGATAACATATGGCTAGCTGATAAAACAAAGCAATATTCACAATCTATTTTTTATTTCGAACCTTGCAAAAGAGAAATATACAAATGCCCTGCAGTAAAGTCAACTTTCTGCTCCTGAACAAGGTACAATGAAACCATGAGCATGTGTGGAATCAACTGCCTATGGTAGGAAGACAGAAGATAAATTTGGGGGGTGGGGGATAAAATACAGTGGCACCAAGAGGTAAAAGTACATTTTGCTGCCAGATTCTTACACCAGTTAAACACCTTTTCAAAAACAGCCTTTTGTTCAGAAATGACCTTCCCAAGAACAGTGTCAGCTGGTACAGCGTTAACTCAAGGTGGTATGATGGTCTGTTCTCATTCAGCAAAGTCAAAAATAGCACGTAGCAGATGAAGACCAGCTATACCTTTGAAGTGTCAGAATTAACTTCATCATCAGAAAGACACAAAAGAGAAATTAAGTTAACAAACTACAACCAAAAACCCACTAAAAAGATCCATTGTAAAAAACATATCCCCCAAAGAAAAATATAGGAGACACCACTCAGTGAAATGTGTTTGATTTTCTTATTTAATACTTTTTTTCATCATTGAAAAAAATCAAAAACAAACCAACACTAGAAAATATTCTGAGAGGTTCAGGATTTCTTCTTCTGTAAAGCGATGGATCTGAAAATTACAGGTTTTCACCAATGTCAGTGGTTTCTTGGCTTTTTTTTTTTTTTTTTACTTTTCTTAGAAAAGAAGAAATACTTATGTAATTCATATTTGGGGGGGAGAACATTTCAGAGACCCCCAAACTAAATCAAGTGTTACAAAATACACTGTGTCCTCACGAGCAAATTAAACCATAAGTATAACTCAGTTAAAGGAAAAGCAATATATTCAAATACTAAATATTTTTAAAATCCAAGTTTACAGAAGGTGCTTATTCATTTTTCAAAGAAAGGAATAAGAATTTACAAAGATAAGTTTCCTAATGTAAAAGTATGTGATTTATTGAAACTTATTTGAAGCAAAGCTACTCAGGAATAATTCTATTAAAGAAAGTAAGGTTCACCTACAGGTTTATAGCCAACTTACCTCTTTTTGCTTTTGATGTCAAGTAGTGCATAAAAAGAGAAAAAAATTTATGTTTAACTGATTCTATTGTCATTATATATGGCTTATTCCATAAATACCTACTTAGAGTAAGTGACTATCCTATACTTGTTTTTTTAAGGACATGTGAATAGAGGTAGAGCAGGGACCGCCTGGATGGCCAGAAATAGGTACACAAGGTGCACTTAGCAGCATCCGCATTGGGATGTCTGTGCCAGAGCACCCCCTCCTACTCTAAACTTTGAATTTTAGATCTTATGATCCAAACTGATCATAGACTGATTCTATTTGTAGTAAGACATACTCTTATGTGCAATGAAGAATTGGGAGGCAAGGCTCAGGTTAGAGCAAAAAATGGACTAAATGAACAGCATCAGAGCAGCAAAAAAGTCCTTAACATGAGGAAAGGTTTTCCCCTTCAACTAAAAAAAAGCAACAATTTTATATCCACTAAAAGTAGGTTTAGCTAAAGTAACAGTCCTGCTCTAAATCAGTGTCCTGCAAAATAAACATACATATTTCCATATAAAACTATCAATGCAAATATTTGACATTAGAGTTGTTTCTTTCAACTATTTTAAGAGTAACAGTCTAATCTAGTCCATCTCTTGAGAACCTTCATGCACTAATTCAGTTACGTGAGAGGCCAGCTTGAAAAGCAGTCCCTCAGAAGGAGATCTGATTTATGGTCTGGACACACGGAAGTGACATAACCTATACACCAAAAAAAGAAAAAGAAAATCCCCAGAGTCCAATAATGAGCAAAACTGAAACAAACTTGGCTTTTACATGGGCAGTTCCTAAAAACTTAAGATTTGTGATATGGAGAACATATCAATGACTGTTTGTTTTTGGCTGAAAGGCGACAATTAAAGGACAGTAAAATTAAGAGTTATAGGACATCTTTATGACTTTACTTCTTTTAAAAGTAAACAATAGAAAGGAATAAAGCAGCTGTTTTGAGTTGTGCTTTTCCTTTTTCCTCTCATAATTTCAGGCACAATACACTGGGGAAACAGCCAAGGAAACCAAACAAGGATCAACAGATGACTAAAGAGAGGGGTGTGTAGAAGAAGGGACATATAGTTGCGCAAAGCGAAAACCAGGGTGGCTGGATGCTCCATTGTTAAGCAATGAATACAGAGCGCTGTGAATCTTTTCTGCTTGATTAGCTGTACGAGTTTAATTATTAGGTCACTTTAAGTAGTCTAGGTGCAAGTGCTATGGAACTACATTTCCACTGCATCATTTAAAACAAAGGAATAAGTAGCAAGGGTAGCCTTTCCATGAGCATTACAACTACCCGTCATTTGCACCATGCTCACAGCAGAACTCAGGCTGCTCCTTCAGACCCTGACCAACTTGCTCAGAGCTCAGGAAGGCCACTGAAGCCCGGGTTAGCATGTAGAAAGGTCCATTCCCTAACTGTCTGTTAAGGCCTCAGAAGGGTCTGGTTGGCTGCCATGTTGGTGGGCACTACAGAAACATTTCTGAATTAAATCAGTGGCCTCCGTATCATGTATACCAATCTAGGTATGCTCTTAGAAACAATCCCATCAGTTTTGAGAAGTAAATCAAAGTGTGAGCACCCAGCAAGAACTTGGCATGAACTCTGGAGCACTGTTCCTTTCTCCCTTGTACAGTCAGTGAACACACAGACACTTTAAGTTGTCAAATAAAAAAAGTTTGTTCTGTTTATTAAGAAAATGGAAATTTTCCTTTTTCTTGATGCAAACTATACTACTGGTGCTGAGATATTTTAGTATTTTTCCTTACAGGTCTATTTGGAAATATGGGTTATTTACAAAGCTCCAGTCCCAGTCAAGAAGGGAATGATTTGTATTCATAGAATCAGAGAGTCTCAGAGTTGGGAGAAGTTCCTTCACTATTTCTTCACTGTAACTGTCCATATATCATTAGAAATGTAAAGGAAAGTCTACAGTTGTTAACCTCAAGATAGACTTCACTGGGATCTATTGCGGCTTTTTCTTAGTATGTTTTTCTTAGTGTTCTTTGTAAGTAGAAAATGTCCCTCTGAAAGCTGAAGTTTGGATATAACATCCTGAGAAATGCTTATGATCAGAGGGTTTGTTGTTGCTTTTCTTCTTTAAATAACAGAGACTGTTACATAGTTACAGTGAGGGCAAACAATAGAATACAATAGACGAGTGCCAGCAGACTGGGTTAAATAGGGTTAGCAGAGCAGAGAAGATGCTAATGGCCATTTTCCCCTGGAACACAATGAGGGAGAGGCCCCAGCTGCCCACCAGAACTGAGTACTCTTCTTTGCAGAGGGGGCTTTGGGATATGAAGGCAAGGCGATGCCAATTGTAGACAGTTGTAGCACCCGACACCCACGAAGGATACCAAAGACACTAAGGGTTAGGCACTGTAGGTAAGTAATTGATGGCAGGTATGCAGAATAAAGGCTGTTCTCTCACCTGATAGTGGGAAGCATGCACAGGTAGAAAGTGGTAAGAGAACATGAGCAATTTCTTATTTCAGCATTTGGACTAGTTTGTCATTTTGGGGGCAGAGCCCGGTCACTTCAGTGGGTCTGAAGCAGGAGCTGTGATCTACAAACCAATCCCAGAGGTGTGTCTCTTTCATGTTTTCTATCTCCCTATTGATATTTTTAGTTAGCCAGAAAGTGTCATTTGGGCAGAATCAGGAGAGGAAGGCAGTTATAGGCTGGAATGTCCTGGATCTTTTGTGGGTCTCAGCCCATCTGTGCTCCCTTCCCCCAGGAACCCCTCCAGACTCAGCCACCTTCTGGAGGCCTCTATCTTTAGCACCACATGGCTGGACTCTGGTGGACACAAGTATGCCCTGACCACTTTTGCCCTGAATATGTAATAATTAGGTGTATCAAAAAAACTATTTTCTTTCACTTAATATATATATTAGGGAAAGATTTTGGTTTTTTCCTTGAAGAATTTAATAAGAAAATTTCAATTTCCATGGGTTTAATATTAATAAAACTTAAAAGACCTTAAAACTACATAGTTACACTAAAATCATCAACATGGACTGAAAAATATTATCTAATATAATATGCACATTCCAGCTACAATGTTGGTTTTCATGTGGATCCCTTCAGTAATCCTTTTATCATCACTTATTTGGCTTACAATGCTCAGGTTTTGAATATAGAATCTTTTAAGAAAATTTAAGTTCTGGATAGTATACCTGACAGAGGAAGGAGTAAGAAACAAAAACAAAAATAAAAAATAAATAAAAATGCTGATAGAACTGCAGTCATCAGATGTTCCCTTAGTTACTGCATTATTTATTGACTGGTTTCAGTTTGCACCATGAAATTATTTACTTAGTATTATCTTTATCTTCTCTGTTATCCACGACAAAAGAAAAACACATGGGACCCACCTGGAAAGAGTTGTTTTGTGTTTCCGGTCTCTATATGGTGTCATTAAATTCTGCCATCTAAAATTGGCAGGACACATTATAAACATTACCAATGCACTCCCTACTTAAATAAAAATGGATTTTTTACAAGCTTGACTACACCAATTTTTTTAAAAAAGTTGTATAATTATTTTAAGAATATTTAAGACATATGGTTTCTTAGGGTATACCTAAACAATTGGAATTAAATTATAATACTGACAAAGAGACCTAATAACAAATAAAAGAGATGTATAAAGAAGAGTATACAAACATTCACTATGTACCTATTTAAAAGAGCATTGCCACCAATCAGAGACAAAGCAGAATCAATCTGCAACAAAAAACATTTGGCCCAATATTTCATTTCAAAAGAAAACCTAAATATGTGCCATCTTAAGTCTTATTATAAAATTATGAGTAAAATTTTAGGTTTCTGTGCAGAAATTACATCTAGTTAAAACCACTGGTAAGTAAGACGGCCTAGAACTGTATGACCAATACAGTAGCTACTAGCCAAATCTGGCTACTGAGCCCCTGAAATATGGCTAATTCAAATTGAGATGTAGCGTATCAGACAGCGCAAAATATACGCTGAATTTCAAAGACTAAGAAGAACAGAACATAAAATATCTGAATAATTGCTTCTATTGATTGCACCTTGCAATGATAATATTATGGATACATTGTGTTAAATAAAACATACTACTAAAATTAAGTTCATGTGTTTCTTTTACTTTTTCTCATATGGTTACTAGATTAAAATTACATATCTGGTTCACATTATCTTTCTATTGAATAGCTCTGGTCTAGAAGGTGAAACATTCTTGTGGTGGCCATTTTATTGTTTGGCAAGACATATTTCTATTCTACACTTGAACACTTCAAGCTTTCGTAAAGGGTTCAAGTATCTTCCTTGTCCTCCATAACATCTGGTTAAAAATAAACAGAAAGGTGAATACTGATATAAAGAAAGCCAAGCTATATTAAGTGGAAAAAAAATAGCATGCATAACAATGGTTGTGGTTGTGCCAATGTTAATACATATATAATACATAGTTGTGATTATATATGTACATATTTATATATTGTACATATAGAGAATGTTTCTGGAAGGACACAAGAAGTAGGCTGGGAGAGAGCTACTTTCTATTTCACAACCTTTTGTAACCTTTGAACTTTGAACCATCATTATCTATTCATGGTACTTAAAAACTATTTTAAAAACAGATAAAAAGGAATAAGAGAAAGTAAAAAATAAGGAAAGCCTACATATTTATATGTAAGTACTTAAAAACTATTTTAAAAACAGATAAAAAGGAATAAGAGAAAGTAAAAAATAAGGAAAGCCTACATATTTATATGTAATCTTTTACTCCGTACTACATGGGTATTTTCTTATAATTGCCTTGATTTTTAGGCACCCATATAAAACAACCAAATAAAGATTATTTAAATTATATATAATATGCCATGTTATATATATAATATTACACACACACACACACAGACACACACACTGCCTAAATTAAATGATAAGAAAAGTAAATAATTGACTTGGAAATTTCCCAAATGCAACTCTTATGGAGATTTGATTACATCACCTACGTTAAATCTCATCTGAAATACACCATTTATAATCTATACATTAGAAGATCTACATGTATAGGTGATAAACCATAATAAACCAAATATTTGAGATATCGTAGAAAATTTGGACTTATTGCCAATTATCCACCAAATTGGGGGCCTACTATGTGCCAAGTACAGTGCAGGATCCTGAAAACTAAAAGATCAAGGAGCAAGGTTCCTGCCCAAAAGCTTACAGATTCATAGAGGAATGTGATTTAAGACACTGTGCCTATGCCATCTGTAGTGAGGCAAAGAGAAGGAGGCAGGTAATTCTACCTGGTGAATATAAGGGATCAGAAAAGTCTTCATAATTTATGTACACAGTGGTAAAACTGGTATATATGATACATATAGGTTAAACACTTTGTAAGAGAAAATAACAGAGGGGGAAAATCTTAAAATTCTAAAATATTTTCATATGAAACTAGTTACCTGGGCGAAAATCAAAACATCCAGCTATATTAGAGAATATCAGGTATTTATCTAAACAAAGCAAATATGGAGCTCTTGGGAAAAAGTGAGATACATTTTTCAGTTTTCAATTGGGTATCTTTCATCAGAGAGACAGATGGAATCTAATGAAGAGACATCTCTCAGATGACATTTTTAATGATGCACATTCCAACTCAAGATCATCCTATAGTAAAAGATTTCCTGTAAAAATAGAATTGCTCCTTGAAAAAATACTGAAAAGAAATAGGAGGGTATTGGACATTTCCACTGTAAAATGAACCATGACTAATCCAGAAAAAGAAAAATACTCCTGTAGCATACATGATACAGTAAAATTTGGAAATTTGAACCAATTTCTAATTGTATATTACATTGGGGCCAGATAGAAACATATACTTCAACATGTGGTTGGCAATTTTCTGAATTAATATTTTTGATTTAACTTTTGTCAGATACCAAACCAAGGGCAACATGCTCTAGCATCAGAAAATGCCCAAGCCTTCCTCTGCAGAGAACTCTATAGAAGCTATGTTAAGAGAAAATACAAGCCTAAAAAGATCGCAAGTTTCAACAGACCACTGTTCGCTCCAGCTATTTCAAGGATTGAATCCTGTGGGGGCGGAAAAAAGCATAATGATTTGGGGAAGAGGAGCTCACAAAAATGGAGAAGCCTCTAGAGGAAAAAATATACTTTAGGGAAAAAAACCACTGAGGCTGTCTATTAGTTCAGAAAGTCAGTTCAAATAGCATTCACTGAGCTCCTTCTACATATAAAATATGGGAGGATGAAGGAGACAGGCAGTTAGAGTTAAGCAGAGCTCCTGCTCTCAGGTATGGTTGGACTTCTCTAAATTCAGACACGTGTCAACATTCACACTTCTCCCTGTTTTGATTCCAAGTCTCCACCACCTCTCATCTGCACGTTTCATGAGACTCCATACCTACTTCTTTACCTTAGGTGTTAGCCACATCCAATCCATTCTCCACCTTGCTGTCAGGGCAATCTAATATAATGAAAACCTGATCTTATTCTTAAAACAGTCATCTATGCCCAAGGAATAAAGTCCACTCTACTAATCTGGCTATCTGTTTTCAAGTCCTTGTCTGTCTTTCCAGTGTCATTTCCCATCACTCCCAAGTCCCCCTTCAATTTCTAGTCCCCAAACTCATGGTCTTTGCAAAAGCTGACCTTTTTCCTAGAAGGCTCTTCTCATTACCCACATCGGCATTCCTACTGTCTGCCTATCAGGGTCTAGTCAACTTTCATGACCAGTGCTTGCTTTTCTTTTGGGAGAATGCTCCTAACCAGCCCAACTCCTCTGTTTATTCTGGGAACATCTATTAACACCATTAATTATTTGAAGCACAGGGATGATGTTTCACATAAATAACATTATATCAAAAGCCAACAAAAGTGCCTGACACATAGTGGTAGCTCAATACATTCTGTTAAATTTTGATGAATGAGTGAATGAGCAAAAGAGTTAAGGAAAGAAATGTAGGTTTGGTACATGCTTAAGAACATAAACTACAGGGGCTCCTGGGTGGCTAAGATGGTTAAGCATCTGCCTTCAGCTCAGGGCATGATCTCCAGGTCCTGGGATCGAGCCCCGCATTGGGCTCCCTGCTCAGCAGGGAGTCTGCTTCTCCCTCTTCCTCTGCCTTTCCTTACTGCTCTTGCTCTCTCTCTCTGTATCTCTTGGTCTCAAATGAATTAAAAAGAGAGAGAGAGAGAGAGAACATAAACTACAATATAAAAAACAGAAAAATGTTTGAATGTAGTGAAATGTAAAGGTAATTTTCACTCATGAACATGTTTGTGTCTGTTGTTGACTATACATCTAAAAGGGTGATTATGTATCTAAGGTTAACACTGCTTTAAAGACTGGCAAAACCAAAATATCATACAAAATTTTCAGATTTCAAAACAATACCATTCTCTCCCACTAGTTCAGTAATGGTGTCAGAGAAAGAGAAGGAGAGCAAGAGAGAAGTAGGGAGGGGCAGAGGGAATTGAAATCATCAGGGAAAGTAAAACACCCAAAAGGGAAAGCTCCTACATGCAAAACACAGTGTAAAGAGCAAATTGCTTAGGCTGTCACTTCAAGAAAAGAGTTCAAGCTTGCTTTTTTAAGTCTGAGATTTGTTTATCCTTTTGCGATATTGTGCTTTAGAAGAAAGATTTATTTGGTTTTCATCCACAATTCCTGGCTCACAGCTCTCAAAACTCTTGGAATTTCCTAAGTGTTGACAATGATAAAGGTGTCCCCAGTTATTTTAATAAAGTGACTTTTGGACTCCACCTACGAATGGGGACTGGTTGCCAGGAGAATCAAGAGAACATGCCATATGACTAGAGGGTTGGAACATTTAGTCCTACTACCCAACCTCTGGGGAGGGAAGAGGGGCTGGAGGTTGAATCAATCACCAATGGCCAATGATTTAATCAATAATGCCTATGTAATAATGCCTCCATAAAACCCCAAAAGCACTGTGTTAGTGAATGTCTGGAGATCTGGGGACAGTGGTGTGCTCTGGAAGAGAACATGGAACTCCAAGTTCTTCATTATACCTTGCCCTATACATCTCTTCCATCTGGCTATCTCTGAGTTACATCCTTTTATAATAAATTAGTAATCTAGTAAGTAACATATTTCTCTGAGTTCTGTGAGTTTCTCTAGCAAACTGATTGAACCTGAGGAGGGGGTCACGGGAACTCTGATTCATAGTCAGTTGGTTAGAAATATAGGTAACAACCTAAACTTGTGACTGGTCTTTGAAGCCAAAGAGGAGGGTCACTGGAACCTCTAATCCATAGCCAGGTGGTCAGAAACACAAGTAATAACCCGGGCTTTCAACTGGTGTCTGAAAAGGGGAGAGGGGCAGCCTTGTGGGACTGAGACCTAACAGGCGAAATCTAATGTTATTTCTGTGTAGACAGTGTCAGAACTCAGTTGAATTGCAGCATACCCAGCTGATGTCTGAGAATTGCTTATTGGAGTGGGGAAGCCTCCACACATACACACATACACACATTGCAATTGGGTTCACGAACCTAATTTACCTGTGCAAATCACATAGTCAAGTCTTTACTATAGAAATAACATCTCTTGACTATAAATTACATAGATTTCTTTCACATATTCTGATAGATTGATTTTAATTATTGATGAAATGGTAAGATTTTATTGTTATTATATAAATAATATGTAACAGCTATTTATATGATAAATAATATAAAAACAAACAATGATTTTATGAAGATGTACTACCTGCTGCCTGATTGTAAACTCGTTGATGTCAACAGGGTCCTTTTTGACTCAGATTCATCAAGGCTGGTAGCAATATGGGTGGGAACACTGGAGTCTGTATGCTAAGATAAGGACTAAGTCAGCAACAAGAAAGTCAACAAGCTAAGGACAGAAACTCTGGAATTTGAGGGGATGAGGCAGCAGAAACAGCCAAAGTCAGAGGCAAAGGCCAGAATTTTCCTCCAAAAGGTTGTATTAATGTTGTAAACCAATTAATACAAAACAATCTATTAATTTTGAAAATCAATGCCCCATCCTAGAGTTGATTTTCCAGAAATTGAGAAATTGTGGCTTGAAGAAGATAGGGTTTTCTGCTGACCGTCTCATAGAAATAAAATCTATTTGAAAATATCCTTTATATATGGTAGATAATATTTTATGCTTTATGTTTTAAATTTTTAAACGAGATTTAAATCTGTCATAATTCTTCAACAAAAGGATCCAAAACAAATTAAATTCTTTGTATATCCACTGCAATGATTTAATTAATTTAACTACTTCAATGGTCCTCAATAGAAAACCCACTTATTAGAATAATAATAATCACCTACAAAGATATATTAAAAATACATTTCAGAAAACTTATCCAAAACATTCTAATAAATTAACAGGGAATTATCCTTTTAAAATGATGAATATATATTGTTATTAGCTAATAAATTTTATAATTATCAGTAACATTAAATTCATGAATAAAAAATACTATAAAAATCTATTATTTCCCGTGAGTTTAAAATATTTCTTGCAGAGAACATAGGACTGGATATATATGGCATTTTTTCCCTTTCTCAGCTTACTGGACACATTTTATACAGTAAAAGCACCATAAATAATATTTAATATGTCTTACCCAATGCAGTTCAGCCTACAAAAAATAATACATATTGTCAATAATACAAATACTTTTAGAAGCTACAATTTGTTTGGTGTAGGTAATTAGTCACTTTCTACAGTAATTGATTTAGCCAAAACTTTTTAGAAAATGTTGCTCAGTTGATCTAAAAATTTATTAAGAACAAATCTGGTAGGACGTATGGTATATAACTGAAAATTCCTTAGGCTGTAATAACAGCTTTACTTTCTCCCTGCGTCATTATTTTAACGTCAAATGAATGGTTAAAAATGTAAAGCTTATTAGTATGCTACGTTGTCATTAAAATGATTTTCTGGCCTAGTGATGATTCTGAATGCCATGTTCTTTTTATCTTTAATCTTGTATAATATAATGATAATTTCTAAGGCCAATGGCATTTTCTAGTTATTCAAAACTAAAGAATGTAATACAACATAATGGTGCTTTCATTCACATACGGTTAAGTAGCCTTAGAGTTGCAAGTTGTGTATAGTGTGCAAAAAGTCATAGAAGGAGTCAGAATGTACTGAAAACAGGAAAAATGTTTTGTGAGACTTTTGGTACGTGGATATACTCTCTTTGACAGCAATGTCAAAATGGAGCACAAAACACAAAGATGTTCGTAATTTTAACCCAATGATCTTGCTTGAGAAAAACTGAACTGATGAAAAGTTGACTGCATAAGGATATTTCTAGCAGCACTGCATAAAATAACAAATAATGAAAACCTATTCCAGTGGTTAACAAGAGAAGAAGTACTGATTAATGCAATAACATCTGAAACAAAATTTATGATACAACAACCTTTAAAAATAAAAATAGACTAGGTAACACAAAAAAGTTTACAATATAATGTTAATGGTTTTGACAATGTCATGACAATGATATAAATACATATTAATGTAAATAAGGATCAAATGATCATATACAAAATGAAAATAGCTATTGTTTATAATTTTTAATCTTATTGATATGTCACTTTTAAATTAAAATACAATAGGGTTACTTATTAATCACAGGATTTCTTTTCTAAGTTCTAGTAGAGAGTGCTACTAAATCCAGTTGGAACACTAAAACGACTGGTGGGTTTTATTCAAGTGTCCTGATGAATCATAACCACTTTGGTGATTTACAGATACTTCAAGGTACCTTCCAAAGGTGTCTGAAATAATAGGAAATGAGTTATGAAAGTAAGAACATCCAGCAGCGTTGTTGTTTGTGTTTTTTTTTTTTTTTTGGTGTACATTTTGGCTTTTATGCTCTTCCAACTCATTATCACTACTTATTCGCTCAAACACTCTTAGAATGTAGAGTATGTGCTGTAAATTTCCACACCACGCCTTCTAAGCCCAATCAGTAGACTAATTCGCAGATCAGGTAAGAAAACTATTAGAGATCCAAAGGCTGAGGTTTCCAAAAAGGAATTAAGGTAAAAATCGAAGTAAATGAGGTAGGCGATAAAATCAAAGTGAATTAAAAAACAAAATTCTGTGACAAACTCAAAGGTTACAGTAGGGTCCAGAAGACAAAACTGAGGGCAGCTGTCTGGGTCTCAGTACTCAGGAGTGAGTCACATTTTCAACTGAAGCTCTTCATAGGAAAAATATTTGAAAAAGAAAAATGTAAAATGGTGAAGCTAAACATAAAATGTGAGTATATTGGTAAGCATAAATCAATAAGGGCTTGCAAACTACAAGAATATTACACTAAGATGTGTATGTTCCTGAGGAGCAAAATCTTAAGAGGATTTTACTTCTATTTTCTCTATAATGATTGAGGAGACATTCTGAGTCACTACAAAAGGAGATGAGCCCGAAAGGATTTTATAAAGATGGCTCCCTTTACTGAAATTACCTTAAAAATTTTCAGAACAAAATGACAAAATTTGATCAGGATGGAATTGCTATGAGCTACCAAATTGCAAATAGGACCTGGGAGTGTGCTCTGCATTACACCTGATGCTAGGTTCCCTTGACCTATCCCATTCCTTCCAACTCTCATTTTCCATCGTTGGCTGTTAAAAGGAAGTCCCTGGAGACTCCTAAGGAACGCTTGTCTAGCAGAATAGAGGAGGAAACAGGGTGCTAAGCGTAAAGGCGTGTTTACTTTAGCTGTAGGAATTCAAAGTCGGACTCCGTAGATGGGTGGGCATGAGTGGTTGGGAGGAAGGGGAGAGTTGTCTATTCCGCTAACCATTTGCATCACATGCACCCAAGGAAAAAATGTTTACCTGGTGGAGCCACGGTTAACCTTTTTTCCTTGCTGAGCCGGTGCCCTTGGATGAATTCATTCATGGAAGGGGGGCCCTTCAGAAGAAATGATTCTGTGGAGGTGGGATCAGGGGGAACTCTTAATAAATTCTGTAGGTAGGTAGCCCCTGAAGTCCTGGGACGGCTCTGATCACAAAGGGAAGGTGAAAATTGTCTTGCAGGAGATCCAAGAAAATACATATAGGAAACAAAAAAGTTTTACTTTAATTACCTTTCAAAGCCTCACCAGTGACAGCATTATTTATACTGGCATTTAATTTTTTTTAACATGTAAATCAAGATTTTTGCTAATTGCTTAGTTTCCATACCAGGATACAACCCTATTTGGAAACTGTATTGGATACTGGAAAAGAAATTTATTATAGTTAGTCAGTTTGAACCGCAAATAGAAAATATTGATATTATTTGATTCTTTACGGAAAGTTCCTAAAATAAAAATTTTACCATTAACTGAAAATACAGGGTAAGTAATTCAACATCCAGGACTCTGTAAAAAGGTCACAAAACCAAGCCACTAAAAACCTGGCAAATGAGTTATTGAGCAACATTCACATACCAAGTGAAAAGGCACAAAAACCTGCTTTTAAGAAAAAGACTATACACATTCCATTCCATTTTACCTCAGTAGAGACATCTCCTTTTAGTCAGTTGTCAGTTTGGTAATGCGGACAAAAATTTCCCTAGGAGAACAGATTCATATTCTTGCCCCATTAAAGAGAAGCTGGTAAATAGCACCATTACCAGAAGTACAATGACTTTCAAATGTCATGTAAAACAGGTAAAACATAGCTTCATTCTTAATATTCACCCCTTAGCTAGCAATTTTTAGGTTGGAGGTAAGGGAGAGGCATATTTACGCATACAAGGAACAGCAAAAATGTTGACAGATACTCGAAAATTATATTATGGTTAATCAAGAGGTGGGGCGTGGGGGACAGAAAGGAATAAATCAACACAATTATCAAAAGGTTTTGATTTGGAAAAACCAACAGGGTCAAGCCCCGTTAATACAGCTACTCCCAGTTTTTCTCTTCCTTCCCTTCCTCCATCCTCCACAATAAGAGCACATTTATTTTTGCAGTTAACTAAACATCTGGCCTCTGCACCATACTGTGAAGATCGCTGCATGCATACCTTTTTCTCTGAGTACCACTGCTGCCCCGAATGTTGGGTGTCTGTGGGCCCTGACTATGCAGGAGGTAAGTGTCTACGGTGGGCACGGTGACTGACGCCTCCCCACTTACTTTAGGGCTGCCGATCTTGCTCTTTCCAAGTTTGCCTTTGCTGCGTCGGGACTGCTCATGGTCAAACTCTAAGTCCTCCAGCCGCTGAGTCAGGGCGAGTTTTTGCTGGATAGCCATTCGTAACAAAGTGTTTAGAGTCTTCTTCTCGTCCTCTGCGGCTGCTAACTGTCTCTGCATCTCATCCAACTGTGTGACGTATTCATCACATCTAGAACCCAAACACATCTCAGTGAAAATCTCACTGAAATTAAATGTCGAAACTTAAGTTGAACAGTAATGCACTGTCCTGGAATTTAGATTTAGAATCCTGGTCTTCCCTGAGCAGAATGAAGGTAACCCGTTACAGTGGAAAACTGGAAACAGCAGAGCAGATATAGTAACTGATGGTTCATCTATACAACGGAGTACATATGGACACTCTTAATAGGTGACATCTTAAACCCCAAGGACAGAGTTACTGTGGAGGCTGCTCCAGGGTGTCAGAAGAATGAACAGTAAAGTCTCAGGTAATGTTCACAGCATCTTAGATGTGTTACAATAGTCTGTACGTTCTTCTATGGTGCAACATTGTATTCTTTGGAGGAATGTGACAAGTTTGTTACAGACCAGGCTTGTAGCATGCAAAAGAATAATAATATTTATAAAGAAAACGTTTCCTTCTTTATCTATATTTATGGGTTTTGAATACAAATTGCAGCTGCACTGCTTTCAAGATGGCAGATTTGCCTAAATTAGAAACTTGAATATTTTCAAAGATTTCTCAACCAGATGATAAAGCAATAGATGTCAAAGAAAACCAAGATTTGCATAGGGTTTGATACAGATAGAGCAGGCTGTCAGGAACATCTTTATTCAGCTTTGATAGCAGAAAGATAAGCTCAGTGATCTTTCTCCCCATCAAAAGTAAAACCTAAGCACATAAACATTTGGAAGGAAAAATTAATCACACAATTATTCACAGATTTTTTTTCTGAGTTTACTTACCCACTAAGATAATAAATATTCTTCATGCACCAGCTGAGAGTTAATGACTCGATGGAGGTATCTAAAATGTACTATACAAACTGAAATTAACACAAGCCTTGCATCATTTTAAAGAAAAAAACAGACTCTAGTGAAAGAACTTGAGATCCAGGTGGGTCCCTTAAATGTTATTTTTTTTAACCTTAGATGTCAAGAAGCAGTAGGGATACCATAGCAGGGATATCATAACAAAGATTGAGACTTAGTAAAATAGAAGGTGGATTTCAGGACCCTGGGCTTATTTTTAACTGCTCAGATAATATTTTTAAAAATACTATGGAGAAAGGCAATTACGATACATAAAAAGACAAATAGTGTGAAAATGCACTATTTGGGAGAAATAATTCTTAAATAAACCAGATTGAGATATAAATGTCCCTTTAAAAAAGTTCTGATTTCTTTTTAAAAGAATATATATATATATATTCTACATGTAATGCTGACTGATTTCTTTCATCAAAGAGGGGAGCACTCTGTACCATCCCCCTTCTCTATCCAGCCCTTCACAGTGGCCAGAGGTGTATCTACCCTACTCCTTGAACTCTCCCAGGCTCAGACCCAGAAGTCAGTTCCTACAGGTCCCCTGCATCCCTGTGATCTGCCAAGCACAGTCTTCTCACAGCCATCACCAAGAGAATCAATCACAAAGTATGCGCTTGAAACTTTTCTCTCCTGATACACAAGGAAGCTGGACAAACTCCAGGGCTCAGGACTTTTTTTTACACTTATATCAGCTACATGTAAATTATTTACTGAATCTGCAAATAAAGCCATAGTTACGCTTCGTGAATTTTGTACCATGTTTGTATCATATAAGATATGTGACTGCTTTTGTTTTGGTACTGAATTGTGAAAGCAAAAAAAATGGATGACAACATCTTTGAAAAGCTCGTGATTTTGATGGGGCACCTGGGTAGCTCAGTCTGGTTAAGCATGGACTGTTGATTTTGGCTCAGGTCATGATCTCAGGGCCATGAGTGAGCCCCAAGTCTGGGCTCCACCCTGAGCATGGACCCTGCTTAAGATTCCCCCTTTCCCTCTGCCCTTCCCCTTCACACCGCTCTCCTGCTTTCTCTCTCTCTCTCTCTCTCTCTCTCTCTCAAAATAAATAAATAAATAAATTCTTGTAAAAAAAAGAAATTTCAGGATTTTGAAATCTTTGAATCAATACATGCTTAATCACTTCAAGTTTAAAAGCAAAATATAGAACCACTGTACTGTGATAATGAAACTGGTGGGGGGAGGTGGTCACTAATATTTGTCTAACTAATTGGCTGGGCAATGTGAATAATTTGGTCATAAATACAATTACATTTTAGAAATTCTAATTTAATTCACAGTGTATTAAAGTCCAAGTAATTAGCTGATATAATGAATATTGATATTCATTATGGAGGTGTCTTTTTCACACAATACTAATGATAAGCACTTTTATGTCCTTTAGTCACAGAAATAAATTTCAGTGGTGAAAATATAATATTTAGCTATTTTAGGAAGTACGTCCCCCCCTTATTGGAGGCTTTTGGGGGAGTCTAATTCTTTTGGACATATAACCTCTAGGGAAAATATCTATCACATTAATTTAAAAATACTTTCTGAAATAGTCATCAATAAAATTACATTGAAATTGAAAAAAAAAAAAAAAAGAATTGCTTGATCCAGTGTGTCCAGTAGAGGGCTCTGGAAAACAGCACAAAACATTTTGTCTTAGTTTGGTCAGAGTGGAATCTCAAGTGTTTTCTTCACACCTTACCCTCTTGGACGGCACACCAAACAACACTCAAGAGATAAATGTGAATTTTAAAGTCTTTCCCCCACCTATCGCACCTAATCTTGGAAGAAGAAACTATTACCTTGTTGCAAACATTGCTCTCAGGGATGAGAAAGTCGCTGCATCTTCTTTCAAAGCCTTCAGTTCGTTCCTAAGCTTCGTCATAGTTTCAGTCACCATTGCTTTCTCATTTTCGTATTTGTTCTTGAGATTAGCTAGTGCCACCTCAGCTGTCTGAAGCAGAAAGATCAAAATGCTTATGGTTTTCATATCAGGAAAACCGATCATACAGATTTGTCCATGCTGGGTCTATTATTTTCTTTCATAAACGGAGAATGAAATTGATTTGGTTACATTTTATCTATCTATCATCTATCTATCTATCTATCTATCTATCTATCTATCTATCTATCTATCTATCTATCTGGACTTTAACGTGGTTAAATTGCCCTGGAAGCCAGCTGTGAACCAGAGTCAGTATCAGGAGCTAAGGAAATGATAGTAGTTCAGTGAATAGTTAATGCAGGTGCTTGAAAGTGCGATTTTTCAGACAAAAAGGGAGCAGAAATGAAAGTTTATACAGGAAGGATTTTATCAAGAAGAAGGTAGTGAAGAAGCACAGACCGACTGAAATACAATAGAATGCAAATATTCTTGTGTCACGTGTGCTCTATGGGCCTAAAAGACACAGGCCATTGCAATTTATAGCATGGGTATATGACAAACTATAAATCCATATTACATGTTTAAGGAAAAGAATTAAAGAACCAAGTACTACCTGTCTTTGCCTACAACTTCAAAACAAAAACCTATAATTTAATTCTTCACAATCTCCATAAAAGCAGAAATTCCAAAATGTTGAATGAATTAAAATACTTGTTTGAACTTGGAATTTGGACATTTCTGAATCTTTTGAAATTAACAGTGTTTCAAGTTGAGAACTAGCTTGACACATAGTAGGAAGAAAGAAAAATGTGGACTGAATCAATGCATGAAATCAATGTATATTTAGGGACTGCCTGTTTGATGCATAGCGCGTGGTATAAAAATTGAAGGCAAACTGGAAACATACTATTTTTACAAACTGTTAACCACAGCTTTTTGGAGTGTGTAAAAATATTCAATACTAATGAAAAAGTCCATTATTAACGAAAAAAAATCCATTACTAATGGGATTTCCTAGGAAGACTATCCTGGTTTTTAACATTTCCTTTTGTGCTTGAAATGGACAGCCTCAACTTTCGTATGTCTCTATAGAGACAAGTGGATTCTTTTTAAAATTAAAACAATGTTGGGATAGGGTAGTTTGTTAATGTTTTGATTCCAGAGTAGTTTCTTATGAGTTTTAATTGAATTTCAGATTCAGATTAAAATGAGAATTTACTCATAAAATATTTTGGTATGTTCTGTAGTGCTATAGCTCAGTGGAATCTTCAGAAATATTAGATTCAGAAAATTATTCAGAATGCAGAAACTGACCTGGGGAAAAAATGTCAGTTGTTTAATTTTTAAAAAAATTATACACATATTTACTTAGGACAGACCATTAAGTTTAAAAGTTGTGAAAATGTTGACATACAAATCTGTAAGCATGTGGAGCCACATGATCCATCATCTAAGGTTTGGAGAGGAAGGAATGACAAAAAAGCAAGATCTGAAACAGAAGTACAAACTCATTTATTCTTTGTAATAAATGCTCCAGAAGACTCCACTTTGTTTGTAGGGTTTTTTGTTTGTTTGTTTGTTTGTCCACAGACTGTACAAAGCTTTTTCAGAAGTAAGAAATTCTGAGTATCTACAACCTTTGAGTAGATTTGGTGATGTCTGCATTCACTACATTCTCCATGCTCCCAAAGTTGACTTTCTAAATAAAATGTCTTGTTTCCAGCCACAGAGATCTTCCCCAACTATTCACTGAATATATCCTTCTATTCTGTGGCTCTCTACCTACTATTCTTTCTGTCTGGAATGGTTTCTTCCTCTCCTGGAAAACAACTCTTTATCCTTTAAGAACAAACTCAAGTATAATTGCTTCCATGAAGTTTTTTGCTAACCCCGTTAGGAAACATTAATCCCTTCCTCGGCAATGCTTCCATAGCTTCTACTGCAGCCTGTATAACACCACACTGTCATGATCTGTGTCTTTCCCCACAGACTCACTAGTTTGTGAGTCCTGGTCTGAAAGGTGGGGACCATGTATTAGTCTTCATTGAATGTTCAGCATCTCGCACAGTTTAGTCCACAGATGGTATTTCATAAACATTGCATATTCCAGCAGAAGACAATGTGCATACCAAAAAACCCTGAAGTATATTAAAAGATTCACAGAGAATGCAGAATGCCTATTTTTAAAACAGGAAGATTCCCCTTTTTCAAACTTTTATGACAGAATTCTTACCTCAGTCTTAATAGTGAACATTCCACAATGTCTAAATACGATGGATGTCATCTGCAGACATCTGAAGTTATTCATGGCACATAAGCATCATAGCAGTAGGCTCAGCATCATTAAAATGTAAACTAAATGCATGGCTAGAAATGTGTTTTCATTTTATTTACTGAGACCATAAGGGTTGTGATGCTAATGTGATGCAAATGGTACCACAAACCACTGAGAAAATAAAAATTTAGCCAGGAATGCTTTGTATTCCTGTATTGCACTGAATTCCAATGGTACTGTTTATACGGCTCAATATATCCTACCCTGTAAATAGTTACAGGCATGTGTTGAACTCCTACTAGATTACTTGGTCACTTATTTTTCCATCCCTATTTACTACCTGCCTTGAAATGTGTAATCAATGAATGCCTGTGCACAAATTAGTCTCCCGTGGCTTATCAACCATGCTTATCTATACTTCTGAATCAATTAAGCACCTTGACACTTATAGATCTAGGTTTCCAGGTTGTTAATATTCAACCTGCAAGAAGTCAAAGATATTATTTGAATGGCTTGACCATGAATGCCCAGGATATTATGTCTTTGATAAAGGTTGTCTAAGCCTCATCTATTATGGTATTAGTAATATGGTATTGGCTATTGATGACCACTCTAAGTCACTGGGTCTTTGGATAGTAGCAGTTTATGGCAATACATTCTTTCACCCTGACCTCAAATTGGAGTCAGATCTCTTACAAATTCTTTATTCATCCTAATCTTTTCTATTTCCCTGAAGTGATGGCACAAAAGAAGGTCCTAATTTGCCCTTAGATTTACATAAAACATATTTATGGTGCAAAGAATATTACTGCTTGTGGGATAGACCTCCCATTTACATCACTGGATTTATGGGAACTGAAGATAAAGATGCTAGAAAGCTGTACTGTGGATGACATAATGATGGTGTGGCTTCCCCCAGATAAGGGCAAAAGAAGGAGCACTGCATCTGAAATCATCCCCCAACACCAGCATTGCTTATGTTTGCAAGAAGGTATTTGATGCTTTGTTGTTTCTCTTTATCAACACCCTTTATTAGCACCCTTCTCAAATGTGTCTTTCAAGGTTCACTTTCCAGAGAAACTAAATAGAAATTAAAAATATTTTCCCACCTATATTTCATAGCACTCCCACCCAGGTAAAGCTGAAGGGTGGAAAACAAATTCAGTAGTGAAGGAGATCTAGGGATTAGTCAGGTAGAGTCCCATTGTAGCATTCCTGCTTATTCCAGAAGGACAAGACCTATTGTTAAGAAAAATTTTCTACTGCTTCAGCTCTGACCTAGGTGAATTAACATCCCAGCTGAACCTAAATTTCTGGTATGTGGTCACTGGCAGAGCTCGTGGACATTCTATATCTTTGTCTGTCTCTCTCTCTCTCTAGACTTGTTTGCTCTGGCCACCTGCCACGCTATCTCCCTGGTGTAAGCTGTCATGCCGGCCTATTCTGCCATCCCTCTATCACCTGTTTCCCCCCTCAATGACTGCTGGACTCCATCTAAGTACTGCCTGAATTGTCTTTCTACATCTGCAACTGCATTCTCCTTGGATCCTGCTTAACGACCTCACCTCTACCTCTCTCTAGAGGGGCATCCTTACTCTCCTGTGTCATCCACTCACTCACCGAAAAATAATTCTTACATTCTGATCTGGCACTGGGACATAGTTTGGTTTATTCCTCTGCTGACCAGGAATCTGACCTCTCATCCTGATGATAATGGACACTCAAAAACATTAAAGAATTAACTAGTTAGGAAAGCTTTGGCCAGCATGCGTTGTCAGGAGAATAAGATCACCTGTTTGTTGGCTTTCAGCACTGCCCTCAATGTGGCGATCTGCTCCCGTTTGGTGCTCAGCAGGGACTTGAGCTTGAGTATCTCTTCCATTAAGGCTTCCTTGTCTTTATCGATCATGGGGGCCAGCTCCCGTGCCGCTGCTCTTTGACGAGACAGTTGCAAGGACCGGTCCACAGCTTTCTGCAGATGCTTGATTTGGTCCCGGATTATGGCATTAAGGTTGTAGATATTCATTGGCTCTTTGCGGATGTCACTTGTATCTAATACTGGAGATGATGGTGGGGCAGTAATAACAGGCGAGATTGTGGGGGTCTTGGTTGGACTTGGTTCTTTGCTGGCCTCTGTGTTTTCTTTTGAAACTGGTTCAGATGAGGTCCTTGTTTCTACTGGGGATGACATACCTCTCCTGGCTAATCGTGGAGACAAAAGTCCCCTGGGGTCATCAGGCCCTTTCAGGCTGCCACTACGAGTGACTCTGCTCTGCCTGTAGTAGTCCAGCATGACCCTGTTGGGGGTTTCGTTATTACACAGACATACATGGTGGTAAAGCTGGGCTAGCTCCTCACTAAATGTCACCAACTCATCCTGGGCTGTATTAAGGGTATTGTGATTTTCGTTGGCTATGCTGGTCATCTTTTGCAATTCCTTCTCCATGTGGGCCATCTTCTCTCCACTCTCCTTGGTGGTCTTCTCAAGACTTGTAACCTGCTCATCATACGTTTGGATCTTACTCTCATATTTGGCTTTCTCTTCAGTATAGTTTTCTACAGATTTATTATATTTCTCCTTTAAGGCCTTAATTTCAGCTTTCAAATCAATCACCTCAGTTACTGCCACCCTATATTTGCATTCGAGGATCTCTAAGCCATTGATGTCCACTTCGTAGTCATGGGCCTCCTCCCCTGAGTCCCGGCCTTTCTCCCCGTCCAGCTCAGCCTTGAGTTCTTTGCTGCTCTGTAGGCCTCTCATGGCATTAACATGTTCTGTGAGCCGGTGCACCCGTTCGTGCTGCTCTGTCAGCGCCCCCTTGGTGTGTTCCAGCTGCGTCTGTGACTCCTGGAGATTGGCCAGAAGAATGGCCTTTTCCCGCTCTACCTGTAATGGCAAAGAAAAAGTCTCTGAATGACTTCAGTGCAATGCCAATGATGCACTTGATCCATTCACAGTCACGCATGTATTCATTTAAAATAACTGCAGCAGAGCCAATGTCCCCATTATTTCAAACTAAATTGGAGTGTGTTTTCTTATTTTAGCAGTTCTGGTAAGTCAATCAGTCTAAAAGCACATCATTTTAAAAGAATTATGCTATGCATATTTACTCATCCAAATTCTCATGCATTATACACATACACTCATGAAACTTAAATGTTATTCAAACAATCTTATTTTTATCTTTTAACACCTTATACAAAACATAACATGATGTCAAGAGATAGTACTTGGCACTGTCTTTATTTTGAGAGCCTTAGAATGTATCTGCTCCTTAGTTCATGTGGGGTAAGTGACTGTCTCAAGGTGCCTATGAATCATCCTTTCCTCCTGAGAGCTCAACCCCAAATCAGATTTAACACCTAAGGCTTTAACTTACTAAATAATGCTAGGTACCTTAACCATCCCCTTAAAAAAATAGACATTTAATCCCCAGAATAGACATGTATGACATTTGATAGCTTTTAATATAAAAGTCAGAGAACACAGAGTTTTAAGGTTAAAAGAACAATTTACAAATCATTTCAATTCCTTCAGTCCAGATAGGAATTTTAAAAATTAGCAATTTATTTGAATAACATGACAGTTTTGTTATTGTATACTGAAAAGTATTCTGGTCTCAATATAAAATACTGTCTCATCAAACATAAGTATATAAGAAATTATAATAGGAGAATTCAAAAAAACCATTTTCTGTCCCTTCATATAGGTAATCACTATGAATTAAAAGTTTTTACATGCTTATAACATAAATGTGTTTTTCAGTAAGCAAATAATATTATTGAGACTTGCTTTAAAGATAGCAGATTGATGTTGAATGTTTTTCTATCTAAAGGAATTTATCAGTTTGAACTTTTAGATTTTCCTGGATCATACATTACATCTCTCCAAACTTCTAAATTGCTAGGAGGTAAGTAAAGTTATTATTATACTAACAAGATAAATATCAATTCTTAAACTATAATTAATATAATACCAGCATATTACTTTAGGAGATCTATACCTATCTATAAATTTATAATACAGTATAGCAGTAGCTTTTTTAATAGATTGAGATATTGCCAAACTTTATTTTTTAAATTTTTTAAGAAAGACTTATTTATCTATTTTAGAGAGAAAGAGAGAGAGAAAGCAGGTGGGGGGAAGGGGAGAGGGAGAGAGAGTCTTAAGCAGACTCTGTGCTGAGTGCAGAGCCCAATGCGGGGCTTGATCTCACGACCCTGAGATCACAACATGAGCCAAAACCAAGAGCCTGACACTTAACTGACTGCCACCCAGGCACCCTAGTAGACTAGTATTTTTATGATCCTTTGTGGTATATGATATCCTTCATATTATTAGCATAATGAGACAGTCCTCACTTAAGTTTCTAATATGCATGAATTTCAGTGACCATGGTTAGTTAAAACACCAGTCCCCCAAAACACAGTACATTAACTGTGAGCAATGTGAGCAGTACATTTCAATGACTAGTACATTAACTGTGAGCAATGTTGAGCAGTACATTTCAATGACTAGTACATTAACTGTGAGCAATGTGAGCAGTATAAACTTTGCTGCTTCAATCTACAAAATCACTACATAATAACATCATGACAAGTGACAAATCATATCACTTCTTTCAAAGTGTTTCAGTGATTGGTCACAGTGTATCTGTTATTCAGTTCATTCACAGAGAGCAAAGTGTAGTTGTGTTCTCTTGTCTTCTTGTCTCCCAGTGGTAAACCCACATGATATCTTACCAATATATAGTCCAAAGAGGAAAATGGGGGAGAGAGAAAGGAAAGAGAGAGAGAGAGAAAGAAAGAAAGAAAGAAAGAAAGAAA